>NC_136419.1:54757500-55120000 GCF_052625555.1 Lactuca saligna
AATTTACATAGCTTATAGCCGATACATACTACTACCAAATGTGTGAACATTTGGTAGTAGTGTGTATCGGCCTACAAGCTATGTAAATTCCAATTAACCTAATCGAATGGTGGCAAACTTGTAAATATCGTAATAACCTTTAATCTCAAATACGTAACTATAAAGAATTCGATAACTATTCGTTCATCATCAAAAATTTTCCTTCAACTTTCAATAATCATCCAGATTTCTTCAACTAAACAGGATTTTATTCGATGTTCATGAAATTGGAATCGGAGTTCTGGACTCGCAATCACATTCGACATTGATGGACTTAGAATCGGTACTCACAGGTTCCCAATCGGATTTTCAGAAATCAAAATCAAATTGAGAAATCGATCAGAGATAGGATGTCGCATCTGAAGTCGAAATCAGAAGTATATGATGATTTGGAATTGATAACTTGATGCTTTTAACATTTTTAAAATAGTTAACTTGTTTGCACTTCAATTGTTTGATGAAATGCATAAACTAAATTACCACGTTATATTCACATATAAATATGTTTTCTCACCTGAATCAGTATATGATTATTAAAAACACAAAACAAATATGCAAGTCTGTATGTTATTTATACGTGAATAACATATAAAAATTATATATATTTGTCAAAATACCTTCAATATTCATAAGTGAATATAACTTGTAATATTCATATGTGAATATATTGTGTAATATTCATAAGTAAATATATCATCTAATATTCACAAGTGAATATACTCTGTAATATTCACATGTAATATACCATGTAATAGTATGTAATATTTAGATATGAAATATCATTTAATACTCATAAGTGAATATATCATCTAATATTCACAAGTGAATTCATCGTCCAATATTAAAATATGAATATATATTTATTATATGTTATTTTCATATATGAATGATACTTAAATTGTAAAAATAAAAAATTAAAAAAAAAATCATACCTTTTATTCATAATAACAAATGTACTGTAATAAAATCTGATGCATTATTATTCATTTATCAATAACGACAGCTGAAAATATAAAAAAAAAATATTTTATCTTAAAACTATATCAATATGGATTTCTATTTGTAAAGAATAAAAAGTCAAGAATTTTGGTATATTTAAAATCATTTTTTGATAAAAATAGCTTATAAAAATTAAAAAAAAAACGAAAAAAAAAAAAAAAAACTATGTTTTTGTATATATTAAGGTAATGATTAGCATAGTTTAAGGAAATATGTTATGTTGGAAAACACATGTGCATTCGTTTCTCATTTACACCGGTACGTTGGAGCCTTTTGCGCTAAAAATAAATGATTGGCTAAGAATGATTCCCTCATTCTCAACCTTTTTTTTTTCAATTGAACCCTCCCATATATATATATATATATATATATATATATATATATATATATATATATATATATATATATATATATATATATATATATATATATATATATATATATATATAAGGTTAGGTTAATGTGAGACGACCTAATTTTGTGAGACCGTGAGACACATTTTTTTATTTATTTTTATTTTTTTTAGTTAATTCAAGTTCCGAAAGTAATATCTAAAAAAAGAATTTTTAGATTTTTCCATTTATTTTGCATTTTAAAATTAATGTTTACAATATGTACAGTGTAATATTCAATTAGAATACTTCACGTATTTAAAAAATAAAAAATAAAAAATAAAAAAAAAATAAAAACGAGATTTTTTTAGTTAATTCAAGTTCTCAAAATTATATTTAAAAAAAAATTTTAGATTTTTCCATTTATTTTGCATTTTAAAGTTATTTTTAGAATATCTACAGTGTAATATTTTATTAGAATATTTAACGTATTTAAAAAAAAAAAAGGGATTTTTTTTGTTTTTTTTAGTTAATTCAAGTTCCGAAAATAATATTTAAAAAAAGAAATTTTGGATTTTTCCATTTATTTTGCATTTTAAAATTATTTTTAGATTTGATCTTACGGTCTCATAAAATTAGAATAATCTCAAATCAACCTATATATATATATATATATATATATATATATATATATATATATATATATATATATATATATATATATATATATATATATATATAGGTTAATGTGAGACGACCTAATTTTGTGGTACCGTGAGACCCATTTTTTTAATTTTTTATTTATTTATTTTAGTTAATTCAAGCTCCAAAAATAATATCTAAAAAAGAATTTTTGGATTTTTCCATTTATTTTGCATTTCAAAATTATTTTTTACAATATGTACAGTGTAATATTCTATTAGAATATTTCACGTATTTAAAAAAAAAAAAAAAAAAAAAAAAAAAAAAAAAAACAGTATTTTTTTATTTTTTTTTTAGTTAATTCAAGTTCCCAAAACTATATTTAAAAAAAGAATTTTTAGATTTTTCCATTTATTTTGCATTTTAAAATTATTTTTTAGAATATGTACAGTATAATATTTTATTAGAATATTTCACGTATTTAAAAAAAAAAAAAAAAAAAAATTCCGAAAATAATATTTAAAAAAAGAAATTTTGGATTTTTCCATTTATTTTGCATTTTAAATTTATTTTTAAATTTGGTCTTACGGTCTCAAAAAATTAGAATAGTCTCAAATGAACCTGAGTGTATATATATATATATATATATATATATATATATATATATATATATATATATATATATATATAGAGCTAGGTTAATGTGAGATGACCTAATTTTGTGGTACCGTGAGACGCATTTTTTTTATTTATTTATTTTAGTTAATTCAAGTTCCGAAAATAATATCTAAAAAAAGAATTTTTGGATTTTTCCATTTATTTTGCATTTTAAAATTATTTTTTACAATATGTACAGTGTAATATTCTATTAGAATATTTCACGTATTTAAAAAAAAAAGGATTTTTTTTAATTAATTCGAGTTCCCAAAATTATATTTAAAAAAAGAATTTTTAAATTTTTCCATTTTAAAATTATTTTTTAGAATATGTACAGTATAATATTTTATTAGAATATTTCACGTATTTAAAAAAGAAAAAAAAAAAACGGGATTTTTTGTTAGTTAATTCAAGTTCCGAAAATAATATTTAAAAAAAGAAATTTTGGATTTTTCCATTTATTTTCCATTTTAAAATTATTTTTAGAATTGGTGTTACGGTCTCATAAAATTAGAATAGTCTCAAATGAACCTGAACCTATATATATATATATATATATATATATATATATATATATATATATATATATATATATATATATATATATAAAAGAGGGTTCAATAAAAAATAAAGATTAAGATAACAAATTTTAGTACCAGAACACAAATGGTCCCTATAGTTTGAGGTAATTTGTGTTTTTGGTCTCTAATATTCTTTTAAACTTAAACAACCATCAAATAGATTTTTGTTGTATTTTTAGTAGCTATTAGATATATACCTTTAATGTTAAAACATAATTCGGAAGGTTTTTAATATCTAATCCGGGCTTTATCAAGCGGTTAATGTAGGGAATATTAGGGTTTGCGGTGCAGATTTGGATACCAACTTGGATCGTGATATCACTTACGATTCTAGGCACATAAATCGTAAGTCAATATGCTGGAAGATTCTGTGAAAGTATGATGAAAACGAGAGTTTAAGATTGTAACCCTCTTCTAAAGAAAAAGAAGAAGTATTTATATATTAAACAAGATTAGGGTTTCTTATGGTTGGGCCATCATTTGTTGTTTTGGAAGCAAGTCATGATAATCCGGATTTAATGAAGATTTATGGTTACCAAAACTAACAAATTTCGTTAGTTTTACCATAATCACCCTCTTCTGAAAAGGAAGCAAGTCATTAGTTGCCTTGGACCCTGCTAGGGGCGTTGCCCCTTTGGAAACCCCGGACCCAGGGGCGCTGCCCCGGACCCCTGACTAGTCGTTGAACCGGCTTCTAATTCGATGATATACATGTGTGCACTACGCACAACCCCGTACATATATTAGAGTACAAATTATGAAGCCCATTAGCTCACATGTTAGTTCCAGTTACTTAAAATGACATTGTAACACTAAAATAACCAACACTTAATTATTAGAAATAATGTAATCTTCAAATAGTTTAAGATTCCATTTTTGTGTTTAACATTGAGATTTAATACCCACGGTATGAAGAACTGATGTTCAGTGTATGCATATTTCAGGGAGAAACCGATGGATCATTAGCATGAATAACATTTGATATTTCTTTATTCGTTTATCTTGAATTTAATATTCAATTAGATTCATTTGCATTTCTTAGAAAAAAAAAAAGCGGTTAAAGACTTGAATTGGAAATGCATTTGGTTATTCTTTTGTAAAGTAGAAATGCTGGATAATTTTTTACGGTTATTTAAATATCACTATAAGAATAAGACACAATAGTTGCGACTGGAGACAACCACAATTAACGACGACACACCACATTGGTGTTTGGTGTTACCGCTAATGGCATCGTCCCTATTGCATTTAGACCCCGATCCGTGTCAAATTGTGAGATTGCACCTTGGGCGTCGATTAAATGATCAATCCAACGGCTGCAAATTGGTTTCATATTTTCAACAGCCTCACTAAAGCTAGAAAACATACAACGAACTTATTCCCTCCAAAGAGTTGTCGCTATTGCTTCTTTTTTGCATATAATGCTTACCCATGCCGCTAATTGCCATCAAGGATTAATCTCCTTCTTAGTCGCTTTTTCCCTATTTTGTATTCCACATTCTCTCTCAATTGAACTCTTGCGACACTGTATTCCACCAACGATTTAGTGTTACTTTCATGGTCTGAGGCCACATATGACCACCCACTTCCCACGACAATCACTACCTACAACCGGCGACCTCCGCAGCTAGTATCGGCGACAATGGAGGTAAGCTCCTCCATCTTTTCTCTCTTCTTTTTCTTTCCGTATTCAAGAAAGTTTTTCTTTATTGTTGTCACCGGCGACGTGATTAATTGCAAAAAAATGATTTTTGTTTACCTCAAGTTCTCATCCGTTGTTGTCACCGGCAATAACTACGCATCACACTGAGCACGTGATTGATTTTCGGCCATCACATGTTTCATTTAATATTAATTTCGAGATTAATTGAAAAATATATGTATTTGTATTTATTATGTGAAATTTGGCATATATGTATATATTTAGTATAGGTACGTGAATGTTTGTGTATTTGGTATATGTATGTTGGTATAATGTATGTATATGTGTATTTGTTAGTGATGTAGCCGAGTAGAGAAATACGTAAGTATTTAATTATAGTTTTATGATATAATATAGTGTTTATTTATACTTAAACGCTAATCATTTTTTGAAAACACTGAATCATTTATTGCAAGAGATCCTAGAACAAATTCAAGGATGAAATGGAGAAAAGATCTAACACCTGCAAGAAGAAGAAAAAAAACTTGTTTTGAGAAAGTTTTAGGTTCTCGGCATGGCAATATTAGAGGCATTAGACAAAAACATTTTTACATTCGACTAATTGCACAGCCATCACCACGGTCACAACCATTGTAGGTTAAATAATACTATTTAATTTAAAAGTCTCATATATATATATATATATATATATATATATATATATATATATATATATATATATAGATATATATATATATATTCAAATGAGAACAATTTTTATTTTAAGAACAAATGAGAACAAAATTGTATCCAATGTGATAATTTTGTAAATAACTGAAAATGAAGATGTAAAGATGATCTATTAAAAAAGACATGAATGTATTGTGGTAAAATACACAGTCAACCCCCACTCGTTCACCAGTGTCGTTTGTGTTGTCTCATCTTCACGTGGGACCACCGTCAAGACTACCGGACCTCCGGCTAACCACCATGTTTCTGATTTCATCCCATCGACAAGGAGCTTACCGTTCACTATTTCTGCCATACCTCCCAATCGAGAATATAATTTGTTGGTTTCTCTCAGAGCGCACGAGAATATCTAAATCATCATGAGTTTGCTATCGCTTCATTCGGATCAAAGTATAAAGATCGATTGAAGCAGGTATGTTTATTACTTGATGAAATGGTTTGATTTTGTTCGAACTAAGAATAAAACTATAATGAGTTGGCTTGATTTATTCAGATTGGGGAAATTAATGTCAGTGTTAAGTGATTCTTGTTGTTATTGTTGCTTCATTACTCTTTCATTTCGGGTAATTAACTTTTATCTTGTTTTAAGTAATCTCATAAACATTGTGACAGCTTATAGATTTTTTATGAACACCAAGTGTTCGATGAACTGCCTTAATGAAAAAACATCCACAAATAAATCAAGAATAAGGTGGTGTATTAATTGTTGCAGTTTGTATGTGCTTGTTGATGACTTTTGCTGAAATATCATCATTTTGATATATGTGTTTAATTTGTCTTCTTTTTTTTGACTTTTTATTGGACTTTATTTCCTTAAACATATTCAACAACTTGAATGTTTGGTTGTTGAGATTATAAACTGGATTTTATATTCTTTCATAGTTTCCCCAAACATATTTTGATGTCTCTGTTTAATTTGTGTAACAACGTAAATTTTCACACAATTTTTCATTTTTGCAAACATCAAAAACCAACATTTAATATTTTGAAATCACATGTGTAACAAATGTCATTGTAACAAAATACATCCCATGATCATAAAACAGTTCCTTCATAGTGTGTACAATCATGCCGGCGACTTCCCACGGTCCTCACTAGTACCTGAAACACATAACACAACAACTGTAAGCATAAACGCTTAGTGAGTTCCCCAAAATACTACTTACGCACATACGCCTTTCCAGGCCGTGACCTTCCGGTCCATGTGTCTCAGGGGACTTCCGTCCCGACTTGGTAAACCTTCCGGTCTTACCTACGTCAACCTTACGGTCCACATCACAACGTCTTCCGGCCCATATCATATATGCCTTCCTTACTCATAAAGTCGAAACCTTTAAGCCTTGGCATTGTTGTAAAGGCTCTTACACTTCCTAACACCTTTCCATTTCAACTCAAGGATATAGATCTCATGCATGGCCAAACATTCACGTCCAAGATTACATTTTCATGAATCTACAACTCAAATAGACCAGATATATGATGAATCTAAGCTAATGGAGACCATTTGCTCATAAAGTCTCCACCTTTGGGACCAAAACCCTAGAAAATGGTCCATAAAGTATACCACAAGAACTACAAGTCAAGATCCAAACTTTTTACCTTAGAATGAAGCTCCAACCTTTGCAAAGCCCGGATCTACACTTAAACACCAACTTCTAGCCTTCCCAACGGATTCTTCTTCTCCTTTGCTACCTTGAAATCGCACCACCAAGCTTAGAACACACACAAATGGGCTAGGAACGAAGGAACACTCTCTTAGGGTTTCTTTCTGAGGGATGGTGGTTGGGGAATCAAGCCAACACATCCCTTTTATAGCCAACCCAACAATTAGGGTTTTTTATTATGGACCGGTTACGCCCAGCGTACCCGAGGGAGAACGCGTTAAAATGAAGTGCGCGAGTACGCGCAACGTACTCCTTGTACGCCCAGCGTACTCGCCCAACATGCAAAACCCTAAATGACAACAATTCAAAGATGAAGGGCTAAATAGAAGGGTACCTGGATTTCGGGTTGTTACAATTCTCCCCCACTAGAACCAGACTTCGTCCCCGAAGTCTTACACTGAAAACAATTCCGGATACTGATCCCTCATCTCAGACTCGGACTCCCATGTCAGCTCGGACCCCTCCCGATGTTGCCACTGCACTTGTACCAAGGGTACTTCCTTGCTCCTCAGAACCTTAACCTTTCGATCCCTGATCGCCACTGGTCTCTCAACATAGTTCAGGCCTGCATCCACCTGAATATCATCTAATGGCACCACTATCGACTCGTCGGTAATACATTTCCTCAACTGCGAAACATGAAAGGTGTCGTGGATCTGACCCAACTCCGCAGGTAGGTCCAACCGGTAAGCTACCCTGCCTACCCTAGTGATTATCCTGAAAGGTCTAATATATCGAGGTCCCAACTTGCCCCTCTTCCTGAATCGTATCACTCCTTTTCAAGGAGAGACCTTTAGGAGCACAAGGTCACCAACCTGAAACTCGAGCTCGGACCGACGCCTGTCCGCATAACTCTTCTGGCGACTCTGAGCAATCAACAATCTCTGCCTGACCTGCTGTATCTACTTGGTCGTTTGAAGTACAATCTCCGTGCTACCCATTACCCGTTGCCCCACCTCTCCCCAGTAGATGGGGGTGTGACACCTCCTCCCATACAGCAGCTCAAAGGGTGGCATACCAATGCTCGAATGATGGCTGTTGTTGAACGAAAACTCTGCTAAGGGTAAATAGGTGTCCCAACTCCCTCCAAAATCCAAAACACATGCTCGGAGCATATCCTCGAGCGTCTGAATCGTTCGTTTGCTCTGTCCGTCTGCCTGCGGGTGGTATGCGGTACTGAAATGCAGCCTCGTACCCAACTCCTCATGAAACTTCTTCCAAAACCTGGAAGTAAATCGTACATCCCGATCTGAAACGATCAACATCGGAACCCCATGCCGCGATACCACCTCTCTCACATATAACTCTGCCAACTTCTCCGCATAAGAGCTCTCACTGATAGCTAGAAAATGAGCGCTCTTCGTCAATCTATCCACAATCACCCAAATTGCATCGACCCCTCTCACACTCCTTGGCAATTTGGTGATAAAATCCATGGTAATCTGTTCCCACTTCCATTCGGGAATCTCCAGCGGCTGCAATTTACCGTGCGGACGCTGGTGCTCGGCCTTAACCTGACGACAAGTCAGGCACCTCTCGACGAACCATGCAACATCCCTCTTCATACAAGGCCACCAATACTCCTTCTTTAGGTCCAAATACATCTTACTAGCCCCGGGATGGATCGAGAATTTCGATCGATGCGCTTCTTCCATCAAAATAGTACGCGTACCGCCCACAAACAGTACCCAAATCTGAGCCTGAAATGTCATAAGTCCCCAACCATCCGTAACGAATTCCGATACCTGACCGACAACCTGCTCCCTCTTCTGGTTTTCCGATCTCGCAGCCTCAGCCTGGGCCCCTCGAATGGTGTCCAAAATCGGAGTCATCACCATCAACCTCATACAAACGTCTCGGATCGGGGCGCTCTCCGCCCTACGGCTCAACGCATCGGCTACGACATTAGCCTTGCCCGGGTGGTACAGGATCTCACAATCATAATCATCCACCACATCCAACCATCTCCTCTGTCGCATATTCAGATTTGGCTGGTCCATCAAGTACTTCAGACTCTTGTGGTCCATGTATATGGTACACCGAACCCTATAAAGATAGTGTCGCCAGATCTTGAGGGCAAACACCACAGCCCCCAATTCCAGGTCGTGGGTGGGATATCTCGATTCATGAGGCTTCAACTACATCTTACTAGCCCCTGGGAGTGCTAGCACCGGGGCCTCGCACAATTTCTAACGAAGGGTCTCGAATGAGGACTGCTGCTCCGGTCCCCATGAAAATGCAACACCCTTCCGGGTCATCTTGGTAAGTGGCACGGCGATCTTGGAGAAATCCCTGATAAACCTTCGATAATAGCCGGTCAATCCCAAAAAGCTCCTGATCTCAGTGGGCGATCTCGGTACTTCCCATCTCATCACCGCCTTGATCTTGTCCGGATCGACCAATATCCCTTTCTGGTTAACAAGATGCCCTAGGAACTGGACCTCTCGTAACTAGAAATCACACTTGGAGAATTTAGAATACAGCCTCTCCGATCTCAATAGTCCAAGAATATCCTTCAAATGATCCTTATGCTGCTCCCTAGACCTCGATTATACCAAAATATCATCAATGAATACGATCACCGACCGATCCAGCATCGGCATGCACACCCTGTTCATTAGATCCAAGAACGCAGTCGGGGCATTGGTGAGCCCAAAAGGCATCACCACAAACTCGTAATGTCCATAACGAGTTCTGAATGCAGTCTTCTGAATATCTTCATCCCGAACCCTCATTTGATGATAACCCGACCTCAAGTCTATCTTCGAGAACCAAGATCCCCCTACAATTGATCGAACAGATCATCGATCCTAGGTAATGGATACCGGTTTTTAACCGTCAACTTGTTCAACTCCCGGTAATCGATACACATCCGGTGTGAACCATCCTTTTTCTTGACAAAAAGAATCGGCGCTCCCCAAGGTGAGCTACTCGGTCGAATAAACCTCTTTCCCAACAGCTCCTGAAGCTGCGAGGATAACTCCTGCATTTCTGGTGGAGCGAGGCGATAAGGCGCCTTGGCGATGGGCGCCGCTCCCAGAACCAGATCGATACGGAACTCCACTTGCCTTACCGGAGGCACACCTGGTAGTTCTTCGGGGAACACATCCGAAAACTCGCACACTACTGGAACCTTGTCAACCGAAATTGGCCTCCCCGCGGCCACTCGTGTTTCCATCACATAGGCTATGAATCCACTGCAGCCCTTCTGCAAACTCTGTCTCTCCCTGGCAGCCGAACAAAACGCTAACCCACACCGGGTCCCCTCGCCATACATAGTAAGCACTCCCCCACTAGGGTCTCGTATAGTCACCAGCTGTCTCTCGTAGTCAATGACTCCCCCAAACTTACTCAACCAGTCCATGCCCATGATGACGCAGACATCTCCCATCGCTATAGGAACCAAATCTATAGGGAACTTGACACCAAAAATCTTGAGCACACATCCTCAAATCACGACAGTGGCGTATACCGCTTTCTCATCAGTTATGGAAACCCACAGGGGTCGACTCATCACCTCCCGATCAATACCGATGTGCTGGCTAAAAGCCAAAGATACAAAAGACCGACTCACACCCGAGTCAAATAATACCAAGGCAGGTACAGAATTCACAATAAAATTACCTATGCATATCATAATATAAGCATAATATCTCAGCATAAAAGTAAATACACGAAAGAATACATACCAGCCACGACATCGGGCGCCACGCGGACCTCATCCGCAGTCAACTGAAAAACTCTCCCACAAGCCTTTGGAGCCTCAGCTTTCACCGGTCGAGTCTCGGTAACCCTATTAGTAAGCGTAGATCCCTGGCGAAGCTGAGGCCACTCGGCCTTACGATGGCCAGTCTGGTTGCAATAAAAGCAAACCACGAATCCCTTGAGGAAATCCCTAGCGATGTGCCCCTCCTTGCTACACTTGTAGCAAGCACCTGATCGACAGGCCCCCTCATGACCCTTGCCGCACTTTCCGCAAGTACGGCCCTTCTGACCTCCCGTCCTTGAATCGGCGGACTTGGTCCGCTTGGCTGCCGGCTGGGACTGAGCCGACCGCTGATCCACCCGCTGAGACTCGGCCTCCTCCCTGGCCTGAGTCTCCAACTCGATCTCTCTCTTCCTGGAATTTTCCTGGACCTCAGCAAAGGTCTGGTATGACGAGTTCGATACGAACTCCCATATATCCCTCCTCAGTACACCCAAATATCGACTCATCCGAGCCTGCTCAGTGGACACCTGCTCAGGGCAGAACATCGCCCTTTCATGAAACTTCTGAGTGATCACAGTAACCGAATCATTACCCTGCTTGAGGGTCAAGAACTCCTGAACCAACCGTTCCCTCTCCATCGGGGGAACATACTCGTCTCTGAACATAGAAGTAAATCTCTCCCAATTCACGGCTGAAATCTCTACCAAAGTGATGTTCTCCGTCACGAACTTCCACCAATCCTTTGCTCCTAGGCGGAGCTGGTTCAAAGCAAACCGTACCCTCAGATGCTCCGGACATGAACATGTGTAGAAGCATCCCTCAATGTCAGCAATCCATCTCATCGCAGTGATCGGATCCTGCGCCCCATCAAACTCGGGTGGCTTCGTGTTGCTGAACTCCTGGAATAGCAACGAGTCACCTCCATGTGGTCTGGCAGCAGCCACAGCTGCGGTAGCTGCAGCCTCAGTCACCGTGGCGTACCGCTCATCGAAAGTCTCCATCAGTATGGTCTTGATAGACCCAAACATCTCTGGAATCTCGGCCCGGATCGCCGCAGCCACCTACTCGTGAATCATCTGACGAAGCTCCTCGTCACTCACACCGCTCGTACCAGGTCTGTGGCGTGGCCCAACCATAATGCCTCTGAAATACAACATAAAAATATCAGAGACTCCATCGAGCATAATCGCACTCGATAACGCAACCCTACTCATCCTCCGATACCCAAAGGATTCTTACTTGGGTTGCCCACCGACCCGGTGTCCTTAGTAGTACGGGCCCAATACAACCGACTACACCGCATCAGCATTCACCCCAAGTCCTCCTCCCCGGACCCCGGATCATGAGTACTCTATTCTTGCTATGCACTGGCTACCTACTCGCTCTCAAAGTATCGCATAACAGCAGGTTTTCCTAGACTAAGGCATCACAAATCAAGCCACTCTAATCCTAATATGAATACCTAGTCTACTAGCATGCATATCATATCATAACATATCTCATAACACATATTGTAAGGGTATTTTGGGGATTTTACCGTTCGGGCGCTGGCTGACCGTGCACACTGCTTCTCCTTTGGTTATTACGAAATATCTTAAATTTTTTTTATGCTTTTATTAATTGAAAATTTTCCTCAAATCCCCGGTTTGTGTTCAGTTACGCTCGAAGGTGCATCCGAATCCCTCAACCCAAGGCTCTGATATCAACTTGTAACAACGTAAATTTTCAAACAATTTTTCATTTTTGCAAACATCAAAAACCAACATTTAATATTCTGAAATCACATGTGTAACAAATGTCATTGTAACAAAATACATCCCATGATCATAAAACAGTTCCTTCGTCAGTGTGTACAATCACGCTAGCGCCTTCCCATGGTCCTCACTAGTACCTGAAACACATAACACAACAACTGTAAGCATAAACGCTTAATGAGTTCCCCAAAATACTACTTACACACATACGCCTTTCCAGGCCCTGACCTTCCGGTCCATGTGTCTCAGGGGACTTCCGTCCCGACTCGGTAAACCTTCCGGTCTTACCTACGTCAACCTTACGGTCCACATCACAACGTCTTCCGGCCCATATCATATATGCCTTCCGGCCCATAACATAATGCCTTCCGGCCCATATCAAACATAGCATACATAGCACATACAAACGATTAACTAATCACGTACAGCGCATGCAACTCATAACATATCCGACCTTCCAGTCACACAATAAAAAAACCCTTCCGGGTACAGTATAGTGAGAAAACTCACCTCGTGGAAAGTCTAGAATCTCGCGTACTCGCTATCTCCGAATCCCAACGAAGACTCAACCTCGCCTAATCATAACGAATACTACTTTAATTAATATAGACTTCCACAACTAGACTTTACCCCTTATCATCATTCCTCAAAGGGTAAAAGACCATTTTACCCTTCCTTGACTCAAAGTCCACATGTTGACCAAAACCCTAATGATTTATTATTTAACACACACATGTGATTATATATATATATATATATATATATATATATATATATATATATATATATACCTTAAATTTTCAGTAATTATTCACGAATTGAAACAATTGTGTGTATTTCAGGTTTTATGTATTCACATATATCTAATTTTGTTATATATTTCAATCAAATTATCATTTTAACTTATGATTTTGACATATAATTTTTTCTTAAAAATATTTCTACAAGAATTACCGAATCCGAGTACTCGTTGCTCGGTAGTCAGTTGAGCAGGTACCTAGTAGCGAGTTCTGCAACCTTGATCTTTGTTAGATTATATGTCTATCTTCTTTGGTAACATTTGGTTTTGTATGATTATTATTTATGGATTATTATCATAATAATATTGTGGGATTAAAAACCATATGTTTCTCACTAAGTTTTCCCAAACATGTCCCATTTAAACTATATGCATCACAAGTAACGAAAACTAAAACTATTGGAACTTGGTTAAGATGTCGAGTGTTTAAGAGACAATGTGTGATAGTATTAGTCTATCAAGCTCTAAGCAACACGATTGTTAAATATTTATGTTGCAAATTATGTTGTGTATTGATTATAACATCCTTATTGTTTTTCTGTTGTTTCATCCTTAGAGTTTTTGTATTTTGAAACAACATCGTTATTCAATATATTTTAATAAATGAAACAGTTTCCACAAAATGTTTTAATATACTAAGATTTTTCTACGAACAAAGATAACATGATTTTGAAAGCGTAGAGAAAAAAAAAATCGGTTCTAAAAAATAGGGGATGTCACAGCCCTCGTGGCAAGACCCATTATTATGGTGGCCTTGGTGGCAAACGAAAATGCCCTATTTAATAAAATGAAACAACATCGTTATTCAATATATTTTAATAGAATGGAACATGTTTTGCAAAATGTTTTAATATATTAGGATTTTTCCATAAATAAAAATAGCATGCTTTTAAAAGTGTAAAGAATTTTTTTTTCGGTTTTGAAAAATAAGGAATGTCATTGCCCTCGTGGCAAGACTCATTGTTATGGTGGCCTCCATGGCAAGACTAAATCACACTATGTAGCAAAACTCACCTCTTGTGACTAGAGTCAGGCTAAGCATTTGTGTGGCTTGGCTCATCTCTTAACCTCCACTAAAGTTTTTAAATGATAAGGTTATAGAATACCTTACAAACCCAATGAAGGTTCTTTCTCCCCACCTATGTAGGACAAAGAGAGTTTACCAACTTCTAAATTAACCCATAAAATTTCAAACAACCTTTTTAGTTAAGCATGTTGTAATGGTGCTTAACTGCTTATTCACCATTCTAGGAGACTAGGACCAACACCTTCGGACATATGTTCTCAAAGTTTTTGGAGAATATATTCTCAAAGTTTTTGGAGAAGGCCTTATAGTCATCCACAGTTGTTTTATGTCTCAAGAGGGCCACGAGGAGTTTTTCCTCTAGACCCTTCAAGGGGTGTTGTTTCTTAATCCCCGTCATTCTTCTCGTCTTCAATCTTACCTTATTATAAGATTGTGCAATGCACCTTCTGAATCATTTTTTACTGTCGTCTAAATCTCCTTCGTTACTCAGGTATATCTTAATTACCTAAAATATTTGATCACACCTAAATCACCAAAAACAACAAGGGGGCTTATCAGAGAAAGAGGGGTTGGAGTCTTGGAGAATCATCTAGATATGTATTAATGTGTGAACATGTGCCGGAGGGGTATTTAGGGAGAAATGATGGGAAAAAAAAGGTTAAAACATGGCCATGTGGTCAAAATATAGCGACAGATTTTTCTACTAGCGACAAACTGGTCAAATGTTAGCATCAGATTAATCGATAGTAATGAGTTTGCTGTTGTTTTTCTTTGAGAATAATTAATCACTCGTGTACCATAAAACTGACGAAATGTGACAAATTCCTCAAATGTATCACCGTTGGATAACCATTGCTAAATCTCATTGCATGTTTCCTTATCACTAAATCACTTTGGCTATACAAAATAATAATAATAATAATAATAATAATAATAATAATAATAATAATAATAATAATAATAAATAAATAAATAAATCGTTTCCCTTGTATCTGGTGTATACATAAATTTGCATTCCTAATGGTCTAAATGTTATCAAAGTACTTCATGTGGAATTGAAAAAAAAAAAAAAAAAAAAAAAAAAACTACAACTTGTAGACTAGTTCAATCAAGTAGCAAGCTCACAATAAATAAATAAATTAAATAATAAAAAGAGACGGTAGTGTGGAAGCAATGCATCAGCTACAAGGGAAATGAAGACAAAACCTAGTACCCGCATACAAAAAACGATGCACATCTTCATAAAGGTGATGCATGGTAAAAGAAGCCTAGTGAAAGCTAGCAGTGCCTTTTATCACATATAGCACCCTGAGGCATCCATCTCGTACATTCTAGCTTAATTTTGAGCTCTTGTCTTTACATGGAATCACCAAGTTAAGGTTTTATGTTTGGGCTTTTATGTATGACCTACGTAGTCAAACGAGAGGATCTTGGGAAAATAGAAGCAAGAAATTAAATTTAGTCATTTTAGTGATTAGGGTTTGTGGTCTTTTTGATATTTCTACTTGGTTTTTTTATGATGGTTAGGGCGTGATACGGACAAAGGTACATGAATAGGCTAGGTCACATGGACTAGTGTGCACAACATTGTAAATAGTAGGGATAATGATTTAGGAGGGTAATATCGTTTTCTGTTTATCCATTTTAGGTTCCTAACGTATTTTTTGTGCGTATTACACCATTAAGGTTATTATAACCGTTTACAAATAGTCCTTTTAACAGGAAGAAGCCGGTAAAAGGATTATTTATAAACGGTTATAACAACCTTAATGGTGTAATATACACAAAAAATACGTTGGGGACCTAATATGGACAAACGGGAAACGTTATTACCCTCCTAAGTCATTATCACATGAAACTATGAACCCCTATAATAAATATTTACTTTTTAAATAAGAAACTTATAGGTCTTGGGGATGGTAGTTTGGATGTTTTTAACCTCGGTCTTCTTTATAAATGGAAGTGACGCTTTCTTAATGACAATGGAGCTCTTCGGGTTAAAATTGTTAAATTTTGTCATGGGGAAGGTGGTGGTTTTTCAGACGATTCGAGAATAGGAATTGGAGGGGGTGTTTGGCAAAAGATTGTAGGATCCATTAATCACCTCCATGAGAATGGTTGTATTCCTTCTAATTACATGTATAGAGTGGTGGGGGATGAGACTCAAACGAGGTTCTAGAAGGATGTTTGGTGCTTGGATATTCCTCTTAAGGAGCGATTCAGGAGGCTCTTTGCTTTGGCCTTTAATCAAGATGCTCGAGTAGCACCAAACATCCTTCTAGAACCTCGTTTGAGTCTCATCCCCCACCACTCTATACATGTAATTAGAACCTCGTTTGGGTCTCATGGAGGTGATTAATGGATCCTACAATCTTTTGCCAAACACCCCCTCCTATTCCTATTCTCGAATCGTCTGAAAAACCACCACCTTCCCCATGACAAAATTTGACAATTTTAACCCGAAGAGCTCCATTGTCATTAAGAAACCACCACTTCCATTTATAAAGAATGCCAATATTGAAAACATCCAAACTACCAACCCCAAGACCTATAAGTTTCTTATTTAAAAAGTAAAAATTTATTATAGGGGTTTATAGTTTCATGGGATAATGACTTAGGAGGGTAATAACATTTCCCGTTTGTCCATATTCGGTCCCCAACGTATTTTTTGTGTATATTACACCATTAAGGTTGTTATAACCGTTTATAAATAATCCTTTTACCGGCTTCTTCCTGTTAAAATGATTATTTGTAAACGGTTATAATAACCTTAATGGTGTAATACGCACAAAAAATACGTTAGGGACCTAAAATGGACAAACAGTAAACGTTATTACCTTCATAAGTCATTATCCCTAAATAGTATGAGAGACCCAAATTTAAACTTGTAGCATGTTGTTAAACATTCCTCATGAAGGTCATTTAATTTCGTTTATTTAGGTTTCGTTTGATAGTTATTGTTTGGAAAAATGATGTCTTGTAAAGTTTTTTGACTGTGAAAGAAACCATACTGTTTGATTATACATCTGATTGAATGTACTGAATGATTAAAAATTATCATATTACACTGTTGTTATATACTGTAATGAATGGAGTTGCTAAATAATTATACAAACATATAAATTGTTATACAAAATTAAATTACACAATAACAAAAAAAAAAAATCAACATGCATCTTCTTTTTGTTGCAAATCAAGATTGCCAATATAAATAAAAAAGTTCTACAACTAAAATAAAATACAAAAATGTCAACCTTTTTTTGTTATAAATTAATAGAGAGAAAAGGCAAAAGTTTCTTCTTTTTTTTGTTGTTGTTAGGGCACAATTATCCAAAGTTTCATTAAGCCCATACAGACATGGTTTTGAGGTTTTTCTGATAAATACATATCATATTGAAAAAGATTTATTTTTTTGTTCAAATCAAATAGTATTTCTGGCTCACTCAGCCAAAAAGATATGTTTACACCTGAAAAATGTCTATTAAACGAACCTTAATAAATAAACAAACAAAAACATAATTTTTTTGTTGTTTAGTTAAACGAACAAACATAAAAATGATATAACTTATAGACATTCGTTTATGTTCGTTCATTTGTACTTAAGTAAGTTATAATAGATGTTTGTTTCCTTATGTTCTTTTAAATAAAAATTGCACTGTATATTTCGTATTTTAAATTTAGTACTGATTTTCTAAAAAAATATATATTATTTTTTTCTTTGATTATTATAAGAAAATATGATTTTATATATGATGGTCTTCCATTAGGTTTGAAGAATGATTTATGATCTATTTATTTATACTAGTTGTGAACATGAATTTATTCAAGAAAAAAAAGTTAAATATAAATGCTTAAATATTTAAAAGTTTGAATTTATAATGAATGTTTAAAAGTTTGAATTTATAATGAATGTGAGAAAAGTATTGAAGAATTGAAACTGAAGAGCCCATTTCTTTTTTAAATTTAAATAAATAATTGGGCTTCAAGTTATGAAATTTGAAATTAAAAATATACATTAATGAAATTGATATTTATTTATTATATTTAAATATTATGTGAAATTTAATAAATGAAAAACATAAAATTGTATGCGAAAAAAATTAAAATAACTACAAAATGACATGTTGGAAAAGGAATGAGGGTTTAACCTATGACAAAAAAATAAATAAATAAATAATATTTATTACACCATTCTGTTCGTTTATATTCATTTATGTAACACATAAAAATCATGAAAATTTTTAATTTTTTTAATACCAACCAATTTCACAGATTGATTACAAACATAGTTTTTCAAAACATGTTCAACATTAAAGTCTCCCAAAATCATAAGTTAAAATATGAGGTTGTGTCCGGTCATGCATTCGCCTTCCCACAATCATCCGAAGTACCTGAAATATAACCTAAAATTATACGCCAATGTTTAGTGAGTTCCCCCAAAGTACCAACATGCAATACACATAACAATAACAACAAACAACATGCATACAGAGCCTTCAGCTTAACTGGAATGCCCCCACTAGCCTAGAGTGTATCTGGTACGCTCACAGAACCTTCAACATGACTAGTACACCTCACCGGGCCTTCAGCCTGTCTGGTACATTCTCTGAGCCTTCGGCCTGACTGGTACGCCCCTCAAGCCATGGGTCTCTTGGCCTTCAGTCCATTGGGCCTCAACCCAGCCACATATAACATGTCGACATATACATAATAGATAAACATATATAACCAGTCGACAGACAAACTAACAAATCTTACAAATCACTAAGGATAGCATCATCCTATATACCAGGATGAGGTCTTGACTCCAAATCTCAGCTCACTAACCGACACCTAATCCCA
This sequence comes from Lactuca saligna, assembly GCF_052625555.1. Classification (NCBI taxonomy): domain Eukaryota; kingdom Viridiplantae; phylum Streptophyta; class Magnoliopsida; order Asterales; family Asteraceae; genus Lactuca; species Lactuca saligna. The sequence goes on from NC_136419.1 coordinate 54,776,938, forward strand.
CCAATGACCAATTCCATCAAAATCCCAAAATACCCTTAAGGTCAAACTTGGTCAAGTCAATTGGTCAAACCAACTAAGTTAACTGAGTCTACCCAACTGAGTCAACTCAACCAAGTCAACTCAGGGTGCTTACGCGAGGTGTACACGAGGCCTCACAGATTGACCGCTATCGGGTGGTTGACCGAATACGCGGGGCGTACCCTTGCAAGCCCAAAAATCTTGTCAAGAGCTTAATGGCTTAAGCTCTTACGTCCCAACTTCAGAGCCATGGCCAAAATACACTCTAGAGTCATAAAGTTTCCAACTTTATGACTTTACATGCATATTAAGAGCTTAACTCAAGGTCTTAATCCATTACGACCTTCTACAAGATGCATGGAGCAAATTAACCAATGGGACTTCATTTTTATGACTTAAGACCTCTCCTAGGGTCGGAAAGGACAAATCAAATCGTGAAGAATATGCCATGCTCAAGATAAGACATTTGAGACAAAAAAAAGCACATGAAATCGACATATAAGCAAGATCTAGTAAGCTAGCCATCAAGGTATGAATTTTATACCTTGAAATGATGGAGAAAGGTGCAAAACTTCCTGATCCAAGCTTTGCCACCACTTTCTTCTTTCTTAGGAACACCTAAAAACCCACACTCAACCTTCCAAAGACTCTAATGAGGCTAGGGTTTACAAGAGAATAAGTGTTTGCTAATGGAGGCTAAAAATGGGGAAAATGAGACTTAATGATGCTTAAATACTAGCCAAACCCTAAAAACTAGGGTTTCCTAATCTGGCAAGTACACTCAGCGTACTAAGGCACACCCTAGTACGCTCATCGTATACCACGTACGCATGGCCTACTCCGAAGTCCTAAAATTACAATAATGTCATTAGGGTTCCATTGCATACTTTCTTGAACTAAGGGAACAGAATGCAACATAAATAAATTAACGGAATGAAATTAGAAGTACCTTAACATCGGAACGTTACAATTCTACCCCACTTGATCTGGACTTCGTCTTCGAAGTCTGATGCGGAGAATACTCAGGATATTGCTCCCGCACCTCAGCCTCCAGGTCTCGGGTCCACTCGGAGCCCCTTTGATGTTGTCCTCGTACCTTTACCAAAGGTATCTCCTTGTTGTGCAAGATCTTCATCTTTCTTTCCAAAATAGTTACCGGTCTCTCAACATAGTTCAAGCGCTCATTGACTTGAATATCGTCTAAGGAAACCACTGCATCCTCATCTAATATGCACTTTCGCAGCTGCGATACATGGAAACTGTTGTGAATCTAACTGAGCTCCTCAGGTAGATCCAACTTGTAAGCAACCTTGTAAACCCTAGAAATCACTCGAAAGGCCCAATATACTGGGGACCCAACTTCCCCCTCTTCCTGAAGCGTATAAAACCTTTCCAAGGTAAGACCTTTAGTAATACCATATTGCCGACCTGAAACTCCAACTCGGATCAGTGTCGGTCAACATAGCTTTTCTGCCGAATCTGAGCGGTCTGTAGTCTCTACCTGATCTGCTGAATAAGCTCTATGGTCTGAAGGACTGCTTCGGTCCTTCCCATGACCCTGTGACAAACCTCCCCCTAACAAACTGGGGTGGTACGACATTTGCACCCATACAAGAGCTAAAATGGCGGAGCACCAATGTTGGAGTGATAACTATGGCTGTAAGATAACACCAAAAGAGGTAGGTAGGAATCTCAACTCCCACCAATATCAATAAAACATGCTCGCAATGTATCCTCAAGGGTCTGTATCGTCCGCTCACTCTGGCCATTAGTCTGCGGATGATAAGTAGTGTTGAAATGCAACGTCATGCCTAGTTCCTCGTAAAACTTCTGCCAAAAATGGAAAGTGAACCAAACATCACAGTCTGAAACAATAGTAATCGGGACTCCATGACAAGCTACGATCTCTCGAACATACACATCAGCCAACTTCTCGGCCAAAGAACTCTCGAGAATCGCCAAAAAGTGGGCACTCTTGGTCAATCGATCAACAATGACCCATATAGCATCAAAACCCTTTGCCATCTTCGGCAACTTGGTAATAAAATCCATAGAAATCTGCTCTCATTTCCACATGGGAACCTCCAGAGGTTGCAGCTTGCCATGTTGCCTCTAATGCTCAGCCTTGACCATCATGTACGTCAAGCATCTCTCAATATACCAGGCAATCTCCTTCTTCATACACGGCCACCAATAGCTGAATCTCAAATCCTGATACATCTTGGTGGCCCCCAGATGAATAGAAAAACGAGACTTATGAGCCTCCTCCAACACAATCTGTCTAATCCCACCAGAAACTGGAACCCAAACCCGACCACACCGGTCAACAACCCTCAACTATCTGTGACAAATCTGTCAATCTCTCCTCGGATCCTTTCCTGCTTCCAGTTTTTCTTCCGAACGCCTTCGCATGAGCCTCCCTAATCAATCCCAAAAGCGAAGAATCAACGGACATCCTCATACACATCTCCCTATCAGAATACCCAGCTGACTTGTGGCTTAAAGCATTCGCTACCACATTCGCTTTACGTGGATGCTAAAGGATCCCGCAATCATAATCATTGACTACATCTAGCCACATGTGTTGCATCATGTTTAGGTTCGGCTGGTCCATCAGATATCTCAAACTCGTGTGATCTGTGTAGACCATATAACGGAACACATATAGATAGTTTCTCCAAATCTTGAGGACGAACACCTATGCCCCCAACTCCAAATCATGTGTGGGATATCGCGACTCATGCGGCTTCAGCTGCTGCGAAGCATAAGTAATCACTCGTCCTCTCCGCATGAGGACTGCCCCTAAACCGGTGATGGATGCATCATAGAATACTACAAAATCCTCAACTCCCTTCGGGATGGTCAACATCGGGGCCTCAAATAACCTCTGCCGAAGAGTCTCAAATGACAACTGCTACTTAGGGCCACATCGGAAACCCACCCCCTTCCTCATCATACGGGTAAGGGGTACCGCAATCTTGGAGAATTCTTGAATGAATCTCCGATATTACCCTGTCAAACCCAAGAAACTCCTAATCTATGAGGGAGATTTCGGAACCTCCCACTGCAGCATAGCCTTGATCTTGTCCAGATCAAGAAAAATCCCATCCTGGTTCACGAGGTACCCTAGTAACTGGACCTCTCGTAACCAAAACTCTCACTTCAAGAACTTGGCATAAAGTCGTTCTTGCCTCAAAACCCCAAAAGCTCTCGACGGTGCTCCTCATCTCTCAAAGAGGTTATCAATCCACGAAAGGGCATATCGGTTCTTCACCGTTAACTTGTTCAACTCCCTATAATCAATGCACATCTGGTGTGAACCATCCTTCTTCTTGACGAACAATAGCGACGATCCCCATGGAGAACTACTTAGTCTAATGAACTCCTTTCCTAGCAGCACCTGCAGCTAAGATGACGACTGCTGCATCTTAGGCGGTGCCAAGCGGTATGGCGCCTTAGCAATTGGGGTCACACCTTGTACAAGGTCAATCTTGAACTCGACCTGCGTCTCGGGAGGTACACCAGGTAACTCCTTCAGGAATACTTCAGCAAACTCCCTGATTACTGGAACCTATGAACTGAAATATGATCCTCAACTCAAATGTCAACCACGTAAGCCAAAAAACATGCACACCCATGCTAAATATACTGACGAGCCTTGATTGTCGAACAAAACCTTGAACTGACATTGGTGCTCTCTCTATAAATAACCAATTCTCCCCCACTTGGGGTTCGAACTACCACTCGCTAGCCCTCAAAATCAATCATGGCGCCAAACCTACGCAGCATGTCCATGCACACATCCCCAATGCAAATAGGGATCAGATCAATCGGATAAGGCACCTCGGAGAACTCTAGAACACAACCTTGATATACCACAGATGTAAAAACCCCGTGTTCATTGGTGAGACAAACCCTTAATGGACACTCTAACTCCCCAATAGGCATATCAAACTCCCTACTGAATGATCGTGATACAAAGGACTGACTCGCACCCAAGCCAAACAACACAAGTGAAGGTAAATAGTTCACTGGGAACATACCTATCAGGGGCATACATATAAGCATAACATATAACATAATTAACTATTAATAATAAATAAAAACATACCTACCACATCATCTGGAGCTACTCTGGCCTCCTAGGTAGTGAGCTGGAAAGCACAACCCCGAGCAATCAAGGACTTCGCCCTCCTCTAGCGGCCATCAGTGATACTCAAAGTAGCTGGCATCGGGCCGTGCACCGGCTTGGCAACGAGCAATAGATAGTTGACCTTCACATGGCCAACCTAATCACAATGATAGCAAATCATGGAACTCAAATTAGGGCCAGCTGGTGGCAATCCCTTTCATAGTGCCCTCTTTGCCATATTTATGGCACACACCACCTGATCGACATTCCCCCTCATGAACCTTGACGTACCTCCCACAAGTGTGGCTCCTCTGACTCCTAGATCTAGTATCAGCAGCCTTGAACAACTTGGGTGCAGGCTGCGACTGCCCCGTGGCAAGTCTCTGCTCCCTCGTTTGGATCTCCATCTCAATCTCATGCCACCTAGTGGCCTCTTGCATCTTCAAAAAAGAACCATATCGTCGAATGGATACAAACTACTTGATATCCGTCTTGAGCATGATCAAGTAACAGGTCATCTGAGCCTGCTCAGAAGCATTAAACTTAAGACAAAACATGGCCCTCTTTGTGAACATCTTGGTGATCTCCGTCACCGACGCATCCCCCTGCCTCATATCCAGATACTCTTAGGCCAACCTCTCACGCTCCACTAGTGATACATATCTCGATCGGAACATCTCCAATAACTGCTCCCAAGATACAACAGCTCTCTGCTCAGTAGAATACGAGCTAGTAACAAGTCTCCAACAATCCTTCACTCTGGACCTCAGAAGACTCAGAGCACACTTGACCTTCTAGTCAGCTGAGCAAGATCAAGTGAAGAAACATCCCTCAATGTTATACGACTACCTTATTGCTATGATCGGGTCCTGAACTCCATCAAATGTCAGGGGATTTGTATTGTCAAAGTCCCGATACTAGAAGACTCTTCCATCACCAACCCCAGTTGCGGCAACGGCTTTGGTGGCTGCAACAGCAGCAGCCTCAAAGCAACATAATTGTCACAACTAGCAAATTTAGGGTCGAGATGTTTATTCATGTACAAACAATTTCTCTATGTAACCTTGTTGCATTAGATTATAGAAATTCAAACGACAATGTTATATGAGTACATGTATGCATACACTAAGAAATCAAGATGTAATAGCCTTTTATAAGACCAAGTTTAATAGCTAAACAAAAACCAAATTATAGACTTGTGGTTATGTGTTTTCGGACCAAATAACCCTAGGCCAAAAACTCTCCTTATTGGGCCTTTTAAAACCGAAAACTCTTTTATTTGGGCCATGTCAAACTCGAGAACCAATATCTAAAAAACCGCAAACCTTGTGTGAGAGGAGAGTGTTTTCATCCACCCTGGAACCAAAAAGCCTCCTCCAAGCCAAAGAATTCGGTTAGGACATAAGACAAAAAAATGGCAAATGTTGACACCTCATAGCTTTACCCTTCATTACCCACCAAATTTCCACACCACACCCCTTAATACACTTCATGCTTCCATGCAAAACCCTCAAATGACCAATATGTATAGATAAAAGCCATCACTCTCCCTTCCTTTTAAACATGGCCGATGAGAGGAAGCTCTCACACTCTTACCATTTTTTCCTACTCTAACTCTTCTTTCTCTCTCAAAAATTCGTCCAAGCTTCTCCAAGTCTCGACACCACCAAGCCAACTCTTGTGATTTCGGTTAGTATCTTCACAAATCCTAAGTATTTTTACATATTTCCTTATCAAGTTCTCCATGTTTACACACATTTTCATGTCTTAATTCCCTAGAACACCAACTTTTTCCAAGAAGTTCATCAAGATCATCATATTCTAAGCTCGACATCGCCTTCATCTTCCTTCCCACCACACAAAATACCAAGGTGAGCTTCATAGCCCCAAGTTTTCGTGTTTTATATGTTTTTAACCGCGGCAGGGGGGGGGGGGGGGGCGAATACAAGTCAAATTTCATTTACCAAATGGTTATTTGCATGCATCAACTTGTTTATGGAATAATTTATGCTTATGATGTTAAAAGTTTCATATATACATACATACATAAAAATCGCGTTTTCTAAGGTCCTTATAAGCCTAGATGCGTTTGTCCATTGGACTTTAGCATGTACTATGATTACTTTTTAAATATGGAACAAATTCTTGTATAAAAAGGTTGATATTATTTGTAAACTACCTAAAAATCATGACATGTGTGTTTGTCACCATCTTTGTTACACAAAAATCGTGTTTATAGGTTTATTCCCACAAATATATCGAAAACAAAATATTTTATATGACCAAATATGTTTGACTCTTGGACACTTGCATGTCTCGCTTTTGTCAAATTGAAATTTACTCAAATATTGGTACAAAATGTTAAAGATATCATTTGATTTGCTATAAAAATCGTGATCCGCTAAAGTTGACCAAAATAAACTATTTTGGTTTACGAAATTTTAAACCGGAAAAATATGAGATGTGCAAGAACTACAAATTGATTTTTACTAAAATAAACTTTTCTAGTAAAAATTGTCGTAATTATCGTCGTCACTATTTTGATGGGGTTAAACCCAAAAATATTATGTTAGGTTTCCAACATATATTACAAGTATACATAACTACAATTGACTATTTATATAAAATTTTATAAATAGTTTGAACAAAAAGATATATAAAACAAACTGCTGATGGTATAGCTTGCATGTCATAAAGAACATGTCGTAAAATGTCATAAAATACATGTCATGAATTTTCAAAAGTACAATTATTCTATGATACAAGAAAAATGAGTCGTAGTTCACGTAAACCAGTTAATGCTCTTGTGAGATGTTCTCTTCACCGTACCTACCTAGCGTATATCTTAAGTCATGCATTATAACCAAAGTTTCCTGGAGGGAGAGTAAAACTGTTGTGTATAGATCTATATGGGATTGATAACCCCACACCTCAGTTATTCACTATAGTTAGACCGGCAAGTCTTGGGTGACAAAAGTCCTACCAGTTCGGACGCCTAAAGAACATCGTGTTCAGGCATATCAGTCATATTAGCATGGTTATAACAACTCACATAGGGATTAAAATACTATCTCGGTTTACGGGAAGCTTACATTTCATTAGTTTTTCTAAAATATATAACTACATACTATTGTTCAGTACAACAACCCTCATACATTTTTGGTCTTAAGGTTTAAGACTACAATTTTCATACATCAGAAAATATTGGATTTTTTGGGAACATGCATTTTATAAGTATAAGGAAAGTATACAAGGGAAATACATACATCTACAGTTCATACATAAGAAAATATTGGATTTTCTGGGAACATACATTTGACACTACAGTTTTCATATATTTTACAATTACAAGTAAAAGAAACAAAGGACATGCATACATATATTCTCAGTTTTTGGTATAAAAACTACAACTCATTTTTATAGAAAATATCGGATTTTTTGGAAATATACAAGCCTTTACCAAACAAAGATGTTACAAACCTTTTTCATACAAATATGCTTATGAACTCACAAACATTCAATGTTGATGTTTTTCAAAATGAATTGTATTTTCAGGAAACCAGTAGATAGGTATGCAACCCTTCTTGAGGGTCGACATCATCGTTTCATGATTTCTACTCTTCGGTTATCTGTATTAAACTTTTGAACAAGTAAAGTGTTGTAAACGATGTAAACTTGTATTATCAATGTATGAATGTTTGGTTTTCTATGTTTCATTACTATTCAATTGCTATGATATTGTACATGAAGTCACTCCAACCGCCCCCATAGGTTTCCACCGTCCTGGTTTGGGGGTGTGACAATAACGCTCATCAAAATACTCTACTACGGCGGTCTTGATAGACCCGAACATCTTTGGCAACTGTGCTCGAAAGTGAGTAACAACCTCTTCCTGAAGAATCTCCCTAATCATGTCCTTGGACACAGCTTGCCAGTTCCCGATCCCGATCCGGATCCAGCCTCAAATCATCTCGTCGTAATCATATAGAAAATAAATCAGGGAGATATCAGATAACACGCATATCTGATATACGTTGATGTACACCCAGGGTACACCACGTACGCATGACGTACTTCGAAGTCCCAAAATTACAATAATATCGTTAGGGTTCCATTGCATACTTTCTTGAACTAAGGGACCAAAATGCAACATAAATAAATTAAAGGATTGAAATTAAAAGTATTTCAACATCGGAATGTTACAATTTATAAATGTTTCTCCTTTTTTATATGTGTTTTTAGCATCTTACCAAACATAAATAAATAAACATAAACAAACTAAATTTTAAATTAACCAACACAAACATGAAAAATTGTTGGTTTATCTTCTATATATTCGTTTTGTTTATTTGGTTCAACTTAAACTAACAAAAATGAAGTTCTTACCATTATTTGCTCGGCTCGTTTCCTAATAGTGTATGTCATTTTTTTAGATGTGCAATATGAGAGGTGATTACTTATAATAAGAAATTTAGATGAGGTTGATAACTTTGTTTGATAAATAAAATTACATCCTTAAGATTAAATTTCATTAGAATTTTTTTCCTAAACATATAAACATGCGAAAATTATGTAGTGGTGTGTTAAGTGTTGTCCATAAAGAATCATGGCCCCAATCTAATTTAGCCCAAAACCCGTTTTCAAAATGGACTCTCCAAACCCGATGACAATCTTCATCATCTTATCCATTCCAGAAACTCTTTAATCCCTTTGCAAAACCCCCTCACACTCACAGGGGATTTTCTTCCAATGGCTTCTATCTTCTCCCTCGCTTCACCCTCTTCATTACTCACCAACCATTCTTCTAATTTCAAGGTACACTCTACTTTCCTTCATCTGCAATTTGGTTGAATCTATGTCTAATTGTCTTACTGTCTATATATATCTTGCTTATTCTATCTTTTGACAAACAGGGGAATGTAAGAACTCTCAAGTCAAGCACTTGTCAGTTTCCTTCAAAAACAAATTACAATAACCACAACACTGTACAACAACAAAGGAAATCGTTAATTGTAGCTTCATCGTCACCGATTCCCTCGGCTGTAGTCAGTTCAAATGTTCGATACCGACTGGACAATTTGGGACCCCAACCTGGTTCTAGAAAGAAAGCCAAGAGAAAGGGAAGAGGTCATGCTGCTGGCCAAGGTGGGAGCTGTGGATTCGGAATGAGAGGACAGAAATCCAGATCAGGACCCGGTGTGCGAAGGGGTTTTGAAGGTGGTCAAATGCCGCTTTATCGTCGGCTTCCAAAATTAAGGGGTATTGCAGGAGGTAATAAAAACTTCTTTTCGCATACTCTTTCTTATTCTTCTGATTATTTAGGTTGATTTTATGAGTGAATTTCCAAGCTTCTGATACTTGAACTTTGTTCGCCTACCACCTGTTCGATGAAATGCCTTTCTGATACTTGAATTACTCTAATGTCAATTGAATCAAGGCATGCACGCTGGATTATCCAAATTCGTTCCAGTTAACCTAAAAGACATAGAAACTGCTGGATTTGAAGAAGGTGAAGAGGTTTCACTAGAATCCTTGAAAGAAAAGGGCTTGATCAATCCCTCAGGAAGAGAAAGGAGACTTCCTCTCAAGGTAACCTTCTATTCATCCAACAATGAAAGCGTTTGAATTTACTGATATACCCTCTGATTGTTTTATTAGATTCTTGGTGATGGTGAACTGAGTGTGAAACTAAACTTCAAAGCACGAGCCTTTTCTGCACAAGCAAAAGAGAAGCTTGAAGCTGCTGGCTGTTCATTGACTGTGTTACCTGGCAGAAAGAAATGGGTGAAACCATCAGTGGCCAAGAATATTGCCCGTGCTGATGAATACTTTGCCAAGAAACGGGCGGCAGCTGCTGCGGCTGGTGGTGGTGAGTCGCCGGAAACACCTTCTTCCACCGCTTAAAACCCACGCAAGTGAAAATCGGATTTTTTGTTGTTGTAAGAAGATTGGAAGTTAGATGTAAAGCCACATTGATTCGTATTTTGTTTGTCTGGAATCTTATTTTTTTTTAATCTCTTTGTTATCATCAAGAATCTAAAGATCTCATCTTTTGCTTTCAAATGTCAATATTCTCATTTGGTGATTGATTGATCTTCTTGTAGAGTTTGTGTACAACTTGATTTGTGTAACTTTTAGTGTTGAAACTTGAAAGCTTGAAAGTTTACCTCTTGTTTGATTATGTGAAAAATTGTTGGGATGTTATAATCAAAGAAACATGTAGAAAATGTCAAGGGAGGTCAAGGGTTCGAATATATGCTCCCACAAAAATGTTCAAAAGCGGTGATTAATGTGTTGTTTGTTTTTTCAAGAAAAACCATTTCTGGCTGCGCAGGGCAACACACTTGCAGTATATCGTCTTTTGCAGTTGTTTGTTTTCTAGACTACTTTTAAATTGAAAACTATTGTGTGTGTTGCATGGTGCAACACTGAATCTTTGTTTTCAAACCACTTTCCAAAGTTATATTATTCAATATAATTTTTTTTTTCAACAATATGGATATTATTTTAATAATATTATGAAGGAGATTATAAACAATTCAAGTATATTTTACATAATTTCAAAATCATTTGGTAAATATCATATAAATATTTTTTTGTGTTATATTGTCTGTAAACAAATATTAATAAATTTTAAAGCTAATCATTATAATTACCAAATTTATTGAAGTTAACCGGAAAAACAACAATCGTTTTTGAAAATTTAACAAAATGAAAATGTTCGCTAAATTAACAATTTTATTTATTGTTGTTTAACAAATATTATATTTAACTAGTTGTGAAACTTGTATATTATACGGGTTTATTAAAATAAAATGTTAAATAGAAACAATTAAATGGGAAGTTTATTTGAATTTGAAAATTATGAGGAAAAAAACATGAAAAATATAAATAAATAAAAATTATATGTTTAGTTATCAGATTTATGTATTAAACGGGTTAATTATAACAAAATGTTAAACATAAAGGTTTAAACCGTAAATTTATTTGAAATTGAAATTGAAATTTAAAATTAATAGTTATTATGATAGGTTTAATTTATGGAAACTAAATTAATGATATACTGTAAAATAAAAAATAAAGTAAATGACAAATGGAAAATAAATATATCTCAAAATTATGATAAAATGACATGTGGACTATTGAGTAAGAAAATGACATGTAGCAAAATAAATTCTTAACTGTTAGGGTAGATTATTTAATATAAACGTCTTTAAAAATCATATCATCATTAATAATATTAATATTTGATTTGCATGTGATTAAACTAAATAAAATTTCAATTTAAAATTATATTTAATTATTATATGGTTAATTTCAGTTTATTGCAGCGGTCTGCAAACGTTAAAAACAAACAAACTTTTTTTTTACAAGCTGCAACCATTTGGTTTATCTCTTCTGCTGCAGAAGGAGGTTATAGGATTCGAAGAAAAAATGGGCCCAAATATGGTTATGGTGTGAGAGCCGGTTATAATGGGCCCAGATGTGGTTAATAGTTCAAACTATGAAACCCAATCCTTAACCTTGGTTATAATGGGCCCAGATGTGGTTATGATGTGATGTGAGGAGAAAATGGAAAACTATAAATGACATCTTTATTTATTGTTACATTACATATGGATTTAATGCATGAATAATTTATATGAAATATAGTTTTTATGCAAAGCACATGGTGGTGGTTATTAATTTTAGTACTTTGCCTGTGGGTCACTAAAAGTGGTTGAGTGTTGGTAAAGTACCATGACCAGTGACCACATAAATAATTATTAGGATATTACCACACCAAATTAAGATTTTTTAACTTTACCATTCATTGTATTTGATTAAAAAAAATGAAATGGTATATTATGTTTCTATATTTTAGATCAAACATTTATACACTACCGCTAAGATAAGACTTCAATCAAAATATGTATTTATTTGTTTCTTTAATAATCATATAAAGAAAGATGAAAATTGAAATGACAATTGACAAATATCTAACACTTCAAGTGTACAATAAAGTACTTTTTAAATATCGGTTTTCTCGTTTTGTCATTTAAAAAAGAAAAAAAAATCGGTTTTTCTCGTGTAGTTATTGTTGTTTTTGCTTGATTTATCTCCATAATAAAGATTTTGCGTTTGATATTTAAAAAATTTAATTGAGCAATCTTCTAATGTTGATGCTATGTTTATTACAATAGAATTCTGATAAAACTGTTAAATAAGAGTGACTAACTTGACAAATATATATATATATATATATATATATATATATATATATATATATATATATATATATATATATATATAACCTGAATTTTCAAGAAATAATTCTTAAAAAAAACTGAGAATTGTTATCGTCATAAACAGTAGTTCAATGGTATGCAACGTGTATGGGCCAATGGGGGGACTCAATAATTGTGCTTTTCAATTGATGAATGTTGCTTGCTTTTTAATACACCTAATTACATGGGATAATAATATAACATTTTTATAAATTTTTTATTTTAATTTTATTTTAACTAAAAAATATTTGTAGTTGTGTTTCTTTGCCTTTATTCAAAACTATATAGATTTTATGCTCAAAGAACATAATCGGTTATATGTGTCGTCTAAATCTCTACACTGAGTATAAGATTACAAAAATATCGTACATAACAATTTTTGATCATACATAACAATTTTTGTTTTAAAATATTATATTATATAACCTTTAAAACATCAATTTTTTATAAAAAAATTATTATACTTCCCTTATAAAAAATAAAGTTTAACGAATAATGACATCATAAACAATAGGAAACATTGTCAAGTTAACTAAAATTTTAAAAATCTTAGAATACAAAACTATTTTTAAACATTTTATATTTTGGAATACTCATCGTCATCATTATTTGTAAAAGAAATGTCTTTTTCAAATAGAGGGCAATTGGGAAAAGCATGTAACATGATTATGAAGTATTTTAATTAAATTGACTTTGACAAGAAAATTCAAACCACATGTTGAAAGTGTGCACTCCTCGCCTATATGTGGAGATTAGTATTATGTGGCTGATTTTAAAATTTTCAGAGGTCAATTTCAAAATTGGATTGATGCAATAACTACTACAGTTTACAACCATTAAAATTCACAAATGCATGAAAGGTTTGAAGGCGAGTGAAGTGATGGTGGCATTGGCAAGCGGCAATAGTGGTCATAACAAAATGAAGTAATGTGATGGACAAAAAAATTGTTTGAGCTGACCTACTAGCTGAAAATCTAACTGTTAGTTGAAAAACTAGTAATTAAATAAAAAATTAGTTGATAGCTGAAAAGCTAGCTGATAAAAAATAACGTTTGGTAAAACTAGCTGAAAAACTAGATGACATGTAATAAATATGTGTTTTTATAATTAATTAAGTGATGTATTTGAAAAAAAAAAATTAAAAGGCTCCTAAAAAACTAGTATAAGTAGCTTTTCAAAAAGCTAGCTTATAAGCTACTTTTTGGCATACCAAACACGACAACATAAAAAAAAACTCAAAAAATAACCTAGCTTATCAACTAGTTGTGGTGCGCCAAATATAGCATTATCAAAACTTTTATAATCTAAAAGCTATTTTATATGTTTTTTTAAAGCTTTTAGCTTTTAACTTTTATGTTTTATGTCATTTTACACATTTCAAAAACTTATAATTACTTTGTTGAAAACTTCTATAAAATTAAATATTATAACCGGATACAACTAGTTTGGTTAAACATAACTCATAATGTATGTATGTTTCAAGCGACCTAAGCTAATCATCTAGACTTTACCTTGAGGAAGTAACAATAAACGCTAGGTCTTAAAATGAGCAACAACTTGTGTAACCAATACACAAAGAGAAAAGAGATAGGATCGCAAACAATATCAATAATAAAGTCTACTAATGAGAACAACAATACATGTTATCACTTCATATGTAAATTGTACCAACTAATTATCAAGTATGTGACCATATAAATGAACATAAGTATATATCATGGTTCCCCACTATGAATGTGAAGTAGACTTATGGAAATATATATTATGGTTCCCCATTGTGAATGTGTAGTAGGCGTATGTTTCCAAATAAAGATGGAGGCTTGTATTATTGATAACAAGAGGTAGTGTGGCTTCACCTCGTATATGCTTTGGGAGAAACACAATATATGATACGAAAATTTTAAAGAATAAAAATGAAAAAAGGATGATGTAGATTTTTACCATCTAGTCATCGAATGCGACTTAGTATCTTATTACAGAAGTCACATACCAAAGTCATATGATTCTATTCTTTGGTCAATTTGTGTATATGCAACTTGAATTCAAATGTATAAGTTGTAGAGAATTGTGCGAATTAACCGATACAAAAAGGGACTATAAAACTGGTTATATGAACTAATTTTGATTTTTGAGATATATATATATATATATATATATATATATATATATATATATATATATATATATATATATATATATATATATATATATATATATATAGAGAGAGAGAGAGAGAGAGAGAGAGATAGAAAAATGAATATATGGTTATTATGTACCTAAGTTTAGGTATACAACCTTTTAAACGACGTAGTTTTAAACAAAATAAATCCAATTTTATTTTCTCTTAGTTTTGCTTTAATATAATATATAATACTAATGAATTAAGTTCAATTATGGAATGAAAAAAATCAATTATATATATATATATATATATATATATATATATATATATATATATATATATATATATATATATATATATATATATAACTAAAGGTGTTTGAGATAAACTTGCTAAAACTCTAACCCAAATATAATAGATAGTTAAATACCTTAAACATAGAAAATGTACTTTGTCCGAATACAAGTCTACACTATAATACAATTTAAAATCTATGAATGTTTGAAAGGTCGGATTTTAGATTATTTTATGTCATATTTCAAATGTCTAAAATTAATGCTCGCTAAAAGCATTATTTTGAAAATAATGTTTATTTGGATTAATAAATCAAACTTAAGTCAATGCAATGATTCTTCTTAACTATGTGGTAATTTTTGTGATTGTCCTTATTGAAAGACAAATAAAATAGGTTAGAATTTAAAGGAAATCTTGATCATATTAGTGTTGTGTGCAATTATTAATTTTGAAGTTGTAGCGACTATAAAAGACCAAGTACAAACCTATATTGCAAAAACATAAAATATTTTGAAAAGATAAATGACCATTATTTTAAAATTGACAAAGTTTTAAAAATTGTCCCCGTGGTATGTAAATTTTTGGGGTTTTAGTCCAAAAACCCGAGTTTTTTTGATTCATGGTCCTTTTGGAGTGGTCTATAATTGGAATTGGTCCTCGGACTTAACTTCCGTTAACTTGTTGTTGTTAACCCCGTTATGTGCCTCTCATATGAGGGTATTTATTTGTCTTTTCACTTCTAAGGAACCATTTTTGCACCTGAAAAAAAATATCCCTCTTTTTCTTAAAAAATAAATTAATACCTATTTATTTTTTTTAATAATTAAAAAATAAAAAAGCTCTCTCTCTCTCTCACACACACACACATTTATCCTCATGGAAGTCGTCGGAGGATGAAATCGTAGTGGAGATGACTTCTATCATAAAATCCCCATTCTTCTAAACCTGTAACTGAAGCAAAAACACACAAGCGAGGTCGTCTGGTGGTGGATCAAAAATCAAAAAGCAGAGGCACCTTCGTTTTCATCCGATTGAAAAAAGAACAGACGAAGCAGCAAGAGAGGTTGGTTGGTGGTGGATCAAAAATAGCGAGGAGGGAGAAAAGGGTACGTCTAGATCGGCGACCCTTTGTGGGTTTACTCTTCATCATTGACGGCAACTGTGTTCACTGTCATCTGCGGTGGCGAGGGAGGTTACACTCCTCTTGTCTGACAGAAAACGAGAAAGGGAAAAGGGCCAAGGCGGATTAGCTACTTAAGAGAAGGTGTTTGGCTTTAAAGTCGACCGGTAAGGTGCAGGGTGGGATTGAAACCGATCTCCAACGATCTGACCTTTAATTGGGGTGTAGAGATTGAGAAGGCTAGTAACAGTCGCATGGTTGCTACGAAGGCATCTAGATTGTTCTTACTTTTCTGATCCAACAATTATGAGAGGAATTAGGTGTTTAGGGTTGTGTTTTCTTGACAATCCCACCTCTTTTTTGTTGTCGAGCTGATTTCATCTCCACCTCTAGTAATAATCAATTTAAACTTCTGATTTTGGTTTATATATGTGGTTAATATTCGGTTTAAGCTTCTGATTTCTAGTTGTGGTTTGATAGCTTTTGATTTCATCACTGATTTTACTTTATCGGTTATCCATGGTTTCATGCATGATGTTGATGTGGGAAGATGGGTTTTGCATAGGTTACAAGAGATTTGTGATGGAGTTGGTGTCGTCTCCTCCGACTCCAAAGAATGCTCCGGTGAGTAGAGATTGAATGTGGGTTTCAAGTTCAAGACATTGTGGTGGATTTGGAGCAGGAGGATTGTCGTGGATTTGTGTATTTGTGTTTAACATAGTAAACACACTCAAATGAAAGATATATATATATATATATATATATATATATATATATATATATATATATATACACACACATATATATAGGCTTAGTTTATTTTGTTTTTACTAAGTATTGTGTGCCAAAATGCACAAATTTGGACCAATGGATGAAATTAATCAATGAACATGATTTGAGGGTGTATGATATTACAATGGGGTAACATGTAGCATATAATCACACAATTTTAAGCAAAAGGGTATTTTGGACAATTAACTACATTTATAAAAGGAAATTTTCGGATTTTGAGGGATGATTAATTTTCCTAATTTAAAAGAAATCTGAATTTTTTAATTAATTCAATTTCAATTTTTTACCGATTTTATTCTATCAGAATATTATTTGTTAGAATGATGCTCTTTCAGAATTTTATTCTAATAGAATATTATTTTGTTAGAATGATGCTCTTTCAGAATTTTATTCTAATAGAATATTATTGAAGAAAAATAAAAATTTTGAATCAGATGTTGAAAAATAACAACATTCTAATATATATTCTTATACATCCAAACTTAAATACAAATTCATACATATTCTTACAGACTAAAATCTTTATACATTTTAATATAATTATACATATTCTAAAAGAATATCAAGGTCTTCAACGCCTTCTTCCAGTTATTCCTATCACAAATACAACAAAAACTAATAATTGTTAAAAAAAACATATTACTTACAATTAACTATCACTTAATATATTCTGATAGAATACATAGAATATGATATAATGCTTATAATACATTCTGGCAGAATACATCGATTTTATTATGATAGAATAAATTCTGATAGAATATATAGAATACATTCAAAGGTATTGTATTTACAGCTAGTAATTCCGACAGAATGCATACCACAAGGTTAAATTCTTTAAATACTTTTTCAGGCATTTCAACAAACACTTGTTAGACATTATCATCAAACAAGCCAAAAACCATATTTGATTTACTTGCAATAGTTTACATATAAACATAATTTCTAGCAACATGATTTAGAATGCATACCACAAGGTTCAAAGAGTAAATTAATTTGTGTTGATGAAAAATAAAAAGGCACAAACAACCTAGAATTGTATTCCATAACCGAAAGAAAAACAAAATATATGGCATACTCATTAAAGCATAGAAACGTGGTTTTCATATAAGATTTGAAAACATTATTTTGTAAGAAAGAAGAGCATCCACATAAAAGAAATTGAAACTTATCAACTTGAACACATGAATAAAGAATGTTACTTACATTATAAGGCCCTGATACAAGAGCTGGAACCATACGAACTAACATCTTTTTCTATGCTTCCTTCTAACTGAAAGTGACTCATTAAGCAAGAAAGAAAAAATTTTGGAATAAGTAACTAAAGTTCACTGAGACATTTTAACAAACAGTTGGTGTGCAAATCGGAATATTTTCAATTCCACCAACAGTTCACTAAGACAGCAAGTTGGAATATTTTCAATTCTACATAACTAAAGAACTTACTGTCTAAATATGACATTTTTTAACAAAAAAGAAAAGTTACCCGGATCTGATCGATGGTGTGTGCCATGTGTCTCGTTACTAATCTTTGTAGAAAAATCAATCATATGTCGTGAAGATGATGACTGTGTTGCATGTAGTATATGAAGATGATGAAGAAAATGTCGACGACGGCATAGGGTTAATTATTTGGAGACTTGAAAATGATAAGGTTTATAAAAAAAAACTGCACACGTGATTTAAGGGACCACCATTCGACTTCCCTCAATCGTTTGATGCCTTCTCGATTTGATGAAGACGACGATGAGGACCGAAGTCCCTTTCTCAGCCCACCCTACAAATATATTTGACCCTCACTAGTTCCCTTGATTTTTGACTGCTCCCATTCGATCGTTCCTTATTCCCGATCAGTTGAAGAAGACGCATCCCCTCTTTGTGCATTTAGGGTTGTGGATATAATGATTTTAAATAAGCAAAACAATAGTAGACGTGATTTAAGGGATATACCAAATATATAAGAATTTATTTTTAGTTTATAAAAACAAAATGACCCATCTACCCTTTTTTTACATTAATGATTTATTTATTTTTCTTGAATTCTTATTGGTGCATTTAGGCACACAATAGTTGCTAAAAACATTTGAACCTAATTCTATATATATATATATATATATATATATATATATATATATATATATATATATATATATATATATATATATATATATATTAATAAAAAAAAGAGGGATATATTTTTTTAGGTGCAAAAATAATCCCTTAGAAGTGAAAAGATAAATATACCCTCATGTGAGAGGCACATGAGGGAGTTAATAGCAACAAGTTAACTGAAGTTAAATTCAGAGGCCAATTCCACATACAAACCACTCCAAAACGACCATGAATCCAAAAAACTTGGGGTTTTGACTAAAACCCCAAAAATTTACATACCATAGAAACCATTTTTGCAATTTTTTCTTTAAAATTTAAGTTTGCTCCCACAAATTATAATCCTTGTTGAAAAGTTTCATTTTCAAATTTTAAATCATACTTTCTTTCTATATCGAGATGATCTCGGTATTACTAAAATTTGTGAAAAGCTAATATATTTTGGTCCGTTGCATGAATAAACCCCAAATCAAAATAACAAGTTAAACATATCAAATATGTTTGTATAATCGATTTACATACTTGTTAACTGCTTTTTATATATTTTAAACTAGTTTATAACCCGTGGGCACCACAGATTAAAAAAGTAAAAATAATTTTAATTAAATTATAAAGTAATTATTGAGCAATAATAATAAAAATTAATAATTTAATAAATTAGACAATAAATATTACAAATAAATTTTTTCTTGATGTGTTTGATATGTGTAAAATGGAGGAGTGAATTAGTGGAAATTTAATTAATGAGAAAAAACCTTAGAATGACAAATGATAAATGACAAATAATTAATGTAAAGCTCTAATTGATTGACACGTGGTAAATATGCTACTTTTTTATTAGGTAGGAAGATAACTGGTTTATTATGAATGATTATAATTTTTTTTTTATCAATGTAATAATATATTTCTTCTAGATAAAATCAAAGTTATATACATTTAAATATAATTTAGACCGATATTGAAGCATCTAAATTATTTTTTAAAAACTTAATTTTATCATTTTTAATTACAAATTGCACCTATCACAAAGCTATAACAATAAAACTAGAGATTGTATGCACGTAATGATATTATCATTATATATTAGTGATTTTTTATTTTTATATTATAGTTATATTAAAAATATACATAGTCAGTCGTACACACACGGGTAGACCCGTAGATCGCTCTAAACACATGGTCCTTTTCCTTATGGGGAACCACGAGACAGCACAAAACATGCCACCACAACTTCAATTAATTTGATATTTTTAAGTTGCATAAAAAATTATTAAGTTTATTTTCTTGTCAGAATCATTAGTTAAAAAATGCACGATTAGCAGATTTTCAGTATTTTTATATTTATAATAACTATTGGCATAAGAAAGCAAATCAAATAAAACGTAGAAAATATATTGTGGATCTATTCGTATATAAAATAATCAAAAAGATATACAATATTGATGTTTTTATGAGTTAATCGTGACAACCATCTTAAAATGATGAATATATAGAACCACCTATGGGACGATTGTTGTATTTTCTAGCATATGATACAAAGGAACACTTGATATGCAAAAAGATTTCTTGAATTCTCGATAAAGTTTTTGTAACAAAAATTATATTGAGAAAAATTAACCAAATGTTAGAATTTTAGAAGTTAGCAAATTGACAAATTTTTAATTGTCTCACATAGGTTTGCCTTTAATTTTGGGACGGCTTTAGGTCAATGGATGAGCCAAACCTACACTCACGCCTAACTGGGTTGGGGTCACAATATGCGATGTTAACGCAATGGATAATTTAGGTGCATCCCACATCTTTGCAAGTAGTTGGGGAACTTTTACTTTTAGCAAGGTTCGGCTTGCAACGACTTGATTAGTGTTGAGCTCGTGGAAGCTTCTAGAAGCCTCCAGAAAACACGACTTAAGAGTAAGGTGTCACGACTAGTGTTTAACCTAGTCAAACTACGTGACACATAGTGAGCCATGTTAGGGTTTTAATGTCACAAATCCATGTTTTAGGAGTGTCCTAGGGTTTATGCGACTATAAATACATATCTCCTGGAGTCATATACAAACATCTAATAATCGTTATAAAAAATTCAGTGCTCAAGGAATTAATAGTATTTTTTTTTTAAATGCAAGAAAGATGTCGTAAGTACAATATCATCTAGATGGAGAGTAAATAAGGGATAACACATAATAATAAATGAAAATAGATTAAGCACAACTAAGTAGAAACACAACGCAATACACAAACTTGGCAAACCAATAAATATATAAGGAACCTATTTAAGGGCAAAAGATCTACATAAAAGGTTAACATAGTCAGGTTTTGTTTGGTCAACTAAGCTAGAAGGATATATATATATATATATATATATATATATATATATATATATATATATATATATATATTGTAAGTCATTGAGAAACAAACCACTTTGATCGTCTAAACGATGGGTCAACCAATGGAAAGAACAAAACTCTTGAGCATACAAGATCTTTTAAAAATTTCTTATAGTCTTGTTTATCATTTCATAGTAGTAAAGTTATTTGGTGATAGTATCATAGATCCACAACTTAACCGACCAACCGAGTTTTTGCCATTCATAGTCACTAATGGTTTTAGGGCTTAAGGATATGTGATGATGGTCTAGAACACCAAAACTCATGTAGTAGTTTCTAAAAGCTCTTCTCTTGCATCATACAAGGTCTAGGTTCATAGGAAGAACCACCTAGAGGTTCGTAATACGAAATAGTTTTCAGTATTTTTCATGAATGATTAAAAAAAAAAAAAAAAAAAAAAAAAGAAAAGAAGAAGATGATGATAGTAGTTAGAGCAATCTTCATTGATAAGAGATGGAAGAAAATTTATAAGTAAGACGATTCAGATAGGGATAAAAAAAAGGGAATGCAAAGATTAACTATGCTACTATGCAATTTAGTATATTTCAAAAACTAAATTGTACTATTATTAGAGAAAGAATATAGAGACCTAAACAAATCTAACCATAAAAGTTAAGTTTTTTTTTTTTTTTCTTAAATTTAGACAAAATTAAAGGTTTTTCACCAAATAACTATTAATTTTGTAGGTCTAACCTGCATGGATCAATCTGTGAAATACCTTAAATGTCATCATTTTGAAATAAAACAAAATAAATCATTGTTTTAATTTGAAAAAAGAAGAAGACAAAAAAATTTGATTTACAATTTTATTATTCGACTGTAAAGACCATTTTCATAATAAAAAGAAGTTATTTCCAAAACAAAGTATTAATATTGAGAGATGTTTTAAAGAAAATATAAATAAACCTAAAGAAAAATAAAACAAAATGCTTTATATATCAAATGACCATTTTATAAGGCCAAAACTCATTTTATATGGCCTACCTAATTAGCAAGTTATTTGAGGAAAACATTTAATTTTATATTGATTTCAAAAAGTTTTAACTTTTCTTTTTCTTAGATTTATCTTTTTCTAGAGAATATATGCAACAATACAATTGTAGATTGAAACCTCCTTAACTTTATAACTTAAAAAACAAGTTCAGGCAAATTGCTAGCATCATATGTATTTCATCATTATACAAACAAGTAGGTTAAAACAAAGATACTTCCATTAACAGTTACCTAAGGACTCAACTTTAGTGTGTCCAACTCAAAACAGATATAGTAACATCATTTCGTTTGGTTCTTCCTATTTTTTTATCACTATTAAAGATGAATTGTAAGCTGAATTTTATTCAACTTCACCGCTTCAAAAACAAACAAATTCAAACAAATTATAAGCATCATATATATTTCACCATTAAATAAACAAGTTAAGAGATTGGATACTTACATTAACATTTATCTCGAAGATCTAATGCGGTAAAAAAAATCTATAACACCTTAACTGTGATTTAAAAGTAAATATACTTTTCAAATTAACTTGAGTACAAACATAGTCATAATGGCGTACTTTACAACTTATGGAGATATAGCATCTGAAATCATAATTGTTAGTTGTGAGTTTAACTTAATGAGAATGTACAATGGTTTAACTGCAATATTTAAACTTTCAAACCTTATCAAAAGCAAACAATAAAAAGATTGAAAGGAATTTCTTAAGTAAATCTTGGGATCTTCCATATTACAGACCAAGTCTTTCAAAACAAAATTAAAAACTCTCAATAAAAAATTGAACTCACGAATATAATAAGTAATTTGTTTGATTAGTAAGTTTGTTGGATGATCAACAATGGTTAAATCCTAACAAAAAAATATATAAAACTCACTTAAACAAATTTGAAAAGTAGTCCAATGTGAGAAAAAAAAATGTGACGATAACCATATACACAAGATATATACAAACGTTTTAAAATTTTAATAATAAAAGATTAAAAACAAAACAAAATAATTTGTCAATAATTTTTTCTAATAAAAAAACTAAAAAATACATAAAATTTGTTATCATCCTATTGTAAATAAAACAAAAGTTTTTAATTTGAGTGATTTTAGTAAAAAAAAAATGATACCTAATCATTGTGACAAGCTAAACTGTAAAAAGAAGGTAATAGTGTTTTTAGTAATAATTTTTGTTTTTAAAATATTGTGGCTTTAATACAAAAAGGGGTTGGCTAATAAGACATCCTATTTTACCATTTAGACAACCCTAATTAATGTTTGAAATGTTTTTATTGATTGAAATTGCATTGTTATAAATCTGCAAAAATAAATAAAATATGATTGTTATTATGTAGTTATCCAAAAACCTAGTTTATTTATTTTACAAGTAAAAAGTGGACCGACAATCAATTATATTTCTTATCCACTTTGAAGAAGGGATAATTACTTGAAAAAGTAAACAATTATATGATTTGTACATATTTGATCCCTTAATTTTTTTTGGTGCTATATTAACCCTTACACTTGTTTATTTGTTGAAAACATACCATTATAATTGATCATTGTGATCAAGTTGAATTTTCTAGAAAAAATATGATTTTTTCGGCGAATGTATGAATTTGTCGGCGAAGCTATGAACACATCTGATGAGCTTTGTGAACGTCTTCATGGAATACCACCTGAAATCAAACCCTAGGTTTGTGTTCTTGTTCTTAAAAAGATTTATGAAACAACTTGAACTCAAAGCCGTAATGGGAATCGATTCAAGGAAAAGACCTCATCAGAAATCGAAGCTGATGAAGAGTTTGGTCTCGATTTTCTGGTCTCGATTGCAATAATCTAAGGTTGAAGAAACATCAGGAAGTTTCTCATCTCCATTAACAAGCCTGCAACACATCCATTAACGAGCCTACAACACGTCCATTAACGTACCTGCAACACCTCGATTTTCTCCATTAACGAACCTACAACACCTCGATTTTCTGGAACCCTCCATCTTCCTCGAGTTTAAACCCTTCATCCATGGCAGATTTCAATTTTGTTTCTAGAACCCTCTATCTTCCTCGAGTTTAAACCATTCAACCATCGAAGATTTTGATTTTTGTTTATGGAAGCCTTCATCTTCTTCGAGTTTGAACCCTAACTTGTTTTTAACGATGAACAAACTCTAACAAAAATCAAGTATTTGAATCATTTTGTGTGTGTGTTCTTCAACAATGAACACATAAAAAAATATATGTATGAATCTGGAACAAAAGATAAGAAAAAGAGAGAAAGAGATAAACAAGAAATCTTAAAAATGTGTCAAGAACTCATCTTGCCAGAAAATCTATTTTGGCCCAAGTAGATGACCGAAAAATCATACTTGGCCGGAATTGACGTTGGAAACCGAAAAAACCCGTCTATTATTAGTCATAATGGTATGTTAAAAAAAAAAAAAAAAACAAGTTTAATGGTTAACGAAACATCAAAAAAATTTAAATGATCAAATATATGGACAAGATATAGTTACTTATCCTCTCACTCATAATTCCTTTGAACAAATACATATTTGACTAGGAAACTGCCATATAATGTCATAGTATTGAGATAACATATAGTCTCAATTCATAATTCCTTTGAACAAATACATATCGACAAGGAAACTGCCATATAATGTCATTTGAACTCTTTTTGTATTGGAATTTATGTTTATGTTTAGTTCATTAAAGTTAACGTTAAATAAGTTTTCAATTTATAATCTTATTTACTTTTATTTTATTTGCTATCAACAAGGCAACCTTGGTTGTTTTCTCTTTATAGATCTTTGTATATTTTTATTAGTTGACATGGTAGTATTCGATCCATCTTTTATAGTTGTCTGGTATGGTTTTCTTGATTCGTTTATGTATTCTGTTTTGATTTGTTTGATTTTTTCGTTCTAAATGTTTCAATTGTTTCTGTTATTTCGTTACTTTCTGGTTTGTTTTGTTCGCTTTTCGTCGATTTTCTCGTCGTTGTTTATAATATTGTGTCGTGAAAATACCTTTTAATCGATATTTTCGATACGATTTTGTGAATCACGCCGCGAACATGGGGCTGTGACAGTTGACGATTTTGGGTATGATTTTTTGATTCGTTCTGCATTTCATTTCGTTTAATTTGTTCGATTTTTTCAATGTAGAGGGTTTTGATTATTGTTTTATACGTATGATACATAAAAAAAATTGTGATGCAATTGGTGAAATTGCGTCGCCTTTCGATAGTGTTCATCGTCATTACTATTCATCGTTTGGTATTGTTCATTGTTAGTTCGTTTTGGTTATTGTTTCAAGTTTTGTTTGGTTGTTGTTAGTGTTTGTCCATGTTCATAGTTGGTATTAGGTTGCTTTTATTATATTTTTTCTTTCAATTATGAAACCTAGTCGAAAGTTTTATTATATTTTTCTTTTGTTGTCGAAGTTCTTGAAAACATTCGTCGTCGAAAGTTTCCTACTCTTGTTATTTCTAATATTTCCGGTTCAGTTCATGTTTTTTTTTGTTGATTTTGAAAGCTTTTTTAAAAAAGAGGTTTATTAATTTAAATGATTAGTCTAATCAAGGCCATCATATTGTTCCTAAGACTATTTGGAGTGGGCAACGCCCACTCCCGTTATTGTGTGTCATAACACGTGATAACGCCCATGAACACCGCCTCTCCTTCCCGATATTGCGTGTTAAAGACATTCTTGTTGCTTTCCGTTACAACCATAACATTTGGTAACAGTGTTTTCTTGTTTTTTCTCCTTGTAACGTGTCCTCCCACGATCTTACAATCACTCACTGATGCAGCCCTCCTACAGTCTTCATTGTTATGGTCCTCACTTAGTCTTTATTGTTATGGTCCTCCCATGGTCTTTCATACAGGTGTCATGGTTTTCGTATGATCTTTCATACAGGTGTCATGGTCTTCCTAGTCTTTCATACAAGTGTCATGGTCCTCCAATGGCCTTTCATGCTAATGTCACAAAGACAGTCTAGAAACCTACATAGTGTAGTGAGAAAACTCACTTCACACTCGCAGTCAACAACTATAGCTCGAAAAGTCGAGAAACTGGTGATACAATCCACTCCAATACTTGCAATTTGACCAAAAGAAAATACCCAGGGTCAAACTTTATTATACACTCCAATACTTGCAATTTGACCAAAAGTCAGGCAAGTTAACGCCAGTTGACACCCACGTCGTTGCCAACCCATGGCCACATCGTGGTTATCTAACTCAATCGTGATCAAATTATGCTACCACGTCGTGGCAGGCATGCCACCACGCCGTGACAACGTCTAAGAAAAACAGTCACAAAGTCCTCCATTGCCACGTCGTGGCACCCATCTTGCCACATCATGGCTACTACACTTGGACAGCTTAATGGAATTAGTCCTTAATATGTTAAGCCCATTGTTCATACTTTCCAATAAACTTCTTGGGACCCTAATGGTCCATAATAATCCAAACTTTATGGACATGTATGACCATGCATGTCATTCACCCACCAAGGTCAAAATATGAGAAAATGACCTAAATGTGCGTTTGGTACAGAGAAATGGAATTGCAGCAGAGAATGGAAATGCAGAGAAAGAGAATTAAGCGAGAGAAATAGAATTGACTCTCCTTTTTGGTAGAACTGAGAATCCACTACAAAAATGTTTTTGAGAGAATCATTTCTCTTGTTTGGTTGTATTAAGTAATGAAATGGAAATGAGTTTTTTTACCTTGTTTATACATTTTCAAACAACATTTTTTGTAAAAATGGATTATGATTTACATCTTAATTAGTCAAAATATGTATCTTTTATGATTTTAATTTTTCACTTTAACATTAATTGCTACCAAATAATTTATTTTCTAATCAATTAATATTATTTTATATACATATTGTATTAGAAAACATATTTCTAATATAAATAAATAAATTACAAATAGATTTTAAAGAAATATGAAAATCATAAAATTCAAAAACTATGTCCAACATATGATATGCAAAAAAGTAAAATTCAATATTCCTAACAACTAAAAAAGATAACTATGTCTAATATAGAATGAGCAAAGGGTCAACTTCAACATTCGTAAAAATTAAAAAAACAAAAATCATAACTTAAAATAGTCTAATCATCATATTGAGTCATCCGCAATCATTTGCATGTAACAAATCTTTTCTTCTTCCGTCATCTTAAAAAATGATCACGCACGAAATTGATCTTTATTAAATATGTCAATCGCCTTAATTTGTTGTTTGACATTGATATTTGGCATGTGTTGTATATCTTCGATAACTTTATCAATCATATCATATGCTTCCTTATTTTCTTGTCTTCCTAAATTGTATATTGTTTCAGTAAGTTTCTCACAAACCTCCTTGAAAGTATCTTTCATTTCTTTCGCTGCTTCCTTATAAGAGTTATCAGTGTCATCAGATGGATGTCTTTTGCGTTTACTATTGACACGATCAGTTTGTTGTGTCTCTTCAACAATATCTTCCAACCCTTCCACATCAACAGATGAGTTTCTTTGTGTCTCTTCAATCACATCTTCTTCTCCAAGATCAGTAGCCCTATCCTTACCAAAGATTTTACAGAGGTTATCGAATTGGGGAAATGGTTTATCGCGAAAACATGCAGTACCTTTATGATTCTACAATAAATATAAAAAAATAATTGGTTAGTATAAATTTACAATCTATATTAATGATGCTAAAAATACTACAAACATAATCATTATAGTACATTTATGTACTCATCCCAAACTTTAGCATCGGCTGTAACACCACATTTATCCGTATCCCAGCCGAATCCACTCGTGTTTGTTCCATATATCATATCGTGTACGATGTTGAAATGGTTTTTCCATGTCTTCATCCTCGATTTAATATGAGGCCTTGCTTTCAAACCCAAGTTAGGAAGACTTATGTGACAACCCGAACCTTTTTCCTTACCATTATCCGATTTCCGTTAATAAAATTTGAGTTTTATTGAGTTTCCGTAGAATTCCTTTGGTATGGAAAATCATCGGGTTTTATATTATTGAATTTTATATATAAGTCGGAACCAAAAAACGCGCGAAAAACCCGAATTTCCTTCAAAATAATCAGTTTTCGGCCGGTGTGGTGTTTCACAGCCACAAACCCATTTACGGCCATAAACCGATCATGTCTGGACCCCACCACCGACCATACCTCAGTCTATATACATGGAACCCCCACCTTCATTTGAACCTTCTTGGCTAAGAACTCTCTCATTTTCCCTCTCTATCTCTCGACCGTAAACCCCAAAACAACCTCATTCCTTCCGAAAATCATCAAGAAAGCACCTTTATAGGTTGTTTTAGAGCATCTAAAACGCGTTTTCACCGAATCCAACATCATTGTTCTTCATTTTACGGTCGTACACCCTTCAAATCTTCAAATCTTCAAAGGTCGCAAATAGTTCATGGCCGTAAACCCTTTAAGAGGCTGTTGACAACCTTAAACCCTTCAAGAGGCTGTTCACGACCGTAAGCCCCCTTCATGGCTGCAAACCCGTTCTAAGTGGTGAATTAGACTGAAAACCCTCTTTTCTTGATTCAATAAAGTCTCGGTAACATTCCTTAACCAAAAGCAAGTGTTTTTCTAACACATTATCTAACGAAATTGCTAATTTAGATACATATAATGTATTTAATTGTTATTAGGATTCCGTTAAGTGTCACATACAACAACTCGAGGGTCTTCATTTCCAGTTCGTTGATTTGATGCTTGCACACAAATAACAGTGAGTTTATACCCCCTATATTTTCCGAGCTTTTTAATGTTTTAATGGGGGGAATAAAAGTAAAAACTCAAGAAATCTTGTGTTTAAAAATATAATTTGGTTTATTATATTTTCCTATCATTAGCATGCATCGAACATAGAACTACTAAACATGATAAATATCATTATCACTAGACTTGAAATCAGTTTTCCAAAACATGTTAAGATACATTTGCAAACACAGTTTTTCAAACAGGAAAACAAACTTATGAATTTTGAAATAAAAGGTACTATTTTATAATAATTCATGTTAATAACAAAAAGGGGTTTTCATAGTATTATTCATGGATTCGTTGAGAGAACTACAATGTGAGACACGTCTTCTAGGAAGGCTACCCCTTGTAACCAGAGTCACCTGGAGGGAGAGCGTGAGTTTGTGTATAGATCTATACGAGAGTGACAATCCCGTACCCTGACTATTAGCTACAGTCTACCAAGGGTTACAAACGTCATTCAGTTCACGATGTCCGAAGTACGTCATAATATTTATTGTCTATAATATGGTTATAAGAACTCACTGGGGAAATAATGATCTGTTCACGTAATAATGTACTTAACAATCGATCATCAAGGTTAATAACTAGGGGATTACTTAGTATATGCAACAGGGTGATACGAAATTAACCTCTGACATGCAGTGGGATGCGTGTTTTCCGCATCATTCCATGTTCCTTGTTTGGTTGTGGGTTTAGGGCAGAATCACCCAATCGACTGCCTGTTCGATCTTGATTTCTATAGCTCGTATGTACTAAGTGATCACCGGAGGGTATTAACAACACTTTCAGTATACATAGCAATACATTTTTAACTAGTTTTATTTATGTAATAAAACTACTATACGTTACTGGTGGTAGCCAGGGTTTTCAAATAGAGCAATGCTTAAACAACATAAGTATGGTAGATACTTGTACTCTTCGATTTGGAATAGATAAGTCAATAACTTACACTTAGGGAAAATATAGGATTTTCCAGGATAAACATCAGTACTTTAGAAACAGTGGGATTATTATTCAATTATCGAATATTCATTTTTATTCTATAAATCCTTAGTCTATACAGCCGAGTTACGTATTAAGAATATTTGATAGGTTGTGGAATGTGTGGTTTCTGCCTCATTCCATGTTCCTTGTTTGGTTGTGGGTTTAGGGAAGATCCACACAATTAACAGTCTATTCGATATTGGTCCATACATAACTAGTATGAACTAAGTAGTTATAGAAGGAATGGGTTTAATCAAGCTTTTCATAAGAAAATATTGGATTTTCTTGAGGAACAATATCAACAGATACCAAAGGACCAATACAGTTAAATCTGTAAGTATCTAGTGAATACTTGAGGGTTATATACTTGAAGATCCGACTTGCAGTGGGATGTGTGACCCCACCTCATTTCCTGTTTCTTGTTTGGTTGTGGGCTTGAGGCAGAACCACACAATCGATTGTTTGTCCGATCTGGATTGTATATGATTTGTGTACACTAAGTACTCGCAGGAGGAACTAGTAAGAATCATATGTTTTTACTTAACATTCATTACATAAGAAAATTTAAGGTTTTCTGGAGAAACACAACGCAGTTTTCGAAAGGACACAGAACAGTTTTCTAAAACAAACGCTTATGAACTCACCAGCTTAATGCTGATACTCTTTCAAAACCTACTTGTATTCTCAGGACATTAGTAGACATGTACACGCGTCGGGTTCAAGAAGATGGAACATAGTAGGTTCGAGTCTTTACTTGTTATTTACTTTTGGAGTCATTTGTTTATGATTCGAAAACAATGTAAACATTATACTTTTAATACAATGGTTGTTGTTGGTTGGATTGTTATTATTCAATTGTTGTGATACTATATATGATGTCATCCGCTCCCGAATGTTTCGCCATTTCGGTTGGGGGTGTAACAACTTACATCTAGTAACTGTTGCACCGCCTTCAAATAAACAGGTTTGAATCCGTTGTCAGCACCACCATACTTTCCGAATACATGTAACTCCAACAATGTTTCAATCAACTTTGCATCTTCTTTGGTAGTCCATGTGTGTTTGCTTCGCCCTGCCACGCCTGCAAAAAAAAAAAATAAAGTAGATGCTTGAAATAGTAATTTAACCATTAAACATAATACTATCACACCAAATAATGAATACAAAAGACAACAATCCTAACAAAAAATTGATGCCATTTGCCATATATGTATTATTATTGAATTAAATATGAAAAGTTGAAAATCTAAATTACTTATAGGTATTTGTATAAAAGTGCACATATGAATTTGAAAATTAATGCATAATAAAACACCTTTGTCGATATCAGTGTAATTCCAAATTATTGCAATATTAAAACAACCATGTGAAATCTTATGTACCATAAAAAGTATCTACGCAAACCATTAACAAAAAAAAAGTATTCCTATGAGCAATGGCGTTTTCAAAAAAGCAAATTGGAAACCAAATAAAAAAACGCAAGCATCGACCAAATAAAAACACACATGAGTAATTGTATGTATGAAAAAGAAATAAAAAAAAAGAAATCACACCTTCAATTGAGCAATAGTAGAAATAGGAGTAGCGTTTGATCGACAAGAATTTGACGTGATGGGGGTAGAAGTAAAACAGCAGTAGGGTTTATCGTGAAGATTTACGCTAGTGAGGGAATAGATCGACTTATATTGAAGCGTAATTGTTGACGAGAAGATTCGAACGTGATACCCTATTGATGCATAGAAGCGTGAGATCAATTCGCCGCTTTTAATTTCCAAGAGTTGTTTCTCCCATTTTCTCTATAAAATATAGAGAATTAATTGGGTAGAAATGGAATTAAATTATTTCTCATTCTCTCCTTTTTAATTACTAACCAAACAAGAGAAGTGGAATACATTCCATTTCTCTGTCCCTAATTCTCTATACCAAACACCCTCTAAGACTCATGTGTGGCTCTCAAAACTCATTTACCTTCTAGATCCATAAAAAATAGTGACCAGGGGACCAAGGTGAGCCATAAAGTGCAAACATTATCTCATCTAAACAATCCAATCTCAAATATGAACCAAAACTTTCCATAAAACCTAGGTCTATGAAGAGATAAACAAAAAGTGGAAGCTTGAAGTATCACAAATGGTCCAGAGAGTGATTCCAAATATGTTGAGGAGTGGCTTCCTTGATACTTGCACCAAAACTTTCTTCTTTATTCTTCAAAGTGCACTAAAAACACCAAAATGAGCTCAAGGCTTGCAAAGGGGCTAGGGTTGTTCAAGAACACTAATGGGTGTGATGGAGGCCGATGTTCTAGGAAACCCTAGCCATCACATGCTTTAAATAGGACCTTAACCTAGAAAGTTAGGGTTTTGCAGATCTTTGCTTTGGGGTGATGTCATAATGGACAAAGTTGGAAACTTTATCCATTAAGTCATTGAAAAGAACCATATATGAAGTTATTGGCTTTAGTATATATGGATTAAGCTCTTAATGGAGAATAGGACATTCTTCCAGCAACCACGACTTGGCCAAGGAAGGACCACAACATGGCAGTTTCTTGCATCACTATTGAATTGTCCTAACTTGACCACAACGTGGCCAAGAGCGTGGTTGACTGTTTGTTTTTTTTACCAGTTTGGCTTTGGGTTAAACTTGAAGGATTTGGTTTGTTGATTCAGGATTAATCTTTATTTGGTGTTAATTAGTCTGTGGGATTGATCAGTGCAAGGAGTGAGAGTGTTGTTGTGCTTCTTCAATGTTGCAATTAAGGTAAGTTTCTTACTATGTCATGTATGATATTGTATATCATTTGTATGTTAGGATAGTGGTATTGTTAGAGTACATGTATGCTAATTGACTAGGACAACTTCTTGTTATGCATATGTAGTACGGGACAGTTGATGTCATGGTATGCTAGACTTGTAGGGTCTTGACTGTTGATTGTATGATATTGTTAGGTGTCATGTTTGGTTGTAGTAATGATAGTATTGGTTGATCGTTGGTTGAATACCTTAGGGGTTGTATGTAGTTTAATTTGGATAGTCTGAGAAATCTTGATCTAGGCTTTCTTGCATGTTCCTTGTTTGGTTGTGACTTTAGAGTGGGATCACCTATTTGACTGTCTATCTGACTCCCGACTACATATGACTATGTGTCTATGAGGTGGTTGTCAGTATTAGCGTTAGCCACAGTATGGATGTGGTTCTAACAAGAGGTCAATGATTGCAGTGAGGCTAAGAGTCGATGGTAGTGGCGGCTGAAAGTCGGTAGCATTAGTGGTTGAGAGCTAGTGGTAGAGTGCCAATAGAGGATACGTATGAAGGTATGTATGTTGTATGCATATGAATAGGAGAGTTGGTAGGTCGTCGCTAGAGTCAAGGATTTTGTTTGGATGTATTGTATGTATGATGGCATAAGTGGTATATTGGATGTTACATTGCTTTTGTGGAGATTGTTTGGCTTTGGTTATTTTTGTACAAATTGTTTGGTTTTTGATGCTTTAGTACAAGTTATTTGGTTCCACTGCTTCTCTTGAAGATTGTTGTATTGATGCTTAGATGAAGATTGTTCGCCACTACTGGACTGCATATTTTTTCGTTGCTTGCGGATATGAATGTTTGCTAAGGCACACTCAACTTCTCGTTTTCGTTTCTTTGAAGACAAACTCTCAATGCTTGTTTCCACCTCATTGTGATTTTTAAGGGAGTATTAGCAATCATATCATTCAGGGTCTTGTACCACTACATTCTGAATCTGCTCTGTCTTCCTCTTCCCGAGGTGCTCCAAATCAATCTCCCGCTCTCGGGATCTAGCAATCATATCATTCATAGTCTTGTAGCTGACAACCTCACAAACTCACTGATGTAATCTCTCAATATATCATGATACCTCACCTACCTTATTTCCTCGTCCATCGTATACTATGGAACCAGCAAAGCCATCTCCCAAAACTTGGTAGTGATCGTTGCCACAGTCTCAATAGTCTGACGAAGGTCCTGAAGCTTCCCTCGCCAGCTGCTACACCTCAATTCTTTGTGAAAACTCCTCCAAAGACATGGACACAATGGCCGCATATCCTAATTTATTACCGACCTCCTCCCACCAATCACGGGCTCGGTCCCTCAAAAGACAAGATGCAAATCCCACTTTTGCCCCTTCAGGGAAGAAGCTCGTCCGCTGAGCATTATCCATGTCAACGATCCATCAGTGGCAAGAAATGAGGTCCTTCACCCAATGTAACTCTGGAGCTCCATAAGCCTTTAGCACCAGAAATGAGGGAGTTCGCGCTCCCAACTGTCTTGTTGTGATCTCGGCTGAAAGGCCCCGGGTCGCTCATCCAGCAACTCCATAATCCCAGTGCGATAAGCGTTATGACGCTCTTGCATAATCTCCAGGATCCCTTCCTTGATCATACCAAAAATCACTGGAGGCTGCTCTAAAATACCGCAGGTGATCTCCGACGAGATGAACTCCCACATACACTCATCCATCGCCTTGGTGCCAACACTTGAGCCTGAACCATACCCTTTGCCACGAGTACTCATCACCATACTAATAAGCCACCACACAATAATTAAAACATACTTAAAGAATACTCATCCCACACACTTTCTAGATTCTCTATGACCCTCCTTGATTCGAGTGTGGATCTTGTGCTTTCAGTAGTATGGGCCCAATACTACCTTCCACACCTATCCATACTTTCCTCAAGAGTTATCCCGGATCCTCCAAATCACCTTCTCAAATCGGTACTCCAACTACCTTCCACACCTATCCATACTTTCGTCAACAGTTATCCCAAATCCTCCAAATCACTTTCTCAAATATTTTATTTGTTTTAAGAATAAAAGATATTATCATCTTAGAATTACTCGTGATATAATCCATGAAGTAATTATTTGAGCCTAGTTTTATCCAATACTTAAATGTCATTTTCTAAGTACTCATGAACATTGTGGCAATCTTATTTAAATGTCTAATCCCCATATACAATCTACAATTCAATTCATGACAATCTTAATGTTGGATAAGGTGTCTAAGTCCATAACTATTTCTGGTATGTAATTGACCCGACCCGGCATGGTCCATTTGGGTTGCATGGCACCATGCAATTGGATAGACTAAATGAGAGAAATAACACTTGGAGACTATTAATATATTATAAGTTCTAATATATTAATAATATTATTTGATTAGTTTGATCAAGAATTAATTTAGAATTAATTATGTGATCAAAAGATAACTAATTAAATATATGGGTTGATTATGTAAATCATCCATATCTTGTATAGTGGGCTAAAAGGCTCCATGGACTATCAAGTTGGGTTCCACCCATAGGATGCTCCATGGATGCTCCATGGGAGTTACAAACCCATGGGTCATGGAAATGAAGAGTCATGACACATTAGGGTTTAACCCTAGATGTGTCAACACTATATAAGTAACATGTTCTCCACCTAAAATCGGCTACACTAAGAAATAAGAGGGCTTGGCCGATTTTGAAGAAGTGTGTGTTCTCTCATAAGTTCTTCCAAGAGCATTTGGTGTTGTGTGAAGCATTTGAGGCATCACACTTGGGGTGCTAGGCTCACAAGGTTTCAAGGAACACAAACAACAACAAGGTAAGTTATTCTATCTATACTTTATGTTAAAATTGTTCCCCATGTATGCTAGATAGGAATATAACCTTGGAATTCAACTTTGCATGACAATTAGACAAACATAGATCCAAGGTTATTAGGGTTGCATGTACACTTAGGAAGTGTTAGAATGCTCAAAACCCATCAGTGGTATCAGAGCCTAGGCTTGTTTGCTCTTAATTGTGCTTAAAAGTTGAAAACAGAATCGGAAATCTTGCTGTCTGCGAATGGACTCGTCGAGTCTATAGGGGGACTCGTCGAGTCCATGAGTATCTTCAACCAACTCGGCGAGTGAGTTCATGCACTCGGCGAGTAGGGTCGACTGAGTGCAGAATTTCGATTCATTTGCTGGAAATGAATTAGAAACATTACCCTAAACTGTTTTGGTAATTGAAAACTTGTTTTTGGTGGTGTAATGTCTTTGCTAATTCATTTACAACAACTAGTTATCAAAATTACAAAGTTTTAAATGTAATTTTTGATTGTGTTCATATCCATGTTCTTGTTCTTATGATGTTTTAGATGATCATAGGAATTATTTGTAACCTATGTGGTAGATTAATTCTTGATCATAAGTTGTTTTAATGGAGTCCATAACTTATCCTTAGGTTATGGAAAACCAAGAGTCACACTTGATTTAAAACCATTAAAACAAATACAAGAGTTAGAAAAATGAAGAGTCTTCATTTTATTACTCTATTAAACTCATAAGTTACAAGAAATGAAAAGTTTTGAAAGTTACAAAACTTGCCCTCAAGTTTTGGAACAAGTAAAGTTAAGTTAAACTTTAAGTTCCAACCCCTAGAATTTTAAAAGTTAAAATTCAACCCTTATACTTATATTATGATGATTTAATAATTATATATATATGTATAAGAATAAAGTCGTCTTACCGCTAGTACGCCTCATTCACGAAGCCGGTCTATAAGGTGGGTATAAGGTTGTTGCCTATAAAATGGTGACTTAATGGGTGTATATTCTCACCCACCGCTTGCTTGACTGGTGGAGGGTCGTTAGCCGAATGGGTAAGACAAGGACTTATAAATTCTCATTCAAAGTATGATGAATATAATAAAGTAACTAAATGTTTATTAAATTCCCAATCTTAGTTACTTTAGGAAAATGTGAATAAGGTGCTAATCCATGAAATTACACTTTACACTTTGTCTAAGTCGTTGGTGGAGCGTGTGTGGTTAACCGGCACACTAACTTGGACTTAACAAGGTAGGTAAAGGGTGACTTAAGGTTTATTATAGTATCGGTGGAGCGTGTGTGGTTTACCGGCACATCGATTGAGTGATAAACTTTAAGGGTACCAAGTAATTTGCATGGTTACTTCACACCTCGTTTTGTGATCCTCGGCATCCTAGTCACAAAACATGGAGGGCACTCTCGAGATTGAAACATGCCTTTGAAAAGTTCATTGGATCTCAAAGAATCTAGGAATTTCTA
This sequence comes from Lactuca saligna, assembly GCF_052625555.1. Lineage (NCBI taxonomy): Eukaryota > Viridiplantae > Streptophyta > Magnoliopsida > Asterales > Asteraceae > Lactuca > Lactuca saligna. The sequence continues at coordinate 54,814,029 of NC_136419.1, forward strand.
AAACCAATAAAAACTAAATATCTAATATTTCGGTTTTCGTGGTGGAAATTGGTGAATCGTCATTCACCTACCTTTCAAATATGGTATAGCTTAGATTACGGCATACCTCTTCTAAGTTATATTATATTGTGATTGGATCCTAGCCTTAATATTACATTTGGGTGTTTTATTAAGGACTCTCTTAAATCTAAACTAAACTTGTTCTTCTCTTTCAGATGTCTTCAAATAATGCTTCTGGCTCGAATCCTAATGGCTCCTTTACTCTTATGAGTTTGTGTGGGAAAGTCACCTTTGATGGATCCAACTTCAATAAATGGATCAGAAACATCATGATGATTACCCGCTACGAGGACAAAGAATATGTCCTTGACAAGGAGCTTAAGGAAATTGATGAGTCCACTGCAACTCCCCAGGAGATCGCTGACTTTCATACTCATGAAAGAGATGCAACCAAGGTGGCTTGCATCATGTTGGCTACCATGACAGCTGAACTCCAAAAGTCTTATGAAGATTTCTACCCTTATGAAATGCACCAAGATTTGATGGAAAGATACCATCAAAGTGCACGACAAGAGAGGTACGAAGTCATCTGCTCCATGATAACAACCATGATGAAGGACGGAGAGTCCGTCACGAGCCACATGTAGAAAATGCAAAGGTATGTGGATCGTTTGCTGAAGCTCAATGTGAACTTCCCTGAGGAGCTTGCAATAGATATCATTTTGCACTCCTTACCATCGTGCTATGATCAATTCCGCATGACATATCACATGAACAAGGAAGAGGTCACCCTCAACAAACTTCAGGGACTTCTCAAGACCGCAGAAACAGGTCTTAAGGGGAAGCCGGATGCTATCACTCGTACTCCAGACTCAACTCCGGTCTTGGCAATCGGGCAAAGTCGAGGGAGGAAGAGAAAGAGATCTTCGAAGGGTACCAAGGCTCGGACCCTTGATGGCTCTTCTTCAAGTGGAACCAAGAAAGGTTTCATTACTCCTTCTTCTGACCCAAAAGAGGCTAAATGCTTCTATTGCCATGAAAAAGCTCATTGGAAGCGAAACTGCCCAAAGTACCAGCAGGATGTGAAGGATGGGAAAGTCAAACCCAACCATGCAGGTATTTACACTATCATTTCTAATAACTCACCCCATTCGAAATCTTGGGTCCTTGATACCGGTTGCGGTATTCATATTTGTTGTGACTTGCAGGGACTAGGAAGAAGTGAGAATGTAGAGCAAGGAAGAATAAACTTAATCATGGGGAATAGGAAAGTTACACCTGTCACCAAGATTGGAGTTTATACTTTATCGCTAAGTAGTGGGTTAAATTTAGATTTGAATAAATGTTGTTATTCGCCAGAAATGGCAAGAAATATTATTTCCTTTCATGCATTGTACAAACAAGGTTTCACCTTTTCGTTTGATAATGAAGTTGGTTCGATTAATGCTTTCTTTAATAATGTTCTTTATTTTAAAGCATTACCTTGTGATGGTGTGTATGAAGCTGTATCTATTGTAGATAACTTAGGAAATAATGTTTTGTGTATTGATTCTACTAATAATAATAACCTGGATAAAGCATCATTATGGCATTGTCGTCTTGGACATATAAGCAAGAAACGCATAGGCCAACTCCAAAAGGATGGAGTCTTGGAGTCGTTTGACCTAAAGTCAAATGATAGTTGCGAATCATGCTTACTTGGAAAAATGACAAAGTCACCCTTCACAGGCTCGTGTGAAAGGGGTGAAGGTTTGTTGGACCTTATACACACGGATGTGTGTGGACCATTCAAACATGCCACAAGGGATGCTAATCGTTATTATTTGACTTTTACTGATGATTACAGTAGATATGGATATGTCTACTTAATCAAGCATAAGTCAGAGACTTTCGAGAAGTTTAAGGAATTTAAACAGGAAGTCGAGAATCAATTGGGCAGGAACATTAAGATGCTTCGATCCGATCGGGGTGGTGAGTATCTTAGTTCAGAGTTCCTCGACTATCTAAAGGAATGTGGGATTGTCTCACAATTGACACCTCCCAGGACACCCCAGTTGAATGGTGTGGCTGAGAGGCGTAATCGAACCTTGTTGGACATGGTTCGTTCCATGATGAGTCGAGCTTCGCTACCAATCTCTTTCTGGGGGTATGCCTTAGAGACTGCCGCCCATATCCTTAATCTAGTCCCTACAAAGAAAGTTGCCAAAACTCCTCACGAGATGTGGACTGGTAAAGTACCTAAACTAGACCACATCAAGATTTGGGGTTGCGAGGCTTTCGTGAGACGCGAGACTCATGATAAGCTCGAACCCCGAAGCGAGAGGTGTATTTTCATCGGCTACCCACAGCAATCCTTTGGTTACCTCTTCTACAGACCTAGTGACAATGTGGTTTTTGTAGCAAGAAGAGGAGTCTTTCGAGAAAGAGAGTTTATAAGCCAAGGAGACAGTGGGAGGCAAGTTGATCTTGAAGAAATTCAAGAGTCAAGTGGTGAAGGAACTTCAAACTCTAGCCCTCAACTTGAGGAGGAAACTCCTGTTGAGCCAATTGACGAATCTGTACCTCTGAGGCGTTCCACGAGAGTTAGGAGTGCACCTGAGCATTACTATGGATTCCATATTACTGCAGAAGGTGAGACACTTATTAGTGATGAGACACTAGTAAGTCAAGATGACCCTAACAGCTACGAGGAAGCCATGGCAGGCCCCGAGTCTGCTAAATGGAAAGAGGCTATGGATAGCGAGATACAATCCATGTATGACAATCAAGTTTGGAACTTGGTTGAGAATGTACCAAGTCGAAAGACTGTAGGGTGCAAATGGGTCTTCAAGAAGAAGACCGACATGGATGGTAAAGTACACACTTATAAGGCTAGACTGGTTGCAAAGGGCTTCTCTCAAATTCCTGGAGTGGATTATGGTGAGACCTTTTCTCCGGTAGCCAAGATTAAGTCTATTCGGGTTCTGTTAGCCATAGCCGCATTTCATGACTATGAAATTTGGCAAATGGATGTCGAAACCGCTTTCCTTAATGGGAAGTTGGCTGAAGATGTTTACATGAGTCAGCCAGAGGGTTTTGTCAGTAAGGAGTACCCTAATAGAGTGTGTAAGCTTGAGAAATCCATTTATGGATTAAAGCAAGCACCTCGCAGATGGAATCTTTGCTTTGATGAAAAGGTCAAGGAATTTGGCTTTTCTAGGAGTGAAGATGAATCTTGTGTATATGTCAAGGCTAGTGGGAGTATAGTTAGCTTTTTGGTATTGTATGTGGATGACATACTACTCATAGGAAACGACATTCCAACCCTGCAGGAAGTAAAGTCCTGGCTTGGAAAGTGTTTCGCTATGAAGGACCTTGGTGAAGCTGCCTATATTTTAGGGATAAGGATCTTGAGAGATCGGAGTAAAAGACTAATTGGACTTAGTCAAAGTACCTACTTGGAGAAGGTTCTGAAGAGATTCAGAATGCAAAACTCCAAGAAAGGAGAGTTGCCTATCCAGAGTAACGCCAAACTGAGTAAGACACAAAGCCCTAGCACTGAGGCTGAGATAGCACAAATGAGTCGAGTTCCTTATGCTTCGGCTGTAGGATCGATCATGTATGCTATGACGTGTACTCGACCTGATGTAGCTTTTGCCCTGAGCATGGTTAGCAGGTTTCAGGGGAACCCTGGCAAGGCACACTGGACTGCGGTAAAGAATATTCTCAAGTACCTACGAAGGACTAAGGACTGGGTCCTTACCCTCGGTGGGAATGATGACTTAAGAGTTGTAGGGTATAGTGATGCTAGCTTCCAGACTGATAGGGATAACTTCCGCTCTCAGTCGGGCTGGGTCTTTACCCTAAATGGAGGAGCAATTTCTTGGAAGAGTTCCAAGCAAGAGACAGTGGCAGATTCTACTTGTGAATCAGAGTATATTGCAGCTAGCGAAGCGGCAAAGGAGGCTTTATGGCTGAGGAACTTCATTGGAGACCTTGGAGTTGTACCAGCTATTAAAGAGCCAATGGAAATTTTCTGTGATAGTGAAAGTGTTGTTGCCTTAACCAAGGAACCAAGGGATCACGGGAGATCCAGACACATCGACAGAAAATACCATTTCATCAGACATCGGATCGAAGAAGGACTCCTCGTGGCAAAGAGGGTATCATCAGATGAGAATCCGGCAGATCCCCTCACGAAGGGACTGACTCGGGTTAAGCATCTCCAGCATGCTCGGAGCATAGGGCTGAAGGATGATATTAGATTTAGTAGTTAGATAACCTCGAAATTTGTAAAGTGTAATTGACATTTGATGATGAATAAAAGTGTTTTATTTATGAGTAAAGTGTTACTATCTCTTGTCGATCGTTTACTATATTTCTTTTGCATGTTTTGACTTCCAGAATAATTTTGTTTGGTATAACATATTATTCAAACCTCCACAGTCGGTCATATGTCGGAAGTAGGTATGAATCAAGACTGTCATGTTTGGTTGTAGAGGTCTGGGACAAGGCTATAACAATCATGAGTGCTCATAAGTTCTGAGCATTGGACTCAACCCACGCTCACTGGAATCACTTCATGGAATTCTATCTCGAGTGATCGTGAGACGGTAATATCATATAAATCTTTAAACCTAGAGATATGATTTGTTACTTACAAGTTGGTTATGCATTGATTATACGAAAAACGCATTGGTAACTCGATGTTATAAAATCGCGCTCTTGTGTGTAATTCAATGAGTAGTAGAACAAACATATGAGTCGAAGTTTATCTGTTCCTTCTTGGATTAGAAGCTGATATCTGGGCCCCTCGATGATTTTGTTTTGACCTATGTACCGGGCCCGGTCAGAACTAAATTGATGTGTTCAATGAAGTTCTTTGTCAAACAAATCGGAAATTGGGAAACAAATTGTTGGACAATAAGTAAGACATTGTTCCATGTATTTGTCCGACTGATATCTAGAACAGAGGATTATATGATCACTTATCTTAAATGGCGTACTATCATCTTCTCAATTTCGAGAAACCTTGTAAAGAGCTACGATTGCCGATCGGTTCCTGAAGTCATACGTGCAGTAATAGTTATTAGACTTATCCAAGTGGGAGACTGTTGGATAAGGTGTCTAAGTCCATAACTATTTCTGGTATGTACTTGACCCGACCCGGCATGGTCCATTTGGGTTGCATGGCACCATGCAATTGGATAGACTAAATGAGAGAAATAACACTTGGAGACTATTAATATATTATAAGTTCTAATATATTAATAATATTATTTGATTAGTTTGATCAAGAATTAATTTAGAATTAATTATGTGATCAAAAGATAACTAATTAAATATATGGGTTGATTATGTAAATCATCCATATCTTGTATAGTGGGCTAAAAGGCTCCATGGACTATCAAGTTGGGTTCCACCCATAGGATGCTCCATGGATGCTCCATGGGAGTTACAAACCCATGGATCATGGAAATGAAGAGTCATGACACATTAGGGTTTAACCCTAGATGTGTCAACACTATATAAGTAACATGTTCTCCACCTAAAATCGGCTACACTAAGAAATAAGAGGGCTTGGCCGATTTTGAAGAAGTGTGTGTTCTCTCATAAGTTCTTCCAAGAGCATTTGGTGTTGTGTGAAGCATTTGAGGCATCACACTTGGGGTGCTAGGCTCACAAGGTTTCAAGGAACACAAACAACAACAAGGTAAGTTATTCTATCTATACTTTATGTTAAAATTGTTCCCCATGTATGCTAGATAGGAATATAACCTTGGAATTCAACTTTGCATGACAATTAGACAAACATAGATCCAAGGTTATTAGGGTTGCATGTACACTTAGGAAGTGTTAGAATGCTCAAAACCCATCACTTAATTCATTACTTACTTCTAGAAGTATGATCGACTATTGAATATGAATAATCAAATTATTCATGAAACACATGAAAAGCGAAACACAAGAATAAACAGTTGAAAAAGGAAATAACCATACTCATAAATAATTCATTATTTAATCACTAAAATCAATTACATTTATCTTGTTACACGTTACAAACTATCAACTAACTACTAAAACTAATATCATCTCTCAAGCTTATATTCCTAGCATGTTGGTTATGCTTAACCCTACTAAGCGGATTTGCAGGATTATCGTATGAAGCTACTCTCTTACAAGGAGGTGACCTTATTAAACCCTATGTCTTATGTAATGGTGCTTTCTGTCGATATGCTTGGATCGGCCATGATCCTTGGGTTCCTTGGTCTAAGAAATCACACCTTCATTATCACAAAAAAGTTCTATTGGCTCTTGAATGGTCGAGACTACTCCAAGATCAATGATAAAGCTCTTCAACCAAGATGATTATTTTCACACTTCACTTGCTTCAATGTACTCTAATTCACAAGTAGAATCAACCATCATTTCTTGTTTGGAACTTTTCCAAGTAACTGCTTCATCGTTTAAGAAAAACACCTAGCCCGAATGAGAACATAATTTTTATCGATTTATCTGAAAGTTGCCATCACTATATCCGCCCACTCTCAAACTATCACTGCCACCAAGGACTAGAAACATTTCCTTCATCCTTTGCAAATACTTAAGAATGTTATACACTGCAGTCCAATGAGCTCTACCAGGATTACCCTGAAATCGACTAACCATTATCAAAGCATAAGACACATCAGGGTGACTACGTGTCATGGCATACATGATCGAGCCTACATCCAAAGCATATGGGACTTGACTCATGTTAGCTATCTCTTCATCTGTACTGGGGATGTGAGTCTTATTTAACTTAACAATACTATGAATGGGCAGTTCCCTTTCTTGGAATTTTCTATACTAAACCATTTTTGTAACTTTTCCAAGTATGTACTTTGACTAAGACCAATAATTATTTTCTTTCTATCCTTCAAAATCCTTATCCCAGGAATATAGGTCGCTTCCCCTAGATCCTTCGAAACACTTTCCAATCCGAGATACTTCTTTAAGGTTGGAATATTGTATCCCATAAGGAGTGTGTCTTCAACATAAAATACTAGGAAAGTCATTATCCTTCCACTAGCTTTGACATACATACATGCCTCATCCTCACTCCTAGAGAAACCAAACTCTTTGACTTTCTCATGGAAGCAAAGATTCCAGCTATGAGACGCTTGTTTCAATCCATAAGAAAGCAGTTTTGACATCTATCTTCCATATTTCATAATCATGATAGGCAGCTATGGCAATCATTATCCAGATAGACTTTATCTTAGCCACCGGTGAGAAGGTGTCATCATAGTCAATCCCTTGGGTTTGAGTAAAGCCCTTCGTAACTAGTCGTGCTTTGAAAGGGTGTACCTTTCCATCCATATCGGTCTTCTTCTTGAAGACCCATTTTGCACCTAACTGTCTTTCGACCTGGTACATGATCAACCAAATTCCAAACTTGGTTATCATACATAGACTGGATCTCGCCATTTATTGCCTCTTTCCATTTGGCAGCCTCAGGGCTCGATATCGCTTCCTTATAGTTAGTTGGCTCATCCAAATTTACCAATGTACCGTCATTGATAAACGTGTAACCATATGACATTATATGGAAACCATAGAATGTGGGTGGCATACTAACCCTACTAGATCAATGAAAAGGTAATGAACTATCAATTGGCTCAATAGGAGTCTCATCATCTGGAGTAGAGCTAGTATATTCTAAGGTTCCTTCACTTGTTGAACCCTGAATCTCTTCAAGGTCAATTATACTCCTATTGTCCTCTTTGAATATGATTTCTCTCTTGCGAAAGACTCCCCTTCGAGCTACAAAGACCATCTTCTCACTAGGTCTGTAGAACAAGTATCTAAAAGACTTATGTGGGTAACCAATGAAAATACACCTCTCACTTCTAGGTTCTAGTTTGTCACGAGTCTCTCTTCTAACGAAATATTCACAACCCCATAACTTGTTATGCGCAAGCGATGGAACTTTTCCTATCCGCATCTCGTGGGGTGCTTTGCGACCTTCTTAATAGGGACAAAATTAAGGACATGGGTGGATGTCTCTAAGGCATACCCCCGGAAAGAAATAGGAAGGGAAGCTCGACTCATCATGGAACAAACCATCTCTAACAAGGTCCGATTACGCCTCTCAACCACACCATTAAGTTGTGGTGTCCTAGGAGGAGTTGTCACACCCCGAAACCGAAGGTGGAAACGTCTCGGGGCGGAGGTGACTTCATTTGAATATCATAACCAATGTACATAGTAAGCAAAGTAAAACACAAAACATTACATTACATAGTTTTGTTTACATCAGTTGAAAAGTAAAGTAGTACAAGTTTCATAGATACATAAGTTTAAACAAAAGAAAGACGTGACTTCCAATCGCTCCGTCTTCTGCAAAAGGACGCGGGTACCTGTCTAAGTAGAACCTGAGAATACAAGCATTTTAAAAATCAACATAAAGCTGGTGAGTTCATAAGCGGTTTGTTTTTATGAAAATGTACAAGATTCCTTTTGATTTATGAAAATGTTACAACCCAAGGAAAATCCCATATTTTCCTAATGTGAAAGATGTATACTGAAAGGAAAGTTTAGCTGTTCTGTTATGTTACACTGTTCTGGTTATGAATTGTGATTACCCTAGGAAAATCCTATATTTTCCTAATGTGAAAGATGTATATTGAAAGCATGGTTACCCTTGTAAAGTGTGTGTTAGTTTACCGACCCGATAAGTAATGTAAAAGATGTATGCTTAAAATGTATTAGTTTTAACATGTTTATAAAACTAATATATACCAAGTAAACTAGTTACTTAACCCATTATTACTATAAAGTAAATCTTTGTTATCCAAATTGCGAGTTCTATAACCATACTAAAGACTAAATATGGCAAAGGAAGGCCAATATCACTATGACTTTTGTCTCCCTTGAACCTTTCGGTTCGGCTGTAGCTAGCAGCCAGGTGCAGGATAGTCAGTCCTGTATAGATCTATACACTCAAGTCACACTCTCCTCTGATCGGAAATTCTGGTTACAGGGGCGGTCCTCCACTCGCGTATCTCTGTGGAGTGTTCTCTGAGGACGTGTCTCCAATTTATAGGAATAACAAATCTAAAAGACGATCCTCCACTCGCGTATCTCTGTGGAGTGTTACCGAGGACAAGATGATATACTAAGTTTCTAGTTCAATGATCAAAGATTATGTTTTTAACTATTATAATGTGGAAAACCAATTGTGAAAATATAAGGTACAACAATATATAATGTTTTTCACAAATAATAAGATAATGAAATCTGCAAGTTCCAACGGTTATCAGTGTTATGATTAACAGTATTAAAAACATAAGTAGTATGAAACAAAGTACATATGAAATAGTTTTGAGTACAAGTATTACTTGTACTTTGCTTGTATTCCACCCTGAAAACAATGAAAAACATTGAAAAAGGGTAGGGGTATGAACTCACCGGACGCGGAAATGTGTCGAATGGGATGCTAGACGTCGAATCAAGGCTTGAAAACATGCGAGGTTCCTATGTAATGTTAAATGATACACAAAGGTATCTAATTAGAATTTAAAACACTAATCAGATACGATTATACACTCCAAGACGCGAAAACACTTCAAATTAAGTGTTTGGAGTGACCCGGGTGACTTTTCTAGACATGAATGGCTAGGATATGGAGTTTACTCTCCAAGAGTAAGCTCTAGGGAGTTTTCATGGCCTTAAACACCTCATCCCCATGAGTTTACGGTCATAAACTCATGGTGGGGTGTTTTATGTGCTAAATGGCCTTAAATCAAATGAGGGGTGTTGCTAGGTTTGGTTCTAGGGCATTATCAAGGAATTTACTCAACCATATGGACCAATTTATGAGTTTACGGCAGTAAACTAAGTGTTTACGGCCATAAACTCTCACCCACATCATTCTTAATTGTTTTGAAGGTCAAAGATTAATCACAAATGATTCAACTCAATTTTACAAGACTTGGGGTGAGTTTAGGGCATCAAATGACACATATTTAGGAGTTTACGGCCCTGGGGCATATGATATGGCCATAAACTCTCAAATGGAGTGTTTTTGTTATGTTTAAGGCCCCCAAATAATTTTTGTTTGGTTCAAGGATTTATTCCAAGGCTTATGAGGTGTGTAAGTTGCATTTTAACACCCAAAAAGGAGTTTACTCCCCATGAAATGGTGTTTATGGCCCAAGCTTGTTCTTGGGTAGTAAACTCATGTTTACTCCTCAAAAATGATATTCAAGGTGTTCTAAGTCCAATCCAATAAGTCCTTAAGCCATATCTAAGCTCCTATGGTGATTTGGATGGGTTTTAAGGCTCAAAAACCCCATTTACATGTGTTCACGGACTAAGGCTGTTCCAGGGCCGTAAACACATGTTTATGGTCCTATTCCATGATTTGAACACGAAAATGAAGGCTAAGGATGTTATACTAGGAGCTAGGATGATTACCTTGGTGTTTTGAGGCTTAAAATGGATGATTTTTGGACCAATTTCTTTAGTTGAGGAGAGAGGTTAGAGAGAGAGTGAAAAGGCTCCAAATGAGTCTTAATTCACTTTAAATATGGTTTGAATTTGATACACGGTGGAATTCTACCTGATACTGATGTTAACCGAGGCTTTTGGTCGCACCCGATTAAGTTGTTGTCACCCGATATGGTCAAAACTAAAATTTTTCTAATTACTAGTTTGGAATGTTTTCACATGTTTCCAACATGTTTGGATATTTACAAGGTCAAATAAAAGTCTTAACTTAATTGACCTAATCCAAAAATGAAATCGGAATAATTCGATTAAAATGAGTTTTACGGACGAAACGGGTTGCGGCGATGGAAAAACTTCGGGTTGTCACAGGAGTCAATTATGAAACTATTCTTTATTCCTTAAAATAGTTGTGGAACTCGATACTAAGATACTTTATGTCTCTTTCAGATCAAAGAGTCTTTATCTTCCTACCCAATTGATTCTCGACCTTACTCTTTGAACTTTTCAAAGTTTTATGATTTATGTTTGATTAAGAAGATATATCCATATATGCTATAATCATCCATAAATGTCGCGTATAATCGATTAGCATCCCTTGTGGTAGATTTGAAGGGTCCACACACATCTATGTGTATAAGATCCAACAAACATTCACCTCTTTCATAAGACCCACTAAAAGGTGATTTTGTTATATTTCCTAAAAGACAATACATTCATCATCTGAGCTTAATTCAAATGATTTCAACACTCCATCCTTTTTGAGTTGGGTGATGTGTTTCTTGTTAATGTGCCCAAGACGACAATGCCTCAAGCATGGTTTGTCTACACTATTAGACGAATCAATATCAAATACATTATTGCCCAAGTTATCAACACAAGTCACTGTTTCATACACACCATTACAAGGTAAAGCTTTAAACATACAAACACCATTTTTATAAGCTAAAATCGATCCATTTAAATCATCAAAATAATATCGAAAACCTTTTTTGAACAACGCATAATAAGAAATAATGTTTCACGCCATTGATGACGAATAACAACAATTTAACAAATCAGTCCTAACATCACTACTAAGCACTAGACTATAAGTTTCAATCTTGGTAACACGTGAACATCATTTATTCCTCATGATTTGATTTATTCTTCCATGCTTCACTTCCTCAGTTTCTTTTAGTCTCTACGAATCAGAACAAATGTGAAAACCACATCTTGTACCAAGGACTTAAGAACGAGTAAGTTGTGAGTTATCGACTTGACTTTGCCATCCTTTATGTCATGTAAGAACTTGGCATAGCTTCATTTCCGATTTCCTTTCTCGTTGCAATAATAGCAAACGACCTCTTTGGGATAACTAACAGTTGGAATATCAGAACTAGGCTTGCGCTTAGAACCACTGCCAAACGATCCAACATGCTTCTTTCGCTTCCAGTTTGGTTGAGGATTTGTCTTCCCCTTCTTTCCCCTGTTTTGCCCAATGGCTAGTGATGTGCACGGGAGTACCCACTATTTTTAATATTTATAACCTACCAAACTTAAACTAACTATGCACTTATAGGCAGTGTACCTAGTCAGATTACAGTATAGCTTGGGTAAGTCGGGTGTCGATCACAGGGAACGGTGTTACTAATTAATCTACTTGCTATCAAATTAACCTAATTATTAACAAGTTTAGAAAGGGTTTTATCTGATTTTAAATGGCTAGCTAAAAATTATGGATTATCAAGTTGGTTGTAATTGTATTTGTAATTTAAGTCTAACTTTACTAATAATTAATTAATTCATGTCAAATTATGTATGGTCACACACAATAAAACACAAAACTAATTATGAATATGAATACGCTTTGTAAGAATTATTATGCAAACGCAATTATAGTCACAATCCACGTTCTCTAACACAGCTAAGTTTATTTACTCTAATTACTAACTAAAATTGGTCAATCCAAGCTCTAATAATTTAATGATCACTAAATCATTAGGTAAACAAGTTCATGTAGTTAATGGTCACTAAGCTACACAGAACATGGAATCAAGCAACTAGAGAAACAAACACAAGCATGCTAGGTAACTATAAATCCAACACAAGCAATTCACCAACTAAATAAATCCATAAAAATTAAGCTATTCTTAAGTTGGAAGCTTCATCTAGCTAGACAAGAGTAGCTAGATTCAGCTACTCATAATAGCAACTAACACACTAACACAAATCAAAGTATATTAAAACATGTTCCTAAGTAACAAATAAGTAACCTAAATTATATACCTTCACTCTTTTGGTATTGAAAGCTTCTTTCCAGGACTTTTCTTCTGCTCAAAATCGCCTTCTGGAATCCCTTTCTCTGGCCAACAAAAGTCTCTATTCGTAATAACCAAGATTGCTTAAATATCTTCAAAATATCGCGCCACGTCGTGGCTATCTCGGCCACGTCGTGATCCCCAAGCAATCCGTATCGGGCAAGGACTCTTTCTTTACGCGATCTTTATATTCTAGAATACTCATGCCACGTCGTGGGCATCCATGCCACGTCGTGGGTTCAGTAATTTTCGTGGATTTATTCATCTCTTGTGTTCCAAGTCTCCCATGTTCTATAAATTGTCGCTTTTGGTCCCTCTCTTCGAAAATACTTCTAATTGACTGAAAATAACAATTTAAAGTCATAAGTATCATTATTCTAAACATATTATCAACTTATTAATAAAAATGTACTTCGATATTGCCTAAAATAGGTATAAATATGACAATATCAGCTAGGACTGGAGTACTTGTTGTAGAAGGGACTTGATTCTTTTTCATCTCCGATTCAGCTGTCTATAACAAGTTATGGAGTTGGGTCAATGTGGTCTCTATGATGTTCATATGATAAGTTAAAATAAACTTATCATAACTTGGTGGCAAAGAGTTAAGGACCATATATATGGCCAAACTCAACGTAAAAATACACATTGAGTGTTTCTAGTCTTTCCACATATCTATTCATTCTCTACACATGATTGCAGATAGTGTAACATTCCAAAAATCGTGATCAAAAATTTCATTTTTAACTATTAAATAAACCATAATTATCAAAATAATTTCATCCAAAACATGACAAAAAAATTTTGAATTTTTTTATCAAAAAATTGCAGCATTTTTTACAATTGCGACGAAAAAAAATCATTTTTTTTTGTAAAAACAAAATTTTTTTTCCAAAATTTCTTTCCAGCGATTTTGACCTAAAAGTTGCGATTTTTTGATAAAAAAATTCAAAAAAAAAAAATTGTGATCTCTAAGTATTTTTTTATGCATTTTAATGATTTTTAGAGTTTTTTTGTTTTCCATAGAACCTAAACGTGTGTGTGTGTGTGTGTATATATATATATATATATATATATATATATATATATATATATATATATATATATGATTAGGTTATTCTATTCAAAGTATTTATTGTCTTATTGTATACATAAATATGGGTCAATCAATTTTACTTATTTTAATAAAGTGATTAATATATATTATTGAATTAAATATAGTTTTAAAGTAGCATCTTATTTGGTTACAAGGGTAATTTAGTCAAATAATATAGACATAATAAAGGAAAATTAAAATTTTAAGGGATCATAAATTGTATTAATTTTAAAAATCCGATTTTATGAATTATAATTCTTTTAATTCGGATATTATGATAGAATATGTTTATGAGTATATTCAAAAATAAAAATATTTTTGAACCATAGATAACAAAAATATTCTTGAACCTATTTCTTGATCATGAATTTAAAAACTTCTTGTAGAATAACAAATTCTTAAACAATCAATTGAAGAATAAAAACAAAAAGAAATTATATTTCTTAGAGAATACGGGTAACAATTGTTAAAAATTACATTTATTGTTAAAAAATAAAACTAAAAAAACTTTCAAAGCATGAAAGAAAACATCAAACAACGACTAATACATTTTAAAAGAATAATGTTGCTTAGAATCACTTTCACTTTTATGGTCCGTTCTTCAAGCATCAACTTCTGTGATTCCAACAGAATTTGAATTCCTGATTCCATTCCAACAGAATTAGAATTCATGATTCTATTCCAATAGAATTGGAATCTCACAAATATCATCCATTGAGTCATCTACATAAACATAGTTGATACCTTTTCAAAATTCAACTTTGTCAAGATCCTGCACTGTCCACATAAATGAAATGTTAAATCATTAAAAAAAAAAAAAAAAAAAAAAAAAAAAAAAAAAAAAAACATAAATTGAAATATGAATCAATTCATAAAATGCAGCCAAAAATTAAATTAAAATTAAAACAATCCTAAATTATACACTAAAAATCATGTCAAAATCAAATCGAATCTGAGGCGATCAAATTTTATATATAATTCCAAGTTAAATGTGCAGTAATATTATTCGAATTACAACTAAAACCATTAAATTGTTGAACTATTGAAATGGTAGGGCGTTTAGAAACCCAAAATTGACCAACTTGTCATGTTGATTAATTTCTACCAAACAAATTAACTTGAAAAGAGTCAAACAACCCACGTTTTAAAGTATTGAGACAAATTATGCAACATTGCGATATGTGAATATAATCAATGCATTAAACAAAAATTGCAATGATCATCATGCCCAAATCGATCAAAAAAAGCTACAATTACATTACCTACTTGGAGGTGTTTACTAACCTTCCTGAGAAATCGAATTTAGGGCATTCTAAAAGAGCATAAGTGGTCACCCAAAAGCAATCCATAGACTTCTCAAAGGTGGTGGAGAAGGACAAAGCGATGAGGCATCGGTGGGCCGACAACGAAAATCCAAGCATTATGGTGGCAGGGTTGCGTAAGTGTGGCCAAAGTGCTTATGCTATAGAGGAAGGAGCGATAGCAAGCATCCCTCATCTCTTCTCCTTGAAACTCCGACGTCTGCCCCTTAACCTAGCCAAACATTACGAACACTGATTGTGAAGGTGGTCATCGGCTCACGAACCTTAGGTTTGGCCAAGCACGACTTAAGGAGTGGTACGTAGAGGTGGTGCTAATAGATTATAGAGTTGGTTGTCGTTGGCAGAAGTTGTGGCGGAGGCGAACAGGCGGTGAGGCAGGAGATTGAGAGAATCCATAAGAGGGGAAAACACATCAATGATTGAAGGAGGGAAGCAAGGGGAAGATCGCCAGTTCGGTGGGAAGTGATTTTGTGGAAAAATTACATTGGACAAAAAAAGGTGGGGCGAGAAAGAAGCACCCTGCAATCGATCGACATCCATTGGACCTTGCAGCCGTTTCGTGCTTTCCTTCTCACTTTCATCGATGTACAAATATATCGGTGGTAATTAAAAGGGGATAAATTAAATTAAAATCAACTAGCATAATTATATGAAAGTATCTGGGGAAGTTGTTTATAAAATTAGTTAATTACCCTTATTTATTTATTTAATTATTTATTTATATTTTAAATTTTGATTGATCTATATTTATGTATACAATAACGCAATAATTACTTTAAACATTTGAATATATATATATATATATATATATATATATATATATATATATATATATATATATATATATAGAGAGAGAGAGAGAGAAAGAGAGAGAGAGAGACCTTAAGAAACATTGTATTTTATTTTGTATTTACACCAGTTTCATGGCTAGATGTAAATTGTTTGAATATATATATATAAGAGAGAGAGACCTTAAGAAACATTGTATTTTATTTTGTATTTACACCAGTTTCATCGCTAGATGTAAATTGTTTTGTAAGTTGATTATTACAAACCTAGTTCATACTTCATATGTTTGAACTTGTTGGTGTTAAAAAGTAAAAGTATTTTTATTTTATTAGTAAGTTAATAAAGCATTTGGAACATTAAAAGAATAAAGTTTTCCTTTTTTCCTTTTCGTGTTGTAACCACATGTTCCGTTGATTCGGTAAACCATATATAGAGTAAGCTTACCGGCTCATAAATTAATGGGGCAAAAAAATCTTGCCGACCTCATGAAACAAGCCGGCGTCGTTTCATCTTTATCGCACACGTGGCAACTGCCCACAAGCGAGTACGCTCCATGATTGAATCTCAGCATGAGCATGTGACTTTAGTTAAAGCGCTCCTCAAAATCTCCACGCTCTCAAACAACTAGATATTTCCAATCTTCTCCAGCTAATTTATTATAATTACACTTTTACCCCTCGAGAAATGATGAAATATCATCCAAGTCAAAACTTCAAACCACCATATACATAATATAATAATATTTTTAAATACTAGAATAAAATGGATATCTAGACCGTAAAAATCGATTGCGTGAGGCATATTTTCCAATTTCCATTGTTTTGGTTATAAATTCAAATGATTTTCGGCTATCAACGTCCAACACAAAAAGAAACCAAATACATCACGAACAAGTTTTTTGGATATTATCGAATAAAATATCATTACGAAAAGTAAGTATCACTTTTTGTTTTCAAATGTTTTCGAGTTTATTGACCTCATGGTCATATTCCAACTCGCAAATAAACCATTGGATTGTCGATTGCCTTTTGCCATTTTGTTATAACGAAAAGTGGTTGTTTACATATTGTGTTATGTCTTTTTCATGTTACTTACTCGTTTATTAAACACTCTTTGAATTTATAGACCTCATGGTCATATAGAAAAACTCATGAAGAAACCATTGCCTGTGAAGATTGCCATTGCTATATTATTACTAAAAAAATGATTGTTTTCATATTGTACTATATATTAAATATATATTAAATGTTGCTTGCAAAGACAACTATAAATGGTGAGCGATTAAAATGTAAGATCTTTTAACATTAACAACATTCAATCGGTCACCATCAATTATAAAATCAATGGATCGTAAGTAGCATCATTGTTAATCAGACGGAACAAGATTATGTCAAACTTAATTTCTCAGTTTAACCATTTGGAAGGCATGATCGTTAAAGCACCAAGCAACAAAATCATGGAATATAAAACTTGATCATCATATCTCACCATGGATCTTGATATAGTGGCCATTTAGCAACAAAAATAACTAAGAAGATAGATATCGAATCATACCTTCTTGATGAACTAGTAGAGCCGAAAGCCTATTTGTCATGGATGATTTAGGTCTCGAATGAGAACCCCTTTGATGTAGTCGCACAAAAGACTATGATCTAGCAAAAGACAACTCATTTTCTTTCTTGATGCCAAAAACCAAGCCTATAAATGTTGTTGTCCAACAAATAGAAGCAGTGTTTCGGAACCAAAATAGTTGATCTCGATAATCCAACTGTGCAAAATATTGGTATGGATGTTAGGAAACCACTGTCTGAAAATCAAGACATTTTGACCATTGGATATCTGTGAATTGACCAAATGATGCAGCTAGGTCTTTAAATATGGGATAGAAGAGAAAGCTAGGATGGGGAAGAGGGAAAAACAGGAGATCAACTTGTTGCTCATTTCTAAAGCTAGGGTTTTATTGTGTACTCATTATCTCCTTAAAATTGGTATATTTATCCCTTAAACTCAGTGTAACATCCGGACTCCTAGGTATATTATTTATTTATTTGTTTTTTATGACTATTGAGCAACTCGACGAGTTGGTGCTACAACTCGTCGAGTAGAGTCGCGTTTGGCCACATGGGATTAATGGTCTACTCAACGAGTCAGAGAGTCGACTCGCCGAATAGACGCTGTGAGGTGAAACCCTAAATTCCTGGGTTTGGGGCCTATTTAAGGACACTTATGGCATCATTTGTGGCTCACCAGCTGCTGACCTTCACTGAGAGAAACCCTAATCGCCCTTTGAGTTAATAGAGAGAGTGTTGAGCTAATATTGAGTATTTTGGTGCATCTTTGGAGGAGAAGAAAAGGATTTCAAGAAAGGAATGAGAAAAGGCTGCTAGATCTGTTGCTATTCGTCCAAGAGCTTCTGTAAAAGGTGAAAAGTTCATACCTTTCTCTTTTTGTTGAGTAGATCTCATATTCTTGGAGTTTATGGCTTTTTCCATCTAATATTGGGACTTTGAGTGTATTGAGTATATATAGAGATTTGGACATCAAATATGGACCTTGTAAGGTCCCTAAAGTCCAAACGGCCCTGCTTTATTCATCCATAATAGAGCCTTTGAGTGAAAAACCCTTAATAGAGCATGTTCTTGGCATTTCAAGCCCTAAGTGTCATGCATAAACGTAAAGCTCATGTCTTTAAGTGATAAACGAGCCTTGAGAGTTTAGATCTAGAGTGTGGGAGGGTTTTCTGCCTTGAAATCGTCTGAATATGAAATGAGTCTGAATGGACTTGCCGAGTCGGTTAGGGTTTGTCCCGATGAGCTGGGTCATGCGATAGCTCGGTGAGTTAGGGGTTAACTCGACGAGTGGACCTTCACGAAACTTATGCGGAAATAGTAGACTCGACGACTCACATGAGTGTACTCGGTGAGTCAGGTCAAACTTGGATTGTTGACTCGAGCATGACTTCTATTGACTTTAAGGTTTGGTCAACATGAGTAATGGAGACCATGAGGGGTAAAATGGTCTTTTACCCATTCCAAGAGTTAGAGAGAAAAAGAGAGCAACATTTGGTGCATTTGAGTATGAGTAGAGTATTAATTAGAAATAGTTATCCTATATGTTTGGCGGAGGCTAGTTCGAGATTTCCGAGTACAAGAATTTTACTTGCTAGATTACGAGGTGAGTCTTCTCACTATACTTTACCTAGAGTGGTAATATTTGTGTGACCGGAGGGTCTTATATGCTTACTGAGTTACGTGATATTATGCTTTTTGCTTGTGTGATATATATATATATATATATATATATATATATATATATATATATATATATATATATATATATATATATATATTGCATTTATTGAGATCGGACCAGAGGGTCCAACACAAGTTATGGGACGGAGGGTTCCCACCGAGACAGGACCGGAGGGTTCAAACTGAGTTGTGAGACCGAAGGTCTCACTGAGACACATTGACCTGAGAGTCTTATTGAGTTATAGCCTCGAGTGGCTAATGAGCTGTGTGTGGTATTTTGGGGAACTCATTAAGTTTCGTGCTTACCGTGTTATGTGTTATGCGTTTCAGGTACTTCTAAGGATTTTGGGAAGGCACCGGCTTGATTGTACCCACACCTGAGTTGGAGTTATATTTTTGGTGGATCCTGGATTCGTGATAAACAATTTTGAAATATGTACTGATATTTGATACTTGAGATTTTTGAGAAAATGTGACATGTGTTTTATTGTGTTTGAAAATGAAAATTTTGGTTTGAAAATTTACGATGTAACACTAAGGAATAAATTCTTACCAATTTGAATTAAAAATACTCAAAATCATGTGTTAATTGTTATCTAAAAAGGTCATACTAATTATAAAAAATTACTAACTTGTTGTGACTATGAAAATATTTTTAACGTGCATACATAAGTTAAAACTTCCATTTAGCCCTATTAGTAGTTTTTATAATGTTCAAATTATGAGTATAATTTATAAACAACTACTAACAAAATATTATATTATAATATTTTGCAGTATAGCATATAGAAATATAATGTAACATGAATAGAGTGGACCTAAATTTTTATCATTTTAATACATGTTTAAATAAATAAAATAATATAGGTAAGTAAGATAAAATAAAATACATTATTTATTAGTTTGAAAGGAAGAATCCATAATTTAATAAAAATAAATAAATAATTTGGTCAATAACATAAAAATAGGTATTTTGATAAATTAGAAAAAACTAGTATTCGACCAAGATTTAATAAAATTAATCCCTTGTTGAACAAATGATTAACAAATCACGGGAAAGAGGTTAGATATGTAAATATAGGAAGAAGGTGGTTAAAGTGTCATAATAGAAAGTAGAAGGCATTAATTGAGTATTGATCGGGTAATTTGAAGAAACATAGCTTAATTCACCCATTAGAACTCTTAGAGGTATCAATTTATTCTCATGTTTTTCATTTAGCAAACTTAGGGTTTTGGATCTATATCAAATCCAAAATCCTTTAGTTATTTGATTTTATATTAAGTTGTTCCTTTAGGTTTTAGACATTAGAACACTAATTTATAGGTGTTGATTAATTTTTATGCCTTAACTTGTGTTTTGTAATCTTTTATCGAGTGTTTTGAGCACTAACTTTAATAAATCACTCACTAATTCATCCAAATATAATTCAAATGTGAAGTTAGTGTTATTTTATGGTTTGATTTTTGATTGTATCATCATAGGTTAAATTTATAGTGAAGTATTCAATCTATTAGTTAATTTGGATGTTGTGAAAGCTTCCGACTCATAAGAATCTATTATGTCACATTTGTCACAAGCGACACTATAAGTTAAGGTGCTATGCGTGGTGGTTAAAAAATGCAGTATTGTTGACAATATCACATATAACTTTAATTCTCATTTTAAACATACTTACATGATTAGTCTTAAAGCACATCAAAAAAATCAAAAAAACAAAAACCATGAAAACTATGTTGAGGATTGATGATGAGAAAACCGTTTTACAATCATGCATCATGAAAGCTAAAATTATAATTAATTTTTTTTATAACCCAAAAACCTGGATAAAATTATAACAATACCTAGATCAACAATAACGATCATAAACTCTTAAAATTTACTACGATAATAAAGTAATAATCATTTGATGTTCGAGATAAATTATTAAGATGGACAATTTTTACAAGTAAAGAGGAACATGAATTGCTAGATTGACCAACAATGAAACCAATCTTCTTTGCTTATTGCTTAAAACTCGTCAATTAGAAGGGAAAGAAATGAGGTACTTGCAGCGACTCACAAAGAAGGAATGGATGCACTTTTCAGAGTTTTGAATATTTTTCTCACATGATTATGACCTAAAAACATCCATAAATAATGAAATACTTATATGTATACGAATGTCTGTAAAACATTTTTTTTGTAATTTTAAAGATCAAAAACCGTTTTTTCGACCAAAACAACAAATAATTTAATTAACATGTTAATTAAATAAAATGTTTATTTAATTTTTTTTGAACAACCACATTTTTATAAAAAGAAACTAGCAAAAGCTAAAAAACACTAATTACAAAGCGTCATATGTCATAGAAAATGGAGTTTTGCAACCACTTGGTCCAAGATATGCTACTTTGGTGTAACACCCGTTTTTTGAAGAAGGTGGGTCAAGACTTAAGGAATTAAAATAATGTTTTCCGAAGGAAACCCCTCTACTATGATGTACCATCCATAGAATTCGAGCAAATTTAAAATTTTTTAAATCATTTAAACCGTTCAGTTATTATAATTTGTTTTCAAAATAATTTAATCATCAGAGTTTTCAGAAATCATAATCATCAATCGAGGAAGTGTACAGTCACGCCTTCACCTTCCCGCGGTCATCCGCTAAACCTAAAACAATAAACTGAAACTGTAAAGCTCGAAGGCCTAGTGAGTTACCCCCAAAATACCAACGACATACCGATATAACCATAACATATAACACATAAGTAAACAACATGCATAATAAGCCTTCAGCCTGACTGGACCGCCTCGCAGGCCTACAACCTATATGGACCGCTCCCGAGCCTTCGGTATGACTGGACCGCCTCGCAAGGCCTACAAACTATTCGGACCGCTCGTCGGGTATGTTGGCCTACAACACAAAGCAGGACCACCTCAACCCAACCCCCAACCAAGAAACCATGTGCACATATAACAGATAATCACATAACAGTCTATAGACAACAAACTGATCTAACAGATCAATAGCATAACAACATCCTATAACCAGGATACCGACCTAACCGGTCACTAATATAACATCATCCTATATACCAGGATACCGATGTACACATAAATATCATACACTAGCTCATAGCGTATAATAGTCAAACCGATCTAACAGATTACTAATCATAGCAACATCCCAATAACCGAGATACAAAGCTAATCAGTCACTAAGCATAAGCATATCACCATCTTAACTACCAGGATGTAATCAATAAACATATCATGCCATAATCCAGATATAAATCCATAAAGGTCCGGCCATGGTTCCTTAGAACCTGTTGATGTAGTGAGGATAACTCACCTCGTACTGCCAACCTGAACTGAAGAATCGAACTCCCGAATCGTTGTCTCACCAAAAATCCCGAACAGCTGATCTCTCGACTCCCAAAGCTATCAATACCAAAATATCACTTAATTCAAAACAATAATCTTCCTTAGGTTAAAATGACCATTTTACCCTTAGTCCAACTTGGTCCATATCTAAGGCTCAAATTGCATAATATAAAAAGACCAACACTGGATGGGCTTCCCAGACCCACTAGTGGCCCACTAATTGCCCAATTTTCTTAATTGGGCCCAATCCCTCTTGTAGGCCTTACCCTAAGTCCAAACATCTTCTTGGTCCATATTATCTGACTCTTGATGGCCCACTAAGGCCTAAAGGACCAAAATCCTCTTGTATGGCCTAAATCGAGCCCCAAAATGCATAAGGACCATAACTAATGAGTATGATGGGCGTACTCCTATGTACACTAAGCGTACTAACCAAATTGTCTGTACGATGGGCGTACCTGCTTGTATGCTCAGCGTAGTCCCCTAATAAGTCATTTTCCCATGAAGAGCTTAATACTTCACTTCAAAAGCTACAATCATAAATCCTGGTCCTTTTCCACGTCTAAATTCATAAAGTCACTGACTTGGTGACTTTACTTGGCCCAAACAATCCCAATTAAAAAAATAATGTTTTACTTCCATGAAAATGGATAGATATCATGCATGAACCCATTAAGACATTCAAGATGGAGACTTTCTGCCTTAGGGACTCATTTTGAACTAAGAGTAGCAACTCCAAGTCCTAGAAATCGGATTGTACCACAAAGCTTCAACCTTTGGACCAAAATGATCCAAAAACTCAATCTAAGAGATCTAAGGAGATAATCACCAAGTTTAGATCTTTATAACTTGAAATGGTTAGAAATGAAGCAACAATCTCATATCTGCAACCTCTCCTTTGAATCACCACCTTTCCTTGCTCCTTTCTTGTTTGAAAATGGATCTACAACACCAAGATGCTTCTCCAGTGACCTTCTAAGCTCCAAGAGCACTCAAATCTGGATTATGGTTTTGTAGTAGCTTCTTTAGGGTGGAAATGGAGGCTGGACATCAAGACACAAGGTTCTTTATATAGGGCTCAACCCTAAAATTAGGGTTTGGGAACTCTGAGCGTACACTGGGCGTACTTCTCGTACGCTAGGCGTACACCCCTATCCGTGACCATTCTTCTTTATACAATGGGTGTAACTCAGCTTACGCTGGGAGTACACTCGCGTCTACCACCTTGCATGCATGGTCTTTTCTTGCCATCTTTCTTCATTAAGGACCAATATTGCAAACAACTTCAAAGTGCTATAACTCCACCATTGTAAGTCCGTTTCCGATGAACTTTTTATCCACGAAAAGGTGGCAAGAAGCCCTACACTCTTGACTACATACCCAAGCCTTAAACCTTCCGAATAAATCTGGGGACCCTAAAAGAGTAAATTACTCATATCATGGGCCTCTGAGACCACCACAAAGTGCTTTTCAAAATGGGGTGTTACACACGACATGGGGCATGGATTCCCACGACGTGGCATAAGATCTAATGAAGCATGTGTTTTAGAGGGCTACCACAATGTGGCAATGGTTAGCCACGGCATGGCAGCTGATGCAGCCTAACCCCACGAAGTTTTAGGTTTTTTTTCCATATTTAAGCCCCTAAACCTTAGGTTTAGGTCATCATCTTCGGCCTCCATCTCCCCATCTCAAACCCTAGCCTCCATGCATGCTTAAGTGTGTATTTCATCAATTTTGAGCTTTGTTCTTGGAATTTTGGTAGTCTTGGAATAGGAAAGTTCACAAGGAAGCAAGGGAAATGAGAAACCAGTTGGATCCAACAGTCTCTTCAGTTTTAAGAGTTGTTAGAGGTATAAAGTTCATACCTGGACATCTTTCCTTCTAGATTTAAGTTCTAGGTCATATTTGGGTGATTTTGTCCTTTTCTTGGATGTTCTTGGAGTTTGAAAAACTCCAAAATGTGTGTTGACTTTCATAGGTCCTTGGACTTCTGTTGATTGAGAAAAAGTACCATGCTCGGTGTGTTTTGTGCCCATGTTCAAGTTACAACCTCATTAAAGACCTAATGGGCCTTAAATGCTTGGTATAGCCTTGTAATGGAGTCTAAATGGATAAAGTTGGAAACTTTATCTATTAAGTCACTGAAAACAAGTAGATCTAGAAGCATGAGCTTAGATATGAAAGGATTAAACTCTTAATGAGAAAATTGGTAATTTTCCAGCAGCCACGACGTGGCCAAGGTAGCCACAACATGGTGAAGTCAAAAATCACGATTGTCAAGTCCTGGCATGTTAACTTTGACCAAGTTTGACAATTGACTTTTAACCAGTTTGACTTAGGGTCAAACATGGGGATTTAGGTTGCTGATTAACGCTCTTCCATGTTTTACTACTAGAGGGTTCACAGGACAAGCAATGCAGAAAGGGGATCGCATGGCAGTGTTTCTAGATTCTTCTATTCATCTAAATTTTCCTCACTGTACCTATGGGTTGAAGGAACCAATGCCGACCCACTAGTTTAGGTTATCATTTAGTAGAGAGATGTCACAGAGACTGTATATAGTTATGTAGGATATACTGAGGACTCTTGATCTAGGCTCTTTTGTATGTTCCTTGTTTGGTTGTGGGTCTAGAGTAAGATCATATGTTCGGGTGTCTATCTCACATCTGGATACATATGGTTATGCATTCCTTGGATCGTTGGTTGTGTACCCTTATGTATAGGATTTTGTTGTGTTGTAGTGATCAGTTAGATTGTGTGTGTGTGTGTGTATATATATATATATATATATATATATATATATATATATATATATATCCTTCTATGGAAGGATACAACAATTGTGGTATGTTGGTTAGAATACCAGTAGGATGGTTAGATGGGTTTTCTAGTTTAAAAAATAAAATGTGGTGGAAAAACACTTAAAACCCTGAAGTTCACATGTAACCTAGAAAGGATATATGTTTTCTCTATTAATAACTATTGAATTAGGTGTCTAAACCCATAACTATATTTGGTATGTACTTGATTTGATTATGAGCATGGTCCTTTTGGGTTGCCTTCACTCATGCAACTTGACAGAATGACAAGTGGAGAGAGAGAGAGAGAGAGAGAGTAGGATTTATTATATGAATAATAAATTGGTACTCAGAATGATTTTATTAACATATTATAAGATTAATATATATTTAGAAATCATATTATTAATTAGTGATTAATCAGAAATTAATTTGATATTAATTTTGGGATTAAAAGAATTGATTAATAATTGAGGGACCGTTTTGCAAATCATTGATAATTGCAAAATTAGTTTGATGAACTCCATAGAGTGGAGTGGGTGAAATCCTATTGGGAAGCCCAATAGATTTCATCCAAGGGCTCTAAAGAGGGAATTCATGGGTTGCTAGCTGCCTAATCAATGTATTAAGGTTTCCACCTAAAACCCCTAGCAATCACAACTATTTAAAAGGACCTATACATAGGAAAATCGGTTCTATGCATTCCACGGAAAACCCTTGCCGAATTTCTTGTCTCTCATTGTCATCCTTGTTGTGTTGAGTATTTGTACTCCATTAGAGGTGCAACACTTAGGGCACTAAGCTATCAAAGGTCAAGGTGTTCTTGTTATTTCTACATAAGAAGTGAGGTAATCATCAATCCCTTATGTTCAGATGATTTTCAAATTGTGTATGCTAGTTTTAAGGTTATTGCTTTGGAGTTTGTATTTGCATGTTCAATAGATAAAAACTTAGATCCAAAGCAATCAAGGTTGCATGTACACCATAGGATTGTTGTAATTCTCATAACCCATCAATAACAACTAACTATGAATATCAAGAAACCCTAAGAGAGAGTCTATGAAATCGAAATTCATATCAAATCAGGGTTACATACATTTTGATTATAATTGTAAATAATCAAAGTAGAATCCTTCTTCAAGACCTTGGAAGAGCTAGCACCAAAGGTATGGTACCTCTAATAACTTGCACCCAAAACCTTAGTAGCAAGAAGACTTAAGGAGAGAGGAGGCTTGAGCAAAATTTCAGCTCTTGTGAGAGTGTATGTGGTGGACAAAAATGGGATTCCAAAGGGTCCTATATGTAGGTTGTATGATAACCCTAGAAACCTTAATCTTGAATTAAATAATAATATTTCAAATTCAAAATAATTATATAGTATCCTTATCATGAGGAAGCTTCCAAAAACCCTATATAGGGCTCCTCCAAAACTATCCATATCGGGAAGGTCCTGCAAGCCTGCCTTTTTTCAACTTATGAAAAATAACAACCCAAGTCTCTGCACTTTTAATGTAACATCCCAAAATTCAAAACCTTTTTTTTTGTTTTTTTAGTAAATAAACCATCAACCAAACATGTTTGTCAATACCATTAAGTATTCAGAGTAAATTAAACAACACCCCATAAATATATCAGATTCAGTAAGTGGAAAATCATAGTGTGTGGAATGCAATCATCCCGAGCTCTTCACCTTCGGACCGGAAGCACCTGAAACATAAACTGAAAACTATAAGCACAAAGCTTAGTGATTTCCCCAACATACCTCATACCAAACATACAATGTGATTTGCCCGACAATCATCAGCCCCTGCCCAAAAACAAATCTGTCAGTAACATTCGATGGGTCCCGCCCAACACACTCATTAGGCCCCACTTGGCATCGTCCCCTACCCGGTATACATGCAAACACATACAATACATGCAAGAGTCACAAATACAGTTGGTATACTATAACATAATCCAATGGTTCGACATTGGTGCCTTCGACCCGTAAACACTGTGAGGAGACTCACCTCACAAAGCAACTCAAAAGTCAAAGCATCCTTAAAATCCCACATCATGTTCCAAACGCCATCGAGATAATCACACAATGCAAAACCTTAATCTACATATTAGCAAATTAATAGTTGATAAAAATCCACAGGTCAAAAGCCAACCATTAAGGTCAACGGTCAAAGTCAGCAGTCAATGTTGACTCCACCTGACCGCCACGTCGTAGTCTTCCTTGGCCACGTTGTAACCTGCATACAGCCAAGAAAATTCCCAGCCGCCATGTCGTGGTGACCTATGGCCACAACTTATTAGCTGAGGTTCCAAATAGCTTAATGTATTAAGTTGTTTTCTTTTATTCCAAGAGATCCAACGCTCCGTTCTTGACCAAAATGTGATCTAAAAGGATAAAGTTTCCAACTTTATCCATTAGGACCACCTAAAAGGTCCAAAACCCAAATCTCCAAGTACCAAAACGCTTAATAATGCAAGAACTTAACCAATAATCACTTAATCCATAAATTTTGAAGTCCATCCTTTTCCAAAAGTGATTCTACCACCAAAAATAACCTAAAAGTTGGTGCTTTATAAGCATAGATGTCCAATGCATGTCTTGAACCCATTATAGGTCCAAAATGAGGTTTTATGACCTAAATTTCATGTATGGCTTCAAACCTAACCAAACTCCAGATCGAAGGCACAAATTATATCAATTGTCCTAGAGATTCATAAAGTTGCAAACTTTATGAGATCTCGTCATCCCAACAAGCAAGAACAAGAACTTTATGGGCCAAAACGCAAGATCTAGCAACCTATCATGATAAAAATTGAGCCTTGGAAACTTATAAAGGTCTAGAAGATTTCTAAGGTGAAGAGTGGAGATTTTTTTTGCTTGATCTATGCTTCCTTCTTCCTCCTTCTTCCTATTTTAGCTTCAAGGAACACCCAAACTAGCTCAATAATTAAGGAAAGAGATTATGGTTTTCTTTAGGGCTTGAGGGGGCTGATGGAGGCTAAGGATGAGCAAACCCTAGCCTCCTCATTCCTTTAAATAGGGAGAAAATACAGAAAAATACAGTTTCTCATTAAACATTTGCCACACTGTGGCGGTTATTTAAAACCCGCGATACATCGACCATCACCATGTCATGGGATGCCTTCACCACGACGTGGCACAACCAAAAATCCCAAGTACATTAATTTGAATACGTCCAATGATACGGATGTTACAATTCTCTCCCACTTGAATCAACCTTCATCCTCGAAGTCCGCTGCTGCAAATAGCTTAGGGTAACGCTCCTTCATCTCGTCCTCACGCTCCCACGTCCATTTAGAACCCTTTCGGTGCTGCCACTGCACTTTACGTTATCTAACACCTTGTTTCGTAGAGTCTTCATCGTCCTGTCAAGGATCAACATGGGTCTCTCTATATAATCCAGGCAATCATCCACCTGAATGTCCTCCAATGGGAGACGCAAAAAGTGTTACAAAAGCATAAATAAATCTATTCTCATTTTTGAAAGCAGAAATAAATTTATTCTCATTATTAAAAGAATATATAAAACCTTTTCTATAAAAACCATGAAATAAAATGATGTTTATTGTCATTTTTGACGAATAGCAACAATTGTTTAAATCCAAACACAACCTATTACTGAGCACTAAGTTATAAATACCACTCTTTGTAATAGTTGATAATCTCTTATTTCCCATAATCAGGTTCATTCTCCCATGCTACACATCCTCACTTTTTCTTAGTCCTTACAAATCAGAAAATTTAAACAAACATGAAAACCACATCCTATATCAAGGACCCAAGAATGAGAATATGATGAGTTTTTAAATAAGATAGTGTAAATACCTACCGAGGTTGGCTTCACTTTGCCATCCTTAATATATTGTAGGTACTTAGGGTAGCTTTGTTTCCAATGCCCTTTCTTATGGTAATAAAAGCAAGTAGCCTCCTTAGGATCAGAGACCGGAGGAGCATCGGAACTGGCTTTTCCATTTTATCCATTACTTGAGGACTTAGCTTGGGAGTTTCCTTTCCAATTCTATTCGGGAGGACCTTTCCTATTCTTCCTTTTTCCTTGCCTTATGGCTAAGACAGGAGCAGCAACAGTAGGAGTGGAGGCAACACTTTGTCCCTTCATTCCACTTTAGCAGTTCGCAACAGGTTCTGAAGTTGAGCCAAAGTGGTCTCTTGGTTGTTCAAATGATAAGTCATGATAAACTGATCATAACAATTGGGCAATGAGTTCAAGACTATATCAATAGCCAATTCATCATCAAAGTTCACATTGAGCTTCAACAATCGTTCCACGTATTATTGCATTCATTGCATGTAGCTGCTGATGGACTCTCCATCTTTCATCTTGCTGGTAATGAAGCACTTTACTACCTTATACTTTTCCTGACGAGCTCATTGGTGGTACTTTTCCACCAAGTCCTTGTTGATCTCTTATGGCTAGTAATCCTCGTAGAACCTTTAGGGCTTAGGAGTCATAGTAGCTGCCATGATGTATGCCACTTTTGGCTGCATCATTGTAGTGTCTCCTATACTCAGCTAGTTCTTCAGGAGTAGTTTTGTTTCATCAATATCGAGAAGTTCCTTTTTGAGCACATACTCTTTGTCCTCGAAATGTAGATCCATCTTCATGTTTCACATCTAATCGTTGTAATTGGTGCCATCAGAGGTAACCCTCGAGCATATGTTCAAGAGTGAGAAGTTGTTGCTGGAGGAACCAGAAGCACCGTTGGGAGTTGAAATCTTAAAATAAGAAGGGAAAGTTTTGGTTAGATAATAATATTCCTCAATATAGCACCCACATGAAATATTAAGGCTAGGATCCAACTAGATATTTCACAACTTAGAACAGGGATGCCATAATCTAATTGTGAAATAAATAAAGGTAGGTAAATGATAATTTACCAATTTCACCACGAAAACAAAATTTTAAACGAATTAGGTTTTAAATGAAATTCCTAGATCTTTTGAGATTAGTTAAACTATTCAATGACATGTTTAATCTCGATTATGCCCTTGCATTTGTGACTGGGATACCGAGGATCACAAACAATATGTGAATAACCACACAAATTAGCTTGGTACTCTCAATGTCATTATCATCTAATCAATGTGTCGGTTAGCCACAAATGCTCCATTAATTAATGATAAATTTTGAGACACCCATTGTGACCCTTTATTATTCTATATTAGTGTGTCGGTTAACCACAGACGTTCCACTAACGACTTATATAAAGTGCAATGTGTAATTTCATGGATTAGCCTCAAATCCATATTTTTTTTTCTAAAGTAACTAGGATTGGGAATTTTATAAAAGCATTTATTTACTTTATAATTTCATTATACTTCTTAATGAGAATTATTTGTCCTATCAAACCCGTTCGACTAACGACCCTCCACTAATCAAGAAAGCAGTGGGTGAGAGTGGACACCCATTCAACTACCATGTTACAGGCAGTTTCCTTATACCCCCTTATAGACCAGCTTCGTGAATAATGCGTACTAGCGGTTCAACTAACTTTTTTTTATACATATAGTAAATATAAAAAATTTAATTTTACATATAGTATAAGGTGTATTTTAAACATTTCAAAGATACTATGGCTTTATAATCTTTCAAAAATTTGAAATTAAAAGAATTAAGTTAAATTTAAAAGAAATTAACTTAATAATTATCCATTAAATAAACATTTAATTAATTTATTAAATCAAATAAGGATTAGCCAAATAAATTAATCAAATAATTTAACCTAATCCACTCCCCCTAAATTTCGAAAATCATGGGAGGGATATTCAAAATCTATAATTATCCAAATAATCACATAACGAGATAATTACCAAAAATAAGAAAATCCTATCATGAACCCCTAATTTTCGAAAATCACAAATCTTGGGGAGGAAGGAGAGGATTTCAATCCTTGCCATATTTTTGAAAATCCATAAGGTTAGGAAACCCTGATTTTCGAAACTTGTAGGCCAAGGGAAATGGTTAAAACCCTTTTCCAAATTTTCGAAATCTAAGGTTAAGAAACCCTAATTTGCGAAAAATCCTAAGTCCAAAGGATTTAATTGCCATAAACCCTAATTGATCGAATTCAACCAATTGTAATCAAATTCAATAGAAAACAAGTCAAGACTCTGATACCACTAATGGCTTTTGAGCATAACAAACAATCCCTATGTGTGTATGTAACCCTAATATTCTTGGATCTATGTTTTCTCTAATTGAACATACTATTATTGAACATCAACAGGAAAACCCTAGGAGGCATATACTATTTTCAAAATCTATAACAAAAGATAGTAAACATGCCTTTAATTGTTATGTGGTAATAACAATGTGAATCCAAGACTTCTTGAAGCTTGAGAGCAAGTGTCACGAGTGTAACATCTCTAATGGTTCACACCCAAACTAAGCAAAAGGATGAGAGAGGAGAGAGGAAAAGAAGGATTGAGAAATTCGGTTGTTCTTATAGGGTTAAGCGTGGCCAAAATTATGAAGCGGTGTAGCCCTTTATATAGTTGAGGTAGCTTAGAGCCAAAGCTAGGGTTTTAAAGAGGAAACCATAATTCCTTAGCTTAAGGCCTAAGCAACCCATGGACTTCCCATCCAAGGCCATTGGACGAAAATTATAGGGACTTCCTAGAAGTTTTCGTCCAACCATTTTAGGGAGGTCCAAGAGCCTATTTCCTTAACTATCAATAAATTGTCAAACAACCCTTGCACTTTTAATTAATATAATTAATCCCAAAATTAATTCCAATTAATTTATGATAAACTATTAATTAAATAATATGATTTATAATTAATATGCTATTTTCATAATAAATTAATAAGTTATTTATTTCAATTTATTAATCAAATAATAAATTCAACCTTTTTCTCCAAAAGTCATCCTATCCATTTGCTAGTATGAGGGCAACCCAAAATGATTGTGCTACTATCAATTAAAGTGTATACGAATTATAGTTACGAGGCTAGACACATAATCCAACATCATCCTCATAATCAAAATGCATTAAAGACAACAAGGTGGTTGCTCCTGATTTACTTCCCTGATCACCAGCAACCATTAGCTAGCACCTTCCTGTCTAAACCCCAAGAAAACAGACCTTTGATCTCATCTCAAGGCAACCATACCACAAAATCCTCTTGTGCATTCCCATATTTTCGTTCTACATTCAGAGACCGTAACCATCTAGCCCCATGTTGGGTTTATGTCCTAACTCTGAAAGTCACATGTCTGCTCACTCCTTGCTCCGAACTTGGAAAACTAGAAGGACATAATTCTCGCCATAGATAGTAACATTCCAATCCATCTACCAATCACCCATTCTCAAACCAAAATCCTCGACCCGATCACGACAACCATTTCCTTCTTAAGTGTCGCGACTCAACTGGCAAAACTTTGAGCAAGGCCTTCGGGACCTCAAAATCAACTAACTCACCTAGGGCCACACTATTCAAACCAAAACTGGCATGGCCACTAAAGCCTAAACAATCACTAGACTCATCCTCTTCCTGAACAACCATACCCAAAAGATCGGTGGATACAACAATACTGTCACAAATCATGGTATCAACTATGTCGACTACCCTTACCCAACTCCTTAGAATCCTTGTGACTTCTCTTAATTCGACTATATATATTTTGCTTCTAGTATTCTGGGCCTAATATTACCTTCTACACATATCCATACTTTCTTCAA
This sequence comes from Lactuca saligna, assembly GCF_052625555.1. Lineage (NCBI taxonomy): Eukaryota > Viridiplantae > Streptophyta > Magnoliopsida > Asterales > Asteraceae > Lactuca > Lactuca saligna. The sequence goes on from NC_136419.1 coordinate 54,847,148, forward strand.
GATTCATCCCGAGTCCTCTAAGTCACATACACATAATAGTACTTCCAACACCCACAAAACAACATAGCAACTTCACTAATGCACTTCCTTGGCTCTCCTAGGATTCCCCACCTCCCTACCATCAGCTGCTGAAAAACCCTTATTAGTGTCAACTAACCACTTCATGCATATAATTACATGCAACAAGACTTAAATAATATTTCGACTAAAAGACTCAACCCTACAACGGTCAGACTCAGAAGTGAGTTGTGCAATAGGACCAAATCATTCACTTTAATATTATTTAACCTTCATACCATGTAATTTATTGTATTTATTTGATAGTTAACTCACATCAGTATGAGTGCCACAAAGCACAAAGCAAGCAGCATTCGAGTAGTGGAGTCAATTGGCACTAAGACAATAAAATCAGACAGATCCTCATATGAAATTCCCGACTTCTAGTCCTAAACATCCAGGATACACCTTCATCTTGTCTTAACTCTATCAAGAGTGGATAATCATTCCTCATGTTGACCTGTTATGAATTGCACCCACTCATAAAACTTCCACTAACCCTACAGCCACTTATCCATGCTAATCATATATAACGCTAGATCCCATAGACATTCGAATACTTGGCTCTACCCTTAGACCTTAATTAGACAAGAATAGGAAATATGTAATGACCCAAAAATAAAGGGTAAAATTTTCATTTTTATTATAGTCAAAACACAGATATCTTTGAATCCAAATATTCCAAAAGCATTGCTAATTAAAGCATTTATCAGATTTTATCCCAAAATCGCATAATGCGGAAAACACGGGTGTGTGCACTGCGATCAAGCTGAGCCCTTCATTTCCAAAACAATGATACCCGAAACCATAAACAAAACTATAAAGCACGAAGTTTAGTGAGTTCCCCAGAGCATACCCCACATAATCACATAAACCATATCAATCGCATAACCATGCATATACACATATAAAGATGACATGGAAACCCTCCAAGGTCATATACTATAATTACATAAATCATATCAATTATACCAGCCATGCAGATAAACATATAGGGAAGCCATGGAAACCCTCCAATGGTCTTACTCCGGGTGCCATAGGAACCCCTCATGGTCTTAGCCCACTGCCATAGGAACCCCCGCATGGTCTTAACTACCATAGGAACCCCCACAACGTCTAAATCCATTGCCACGGGAACCCCCCGGGGTCTTCCATACCACTATCATATTAACATAACACATAATCAGTTGTAGTACACATATATAAACCCTATAAGCCATACATACAACATATAAAGGTGCCATGGATACTCTCAATGGTCTTACACCGGATACCATGGGAACCCCCACACGGTCTTAGATTACTGCCATGGGAACCCCCACATGGTCTTAGCCTAGAATGCCACGGTAACCCCTACATGGCCTTATATCTAATTTCCTCAGGAACCCCCCCGATGTCTTTCATGCAAGTATCACAAAGATAACTAGCATACGAAATACCACACAATCAACTAGCATACCACATATAACTAATTGCCATGGGAACCCCCGCACGATCTTCACATAAATACATAATGTATCGATAACACATTCACAACAATCATCACAAATAAATAAATGGGCCAGCCTTGGTGTCTTCGACCCATTGGTTATGATGAGGAGACTCACCTTACACTGCCGAAGTCTTGCGGATAAAACTCTAGTTTCTGGTTGATAGATTCCCGAACTGTCAACATCAAAACAACACCCAATTAATAATTGGGTTACAATGCATAACCACAACTCCATACTTGGGGTAAGGAGACTCTCTTACCCGTAACCCAGTTTGGTTCAAAACAAAGGCCCAAACTCAAACTCTGAAGCCCAAAGCCAAATAATCAATCAAGACCCAACATATGGCCTAATTTTCCAAATTGGGCCTAAGCCTTTCCAATGGGCCTTATCCAAAGGACCAATAATTTCCCTGGTCCATAAACATGTTTCCATTTAACCCACGAAGGCCCACAACAACCCAATCCAAGAAATGCCCCTATAATAATCCAAACCCAATTAGGGTATTTCACATAAAATGGCGATTAGGGTTAAGTGTTCCTAATCAACCCATTAAGGACTTAATCCATTAAGTCCAAACATACAATGAAACCGAGCTTGAGTCATAACTTCACTCCAATGGTCCAAAATGCGGGTCCCGATAAGTCCAAATTAAAATCTCCAAGATTAGGGTTTTCCAACCCAAAGCACGCCAATTAGGACCAAAAGCTAAGTTTTTAGGTTAATTAATTATTAATTATGTTGAGCACCACCCACTACCACCTCGTGTAGTGGTGGTCAATGGTGGCTCACGGCGGCAGCCACCACCTCATGATGGTGGTGACGGGTTTTTCTTAATTATTCCAATCAAAATACAATATTACAACAAATTAACCAAATGAACACACACACACACAAATATCACATACAAACACACCCAATGACCGTTATGGCGGCAAGCGGTGGTTGGAGGTGACAGCCACCACCTCATGGTAGTGGTGGCTTTTCCATGAACTCCGACCAACCAAAACACCACACACGACATTCACCAATAGCATAACACACCCACATACTTGCTTTTCCAGGAACAAGAACAAAGCCACCCTCTGTGTGGCATCCGACGACGACAACAGCAACACTAGCAGCCAACAGTGGCTTAGAGCGTAGCACCAATGAGACAACGACAAGGAAAGAGGAGAGGAGGTGGTGACTCCCACCGGAAACAGCAGCAATGACGTTCGTAGCAACAGGAGCAACAGGAGCCTAACACCGATGGTAGCTTTGTCTTCAACGGAAACGATAGTAGTGCGACGTCGGAAAGAAATGGAACAACATCGCGATGATGGATACAGTGGTTGGAGCCGATAACGGCGGCTGGAGTGTCATGAACGGCGATGGGTGGCTGAGGATCTATGATGGCGGGTGGAGGAAGACAATGAGAAGAATATGGTCGTCCTATGGTCGCTTATCGCCGTCCACTGATCGGAGCTAGTTGGAGTCGGGTGGCATCGATGCCGGAGACGAATGGGTATAAGGTGGTGGCGGTTGGACGTCCTTAGAGTTAGGGTTTTTGGGGAGACGGGTTTTATACCCCGAGCCTCATAAACTTCCTACCATAATGCCATTTTTGGTCCCTCCCTTCACTTTTTGTTTCAAAGTGAGTCCATAATTTACCTTTTTAACCCCATCCATCTAAAAACCCTTCAACTTAAGTCCCAAAATTTACTCTTTAGCCCCAGATTCCATAAATCCTTTCATATTAAGTCCAAATAATACCAAACACCCACTGTCTTCTAAAAATCTTTACAAAATAAATCCCGAAACTTACTTTTAACCCCCAACTTCTACAATTATGACAGTTAACTCCTTGAGTCCAACAACTTGTCATATTATTATTTATTTTAGGGCTACAAAATAAGGCTAAATCAAACATTCTCAGGCTATAAAATCTTTGTTATGTACAACTATAATGCATACACTAAGAAACTACCATAATGATGTCAATTTCATCTAACATATAAGAAGTCCTCCTAGACAATTAGGAATCATACATCAGACAATTCTATCATGCAGTTCATGAAGATCCATAGCCTATGACTAACATGTTCTATCATAATCATCATAAACAAGTAAAAATGTGGGTATCTTGTGGTAAGCTTTCTTGCTCCGGCTGATCGTACACATCTCATCCTTTTTTGGTTGCTTTTCAAAACAATTTGAATTTAACTTGAAAATAATTTGAAAATAATCTTGAAAACTTTTACAGATACTTAGTTTGAGTCTAGATTCGTGTGATTGTTCATCTCTCTAACCAGGGCTGTGATACCAACTTGTAACATCCCAAAATCCCAATATATATATATATATATATATATATATATATATATACCAAGTAAAATCATTGTTTTCAGATACCATCCAAATCAAAACCATTCGTTTACAAAACATTGTTCTCAAAATAAAATTCATAAATTAGAATGTCCCAAAATTTGATAACATAAAATCCAAGGAATGTGCACGACCACGCCTTCGCTTTCCACAATCGTCTGAAGTACCTGAAACAATATATTGAAACGGTAAGAACAAAGCTTAGTGAGTTTCCCAAAATACCACCACACATACATATAATCAAACAAATATCGGGTCCAGAACCTTGTAACACCGTAATTTTTCAAACAATTTTTTTGAAAATTAAAATAGTTTATCTCTTTAACGCTTTTCATAAAAATCCCATTTGTTTAAGTTACAATACATAACTATTTTGTTTAATCAATTAAATAACCCGGATCCTCAAACAAACGCTTCTCCCGATGTGTACAATCGAGTCGGTGCCGTCCTGTGAACCTGAGAAACCTGAAACACATAACACAAAACACTGTAAGCACGAAGCTTAGTGAGTTCCCCAAAATACCACTCTAACACATATTAGCCACTCGAGGCTATAACTTTGTGGGTCCGTGCACCCAAACTCTGTGAACCCTCGAGTTCTAACTCTATGGACCCAAAGGTCCTAACTCTGAAAACTCAAAATCATGCATATCACATATCACAATAAATCTCAGAAAATAAATAGCATACAATTACATTGGCACATAACTCTAAACCTAACTCTGTGGACCCTCTGGTCCTAGCTCTGCGGACTTTCCGGTCCTAACTCTGATATACACACAGCATAAATCACATAGAAATAATGCAGTGCCACACATCGCATAGATAGCGTACAATAACTCTGTCACATAACTCTATTACCACTCCAGGTAAAGTATAGTGAGAAGACTCACCTGTTACTGCCGACTAAAGAATAAGATCACGCTGCTCCGACCACCGTCACGAACTCCACCACTGAATCACCGAAACCAATAAATACTAATAACAACCAAAACACCCCTGGAAGTACACTGGTCAACTCTTGGTCAAAGTCAAAGTCCTCAATCAAATCCAACCCTCCTGACTGACTCTACTCGTCGAGTCAACCCGTTGACTCGTCGAGTCCCCATGCTCTGAAAAGTCCCATAACACGACTCAACTCGTCGAGTCGCCCCAAGACTCGCAGAGTCCCACAACTCTGAGTCAAACCGTACTCAACTCACTGAGTCATCCCTTGACTCACCGATTCTCAGTTTAACCAGAAAAGGTTAGGACCTCAAGACTAGACTCGCCAAGTCCAAGACTAGACTCGCCAAGTCCAAGAACAGACTCGCCGAGTCCAAGGCTATCTTCAACCAACTCGCCGAGTTGTTCATCCAACTTGCCGAGTTTCTTCATATCTTCATGCAACTCGCCGAGTACATCCATGTAACTCGCCGAGTACCACTAGCTCTTAACCCTTACAGAGGCTTTCCAAGCCATGCAGGGTCTCCAATCCATAGATCTACTCTTATACAAGCCATCCATCATGTAAAGTGGCAAAATTTACGTGAATCCAAGGAGATCTAAGCATCATACACTCTTGGGCTAAGGTTTGGGGCTAAAAGACTTCATCAACAGCTCTTGAACAGGGACTTTATGCTCTTTTGGATCATCACTATTCTAGATCTGAGGTAGCAACCTCATATCTAACCTCCAAACTCAAGATAGCACTAGATATACACCCAAAAATCCCACAAATGATAGATCTAGATGGATAAAAGCTCAAGAACAGATGTCTTACCTCCAATGCAAGCTCCTACTGGAGAATGAACCAAATTTCAGCAAAGCCCCTTGCTCCAAATCCTCTTGATCTTCAATGCCCCTCCAAGGCTCTAATCACTCACAAAGGAAAGCTCACACGAATCTAGGGCCTCTGGAACTCAAAGGGAAGGTAAAGAGGCTGGGGAGTGGGTATGATGTTCTTTATATAGGGCTCAACCCCGGGATTAGGGTTTTCTCCATACAACACCAACTCGCCGAGTCCACCCATGCGACTCGCCGAGTTGGTCACTTATCACGCGACCTAAAACACGACTCGACTCGCCAAGTCTATCCATAGACTCGCCGAGTCAACCTTCTTATTTACAGTTTTAGCCCTTCAACTTTACTTCTGAAAATCTTGGATGTTACAAACCTCCAGTTAGATTACCCCTAGATCACAACCTTTCGGTTGGAATGCCGCAGCCCATAACCTTTTGGTTGGAATGCCCCGACCCACAACATTTCGGTTGGAATGCCTTGGCCCGCAACCCTACGATTGAAATGCCCAATACATAACGGGTCCATAACCTCCTGGTTGGATTACCCCAGCCCACAACATGACAGTTTGAATGCCCAATACATAACGGGTCCACAACCTCCTGGTTGGATTACCCGCAACCAACAACCTCCTTGTTGGAATGCCCCGGTCCGTTGACTACAACACAAAGTAGTCCAATCTCAACCCCACATACTATGTCGGCATATATATATATATATATATATATATATATATATATATATATATAACAAATAACATGTATCTAACAACATGTAATCATATAACCAATTAGCAGACTAGCAGACAAATCTATAGATCAGTACCGTATTGGAACATCATATATGCCATGATACATAAACTAATGAGCCATAATTGGTGCCTTCGAATCTCAAGAACAGCGAGGAGAACTCACATGTATCGAAGAACTCTGAAACATTGCGATGCGGTCCCTTTTCCAAATTGCTTGCTCTTGTGGATCTAATTGGTCTAGAACCAGATAGAATCTTAATCAATAGCCCAAAACCTTCAAGTTTGACCCAAAGCCAAACTTGGTCAAAAGTCAACAGACATTGGAAGTCAACAGTCAACAGACCCCCACAACATGATCATCTATGGCTCACGTTGTGAGCCACTAATAGACAAAATAGTCGGGTATTACACTCCTGATGATATGATGCACCTTCCTCACATCGTGAGATTCGTCTATACACCATTTTGATCCAAAACCTCTTAATTCGTTAGCACATCAATCCATCTTTTCTAGGAGGCTTCCTAACACTCCTAGGATCATAAGATTGATGGTTTGAGGTATTGTATGTCCAATACAGTACTTTGAGCTCAAACTAAGGAATTTATGAAGAAAAAAGGAGTTAAGTTCTCAAGCATGTGAAAGATCATGTATGCCCAAGAGTCATAATATAATGATATCGCTAATAACATATGATCCTATAGGGTCACATTAACAACAAATTAATGAAAATATATTATTATAAGAATTTGATTCTTGATAAATAAATATATATCTTGTAATTAATTGGAAATTATTTATTTCATGAAAATATTAATTTTTAATGTTAAGTATCAAAATATATCAAAATATATCATAAGAGATGGTTTATTATGTTGTGTACATATTTTAGGACCAAAGTGGGGTTTTTGTCTTATATGAATTTATATGTTTTATAAGTTACAAAAATTAGAAGAGTTTTTTTTATAGAAAAACTAGCTTCGTCTTTTTATAAAATATTTAAGTAGACAATAAAGGGAAAATAAGACAAGCTTGCATTTATTTAATCATAAGCCATGTTCTTACACTTGTAGCCTTTTGTTGCTAGATGCATGGTGTATTAACGCATCAAGTCTCAATGGGTAAGGACTTGGATTAAGATGATTAAAAGGCTTACATGTATTTATTCTTTTACTAGCTAAAAGCCACGAAATTTTATGCTTCCTATCTCCATATTCTCTATAGTTTTTTTTTTTCTCTTAAAGTGTTAAGAACATAAAGATGAAGATGATAATTGAATACTCTCTTTCAAGAAAAACTAGTTTCTTTGTTTTAAGAGCTTAAGATATTTTTTTTATTACAAGAAGAAGACTAACATCTTATCAAGTTGATTTGTTGTTGGTGGATATCTCTAGAGAACTTCTACCATGAAGTTTCATGTCATACTTCATCAACTCCATTCTTCCATGAGAATCAAAGTCTTCAAAGGTTGTAACACATTTCTTTTTATGGTTGTTTTTTTAATCTTTCTTACTCTTGCAAAATGTTCATTGGTGGGTATAATAGTTTTAGTTTTATTCAACAATTTTTAAAGCTTCCGTTGCCGTTTTTACTATTTGTGAAACCGGATTTTTGAAAAAAATCTCAATAATTGGTGTCAGATCCATTTTTGCAAACTTAGTTAGATTTTTTATTAAGTTGATGAAATCTTTGTTTTTGGAAAACATGGATGGTTTTCTCTTTGCAAAAAAAATTTGTACATATTTTCTATGACAACTTTAAAATGTTTATATTGTTATTTTCTTATCAAAAGTTTACATGCATCTTTTTGGTCATAAAAGTTGTCTTAGAAAAGCAAAGAATTATTTTATATATTTTTGAGTATATAAATATGTATGATGTGCATAAACTAGTCATTGACCTTTGTGTTGTTGCATGTGTTGATTTATTTAAAATGGTTGTAATTAATTATTTATTCATATGGTATGTAACAATTAAATAGATAGTTTTCTTTTGTTAATTTTTATGAGTAATATATTAGTTTTAGATATAGTTCATTTTATAAAAATGTAACAAGAATGAAGATGGTGACCATTTTGAAGATTAAAAGTTTATAAACTAGATTTTATTAAAGTTTCTTAACTTTATAAAATTATTTTTATAAACTTGCTACAAAGTGTTGAAGAAAGTGAGAGAACATAAAGATTACACAAGATAAAGGTCCTTTATGTACCTTTAGGAATGGACTTAATATTTTTTGTGATGGCTCACAAAAATATTACTAGTTTATGGTTTGGTTTATGCACATATGTTATAATTGTTATGCATGTTTGTGTTGTTTTATATTTATGTTATTATTATTTTATGGTTGATAAACTAGTTTTCAAATGATAAATAATATTTTGATCATAAATAAACATCACAAGGAGTTTGGTTTTAATGAAATTTATCTTTTAACATAAGATGCTAAAAATAGTTTTAAATTAAAACAAGTTTTATTGTTAAAACTAATAACCGTTAAAATTTCGGGATTAAAAATGTATAAGTTTAAAATAGAGATTTGTAAACTTATCAAACTCCAAACCTTATTTTATAAAAGAATGTTTTATTAAAAGGTTCTCAAATGTTCTAAAGCGCTCAAACGATATAACTTAATACTAGTTATTAATTTAAAAACTTTGACCGTGTCAATTATATAAAACTGGGTTTTATATATACAACATTGTTAAAATGTGATTTTACTTTAAATAAGATTTTTGTAAAAAGGTATACCATGGTTATTGAATGAATGTAATAACAATGCTATAACATGTTTTTAAACTAGAATTATAAAAACATCAAAGACCCCCTACAAATCTCAAATCTAAGCAATCCTTTTTAAAGTACACTCGCACATCTTTTGTATGCACTGATCAGATTAAGTATACCTAACCGCTTAGTATTATCATTTGATGGTCGGGTGTTTTCGTGATTTCTATAACCTTGTTATAGGCCGATTACACAAAATTTTCAAATTGGATGATTTGATCGGAAATCTCTTGTGATAAAAGGGTACTTAAGCAAGAGAGTTCCAATGCATAGATGAGATCAAATATGTCTAATTAAATTTTTTATTAGCGATCTCATAAATCTAGGAATTATATGGTAATATATAATTGATAATCGATATCTACCGGGTTGAATTCATATGAATGAGATAAAAGATACTTAACCATTTATTTGTTTTGCAACTAGGATCCTAGACTTCGATAATTAATGTTTTTAGAAACTAAAAGTGTATTAATTATTAAAGATTAAATATTGAAAATACTAAATAAATTTTGTTAAAATTTTGTACATACATAATCCACTCTCATAACCATGAATTGTCATTTCTCTTTAAATGACTTAATGAAACAATAACATTCAATAGATACAACTTCAATGAATGGATTCATGTCTTAAGAGACAATATGGTGAGAGATGTGAAATTATATACACTTAAATGACCTATTCCTAAAAAAAATGTTTTGAGCAATAGACTTGAATATGATACCTAGTAAATGCATCATAGTGATGTTCAAGATGCTTCTAACATCATTCTAGGAATATTTACTCATAACTTCTAGGAAGTTTTGGATTATATATATATATATATATATATATATATATATATATATATATATAATAGGTTAACAAATATTACAATAAATATAGTTATATTTTGTTGGAATAGTGCAAGGCTATAAGTGCCACCTTGTGTGATCTAAGAGACCTATGTTTTATGGATCAAATACCTTTAAGCCCAAGAAATTCAATAAGGCCTACATAGATGGATCTTGTTTCTTTTGTGAAGAAAGTGAACACTGTTAGAGGACCTGCTCCTATTATCTATAAATAAAGTCTAGAAGAGACTAGTACTTCTATCTACTGGATAGAACTCATATTTTTTTTTTTTGTATAACACTCGAGTACTTGGTACTTAAATGTTAATCTAATATTTGTAACTTGATTGTAGATATTTATAGAAGAGTAACTAGCTGAGCACAAGCAAGTTGGAACTACACTCTCGAAGTTTACTTTATTAGTTATGCTTAGAACATAAATTGCTTGTAATATAAAACAATGTTTGTGTTTAGAACAATGTAAGTTTTAAATTTAGCATGTCTAAATATTTATGTCTCAATTATTTATTTAAATGTTTGATTATTTACTAGATTGTTTTTCATAATGATGATACTTATATTATGAAATGATTGACTTCTATTTTCGAGACCAGATCTCTTAATAGAATTACAAAGTAAATATCAACATTTTATAAATAAAATTAAGTTCTATATGCAAGCACTTTTGACTAAAACTTGTTTTTAAATCAAACATATCAATGACATTGTTATCTTTATTGTATAAATGAAATTTACATATTCCAACTTCAAGAAATGAATCTTTGAAGGCAAATAATGTGGTTTATTTTACATATGAGAATCTTATTTATATATAAAAGATTCATAATAATATTTTCACTAAAGTGTAGAGAAAATAATTATTAAGGAACTATACACCTTGGTGTGTGACTTCCTTTCTAATGAATGTCTATGATTAAGCACAAGATACAACCCAATAATATCATCTAAAGCCTTAGTGATGATAAATGGTGAATTAAACTTTACTTGATATAATTTACTTACTAATCGGTAGAAATGTCCTATTTTTAACCTTTTTAGGATTGTACTTTAATAACTATTAATTGTATCTAGAATACAAACACCAACTAGTTATAAATTGTAGAATATTCTAAAAGGGCATTTAGATTATTACATACAAACTCATCAAGAATAAGTTCCTTTATTCCTCTGAAAGTTGAGTTAGCAGAAAACAAGCTTCTATTGACAAAGCAAGTGGGAGGCACATGGAAGTTGAAGTAGTTCAAGAACCATGGCCCAATGTAACAATTGTTAGCACTAGTTTTAAAAAGAAATTATTAAACATGAATAATTGATATTCACCAATACAAATTGTTCACAATAATGGTAGAAATCATCAATGACTTGAGAAATGTGGAATCTCTTATTGATGAGTTCTTGATGGTTTCTAGTTAAACCATAAACTACCAAAATGTTATATCATATCTTGAATTTGACAAATGACTTAGAGTCATGAACATTGAGATGTAATCCATGTTCAATAATCAAGTATGGGCTTGATTAATCTTTCTCTTTATAACAATGCTAAAAGGAGTAATAAATTCTTCTAGGAAGAATACATACATACATACATACATACATATATATATATATATATATATATATATATACACACACACACACACAAACACATTTTGTAATACTTGTTATATAAGGATTTTTTCATACTCAGGTCAAGGACCATGGTCCTTATCATACTCATGACATTGACTATGATCAGACCTTTTCACAAGTAACTATGATTAGATCAACAATGATATTATTTATCATAACTACATATTCCTAATATAAGATATGACCTATCGATTTCAATAAAAAATCGCTTTTTTTAAGAGACATCTACAAGTAGATATTTATATAGCTTAGCCTGCACGTTTTTTTAATCCATGTTATCCTAACAAAATGTGTAATTCTTGAGATCCACTTGTAGATATAAAGCAAACATCTCACGGTTGGAATAGTCATTTTAATATAAAGATACAAGGTGTGCTTTTTATATCAAAATGAAAAGAACATGTGTGTTTACTAAGAACTAGTGGGAGGATAGTGATATTCATAATCTTGTATGAATGAGACATATTTAATCATTTTAAATAACATTCCGACTATGCAATGTCATTTTCACCGTGACCCAAAAAGTATTTCTAAAATGAAAGACTTACGAATGACAAAGTACATTCTTGGAATGTAAAATCCATAAGAGATAAATAAATATGAATGTTAAAAGTTATAAACTCTTTTTGCATGAATTAACAATATCATGAATAAGGTCAAGATACAAGGTTCCTTTGGATGATTCTTTGCATTGTTACATGACATCTTTTTGAGCCTATCTCAAAGGACTCGACATATAGGTTTGAGCTAGATGAAATGATTTCTATTTTGTTTGTTTGGAAAATAAATCCATCATTTATGTCATATCATGAGATACAAAATTGAATACATGGTTAAGTCACTAGATAACTATGAGAACATTCTAAGAGTACTTAAGAAGAGATAAGAGAATGTATATGAGATAATTAGTTTAGAATAAAACTTAATGTAAAGAGCTACATATGATTTTGATTTCTAAATAAACATAGATAATTATGAATTATAATTGGATTGTGACTTTATTCTGGATGAAGAGTAAGTTTATTAGGATTGAGGACCAAGCAAAACATAAATGACACAATTTACTACAAAATAAGAATACACAAATTTTAAAGTTGAAGTCAAATATGATTGGATGAAAGAGTTCATTGAAAAACTATGTTAATTTCTTCCATTCAAGGATCACATGGAAATATTTATAACTTCGAGAGTTCACTTAATCAGGGTAAGAGACTCTATGTTACAAAAGAACACCAATCATATTTTCCAAAATATTTAACTATACCTAGAGTAAAATTCAAATATAGAGATATAGTATTCACGAAATTCACACAAATTAAATTTAGTCTAACCCATTGATAAGGTCTTTCCTTTTAAGCTAAGTATGAATGGTTACACTTCAACCATATGACTTTTATTATTCTAGAAATGAGATTTTGGTTTGGATTTAATATTTGGATATTGGAACATTGTAATAACAACTATTACATAATGTTTTCATATACTGAGATATGATCATCACATTAATTTTTGTTGCGTTCTATATTAACATGTTTAGACCATGAATAATTTTATTATTTTAAAAGGTTCATAGCCGGTTGTAATTGTGGGAGCAATTATAAAGTAATACTAATATGAATTGAATTGGTTGACTCTCACTAGATGAATGTAGACAAGTGGTTGCAACCAAGTTTCATATGTACTTGTTAGAGAACTAGTACTGAACGAACCTGAATCAAGATCAACTCATAGATCACAGTCATGAGTGACACTTGATTAAAAGGTACTATCTTTGTATCATTAACACCTGAGATACATAGTTGGACTTAATTATAGGGAGTATTGTGCTTTGATATGGTCAAATGCTAATCCTTAACCGTGCCGTTATAAAAGCCATTTTCAGGTATGGTGTGCGGTATGCAAGAGGCTTATGTAGTCAATATGAGATTTGTTCCTCTTATATGTTGAGAGTTAGACATATAACGTGCGTTATCCAAAGTTGAATTACAAATGATATTGATTGCGATCCAAGGCTCATGTTCAACAGGATATCTGTAACAAAGGGATAATTGATAAACTTACCTTGATACATCAATTGAAGCTTGGAGCTTTTGGGAATTGGATGTTAATGAATGACATTATTTGTCATGTGTTACTGGGGGTAGTGAAATGTTGCTAAACGTTCACTACTGTCTATATCAATCTATGATGAGTCTTGTGCAAGTGGGAGATTGAAAGATCTTGTATGCTCAAGAGTCATTATATAATGATATTGCTAATAATATATGATCTTATAGGGTCACACTAATAACAACTTGATGAAAATATATTATTTATAAGAATTTGATTCTTGTTGTGTGTGTGTGAGTGTATATATATATATATATATATATATATATATATTGTAATTAATTGGAAATTATTCATGTCATGGAAATATTATTTTTCAATGTGAAGTATCAAAATATATCATAAGGTATGGTTTATTATGTTGTGTACATATTTTTGGACCAAAAGGGGTTTTGTCTTATATAGATTTATATGTTTTATAACTTACAAAAATTAGAAGAGTTTTTATAGAAAAACTAGCTTCTTCTTTTTATAAACTATTCAAGGAGACAATAAAGGGAAAAGAAGACATACTTGCATTTATTTAATTGTAATCCATGTTCTTACACTTGTAGCCTTTTGTTGTTAGATGCATGGTGTATTAAAGCATCAAGACTGAATGGGTAAGGACTTGGATTAAGATAATTAAAAGGCTTACATGTATTTATACTTTTACTAGCTAAAAGCTACAAAAATTTATGCTTCCTATCTCCATATTCTTTATAGTTTTTTGTCTCTTAAAGTGTTAAGAACATAAAGATGAAGATGATACTTGAATACTCTCTTTGAAGACAAACTAGTTTCTTTGTTTTAAGAGCTTAAGAGATTTTTTATTACAAGAAGAAGACTAACATCTTGTCAAGTTGATTTATTATTGGTGGATATCTCTAGAGAACTTCTACATTGAAATTTCATGCCATACTTCATCAACTTCCAATCTTTCATAAGAATCAAAGTTTTCAAAGGTTGTAACACTTTTCTTTTTATGGTTGTTTTTTTAATCTTTCTAACACTTGCAAAATGATCCTTGGTGGGTAAAATAGTTTTAGTTTTATTTAACATTTTTTTAAAGTTTCCGTTGTCGTATTTACCCTTTATGAAACCGAATTTTTTAATAAAACCCAATAGCATGGACTTAAACATTCTCCAAACTTCAGATTCATAAGATATGAGCACCAAGGGACCCCTTAGGCATATAAAGTTGCTAACTCTATGGAGTCCTAACACTCTAACTCTTAAACCATGGCAAATCATGCATAAAACCTTAGATCTAGAAACAATGCAACATAAAGTTTTTGATCTTTATTACTCACATTGGTCCAGAAGTGTAACTAAAGGTTACAAATGAAACTTCCAAGCTGAAACTATGCTTCAATGGTGATCTCTTCCTCTGCAAACCACTAAAACTCTACCAAAAGATCAATAATCACAAAGAGAGGCTATGGTTAGGGTTTTACTGAGTTTAGGGACGAAGGAAGCTGTTTTGGAACCCCAAAATGAAGTTTATACGGTGTAAATATGAACGAAACCCTAAAAGAACATGGGCTTGCCCTGCATCACACCTCACATCGTGAACTCTTATTGCTCACGTCCTAAGCTCAACATAATTCAATTTCTTTATTTAATTACTTCTCACGTCGTGACCCTCTTATGGTTCACGTTGTGAGCATTGACGTTACCCAAAAACCATGTCTTTGACTCCTCAAAGCCCTAAATCGGTCCAATCTGGAAATCTGGTGTTACATTGTGAAAACGGGATGTTACATTGTGCGACTCCTGCCACAGAATCAACTAAAAGAATGGATAACAATGTTTTACAAAATATAACTTTTCTGCATGTACATCTTGAATATCTCACTTTTCCTGTAATAATACTAGACAACCCAAATCTCGGTCGTGATAATAACTTCAAGCATTCTTCTTTTGACGGTGTGGAAGGAGTGACATCCACCCATTCAAATATCTATGTAACATTTACAAACAAAGGAAAAGAGAGATCAAGCTATTTAAGCATTTTGTTCCAAATTTCTTTACCACATCACAACTAACAAACACGTGCCTACAGACTTAATCTTTATTCTGAGTAGGACATAAAACACATGACACGTAAATCAAGTCACACTTGATTTGTTAACAAACCATTTATTTATTTATTTAACCTTTTAACCACTAAATAATAATAAATATATTATTTTATTATTTATTTGAATTGGTAAAATAATTAAATTTTACACATATTTATTTGTTTCATTGTAACACCGTTAAATATGTTACCTTATATGTTCACATACCATAACATTACAATTAATTATTTGCTTTTTGCACATCATTTGTAACAAAACAATAAACACAAAAAACAAAACTTTGTCACATTCACCGTACTACTCTTAGTTGCTTCAATAGTTTTCTTTAATAGTTTTTAGCACATTGGATAATTAGGATGATGCTTAATCATATTAGGCAACTAATAGCATTTGAAAAACATTCTTTTTTTACTAACTTTTTGGTAATTTTTAATAACCACTTAAAATATCTACATTCTTTGTCTTTATTTAGAAAATACAAGTAACGAATATAATTTTTACATAGGGTTTTTTCGTTCTAAAAAACTAAAAGTTAACATGAATACCACAATCACATCTACTAAAAAAATGAATTATTTGTGCATAAATGTTTGATTTTTTTTCCAAAGTACATCAAAATCAAATTATAAAATAAGTGTTCAAAATTTTATTATTCCATTATGGTTTTTATGTGAAAAATGTTGTCCAAAATTGGAACTTTTAATGAAAAACCAAATTCCAAAATGTTATTTTTGTTAAGAAAATGAAGTTTGATGATACAAGATTAGTCCAAAATGTATACTCATTCTGTCCAAAAAATTGTCCGCGTTTGATTTTCACAGTCTTTCAATATCAATTTTGATCATAAATAACTTTATTTATGTTATATAATTTTTGATGAAACTTATAACAATGAAAATCCATATAAAAATAATTTATTCATATACTTTACATAAAACATTATATAATATAAAATAAATTATTTAAAATCAAAGTTAGAAAAAACTTAAAAAATAAAATATAAACAATGAGACGGAAGGAGCCTAATTCAAGATCAAATAATTATTTTTACAAATACCTAGAAAGTTGATCTTAAAAAAATCAAAAAAAATATAACTTACCATTTCTATGATCATATTTTATGAGTATCCGTAAAAATGAATTTAAAACACTTCTAGACACATTCAAAGAGATGTTGATGGGCCAAAGATGGAGGAGGACTACATAAGTTACAAAATATAAATAAACATATTTATTAAATTAAATATTTGTATTATTTTCTATTATTCTATGTATTAAATTCCAATAGGACCACAACTGAAAAATGAGTAAAAATACATTAAAATAATACGATTCCGTATTTTACAGAGAGCGGGTGAGAATACCGATGAGATTGCTGGCCACAGGCACCGCCAACGTGATCCCCATTTCTTAAATGCTTTCTTTTGCAGGCGGGCCTCCCAGTTCTTGTCTCCCACCACCACCATCTCTCTCTCTCTCTCTCTCTCCTCAAACCCTAATTCTTCATTCAATTTTTAAATCAGTTTCTTGCTTTTCCGTTTCAACCTTTCTCCCCTATATATCACACCCACCTCAACCCTTCTCTCCTTTCTTCTTCGTCTTCCTCTGCTTCTCTTTCGTCCTTTTTTGCTTTTTTCTAATTACCCAGGCCACAGGAGCCTCTGTTTCAACGTTCCAGTTCTAAAAGGTGAGAGGGATTTACTTAGATTGCTTTCGGTTTCTTCGTTTTCTGTTCGAAAGTGTTTCGGATTTGGGGTTTTGTTGGGTTGATCTATGGGGCTGTTGTGGATTTCAAGTTTTTTTGACTGGTTTTTTTCGGAACTGAAGGCTACTACTGATCTTAGTGCGATTTTTTTGGAGTCGACAACTTGGTTTTTACGATTGATTATATCAGAAAATTTGTTTTTTTGTTGACGTATGATGAATTTAATTAGCGAAAAA
The DNA here is from genome assembly GCF_052625555.1 of Lactuca saligna. Taxonomy (NCBI): domain Eukaryota; kingdom Viridiplantae; phylum Streptophyta; class Magnoliopsida; order Asterales; family Asteraceae; genus Lactuca; species Lactuca saligna. The sequence goes on from NC_136419.1 coordinate 54,864,979, forward strand.
GTCAAATTTTGACATCTTCGGTTTAAGATTGTTCATCCTTTTTGGAAGTTTTGTTTGCTCTTAATTTGTTTCTGTAATTTCGTTTTCAACTCTAAGATTAGTTATTTGTTCCTTACGAATTATCAAGAACAAATAATTGATTTTTATGTCAGATCTGCGTCTGTTTTTTAAACTTGTCTGTTTTGGTTCGTAACTGAACGATATCTAATTTCTAGATGACGTTTAACTGCTTCCAGATTTAAATTTGCAAAAATCTGATCGACAAACGTTGTGATTTCGATATCAGATCTGGTTAAATTATCATATTTAGATCCCAGTTTGTTCAAAAAAATTTCATTCTCACAGATCTAAAGTTTCTCTCTCTGATTTCTCGTATACATGCTTTGATTCTAACGATCTATCTTTAAAACACAGGATTTATTCCATCAGAAGAAAGAAAAATGAATCACTGTGGAATCCATCAAAACACCACCTTTGCATCTTCCCGCGAAGAAATGAGAAGCTCCGTTTCACTTTCCGTAACCTTCGGCAACGGCGAGCCGATGGTTTGTCCAAAGCCAAGACGCCTCGGTCTCTTCTCCACCACCAACGACTCCGTCAGGCCTCTGAGATGGCAGATGTGGTAAGCCTTCCTTCCAAAACTCTACAATTTTCAATAAATCTCGGATCTTTGAACTCAGTAACTCACCCCGATTTTCTGTTCTATTTTCAGTTATCAATCGGAAGGCTACGAATCGAAAGCCGGACCTGAACTGTTGGACATCATCTTCGCAAAAGGTGGTGGTTACGGCGGATCATCGGAGCAAACATGTACACAGATAGCCTCGTCGCCCCCTTTTTTCAGTGGGTCACCGCCGAGTAGAGTTTCTAACCCACTAATTCAAGACGCCCTGTTCGGAGACGACAAGGTCTCTCCGGTGTCACCACGTTCAATGATCCCCAATCCTTCATCTTCCGGTATGTCATCATCTTCTCCTTCATCTTCTTCCGCAAGAAAAGGTGGATGTCTTCGCGCCAATTTTGGTAACAAACCGGCGGTCAGGATTGAGGGGTTTGATTGCCTCGACAGGGACAACCGCCGCAATTGCAGCATCCCTGCCCTCGCCTGAAAAAATCAAACCCTAAAAAGTTCCGAAATCGAAATCCATACAAAGTACATAAAAAAATCAGATAAATTCAGCAACCAGTTTAAATTCTAGCAATTTTGAAGACATGAGAGAGATACATGAAGCAGATTTGGTTACTTTTAGTGTAAATAGGAAGAAGGTCTGTAATCTGTATGTAATTAATTAGAAGTTAATCGTTAAAAATAATGGGGGAAATTGGAGAATGGAGAGTGAGGGAGTTTGTGATGATGGTGTTTTTGTTTGGTTAAATTTACGGTTTTACCCTTTTGGTGATGATTTGTAAGTATAGAAGAAGATCAAGAGAAGGGTAATTACCAAAAGTTGAAGAATTCTTTTTGGTGTTTTTTATTATGTAAGAATTAAGAGGAGTGAGAGAGAGAGAGAGGATATTGCGACTTTATGAAGAGAAGAAATTTGTATAAAATTGTAAGGTCGCATATCGAGGTCGATCTTTTTATTTGTAGCATTTTGAGATTGTAAATATGAATATGTGATCTTTTTTATGAAGGGTTATATTTCTCGTTTTGTTTACTTGTTTATTATTATTTTTTGGTAGAGAAATTAAATATCCTTATATAAATGTTTTGGAGTGGTTGTATTGTTTTTTAAAAAGGTGACCGAATTTGGCACGCTAGCCAAAATATGGTGGTTGGATTTTAACTTTTAATATGATGAGATTTAGGTATTATTATGTGTATCGTGGATACTTGATATTGGATGCCTTTTATATGGTTTCAAAGGGCAGAAAGCCGTTTCAGAAAATATTTTTTAAAGAGTTGGATTTTTATTCTTAGATTTTTTTTTCTGATTTTGTTTGATAAAATATGTATTTTATAAAAAAAGTAAAACATAATAAGCATCTTAAATAATTGTAAAAAGATATTAATTCTTTATCAAAGATTAAAATTAATTAATTTTGTAAATGTAAAATTAAATTACTGTTTAAATATAATTAAAAATATAAAATAAAATATTATTGAAAATTTGGAACTTAAAAACAAAGAAGCAAATGTTTATATTTTTCTCAAAATAAACAAAAGGAAATTGAAAAAAGCTTGTTCATCGCTACAAGTATTTTTTGAGGTAAAGACAATATTATCAATATCTTTCAAAAAGACCTCCCGCTAAAAGTTTCCTATAATGTTGTCCAACAATTGATTGTAAAATGTGAAATAGTTTATAAGAAACCCAAGGTTACAATGATTAGTAATTGATTATAAAAATAGTGAAAACTTGGTTCAAAATCAACATTTTTTTTTGCTTTTGGGATAAAAAGAGTAATATGAAGAATTACAAAAAGGAATTTGTATATTAGATAATATAATAGAATATATCAATAGACGTATGGTTTAAGATGAAAATAGTAAATATGGTATTTTGTTGAATCATATATAGAATTGAATTATGATGGTAGGCGTGTTGAAGTCAAAGCAGTGGGTTTCTTTACAGCTAAGATGTTGGGTCATTTTATACCCCATCAATCCATCATGGCCATACATTAAAAAGCAAAATAGATTTGGGATTGATTGCGTGAAAAGCGGCACCGATTCTCAACTGTTGAAAAAAAAGCAAATGCTTCCTTCAAGTTCATCAATTTGGTAAAAGTAAACGATTAACTTCTATCTTGAATATAGTGCCTTCATGAACATGATATTATTTTCTTCTTCTTTCATATAAATACTACTATTAAAAACTTTGGCTCTTTGTTCTCTTTGATATTCATTATGTTCGATGGTTTGTTTAGAATTGTGTGGTCAAAGTTCTTAAACATCTCTTGTTGGTTACTTATTTTTGATTTGATGAGGTGTCACATGATATATTTCGTTGAATTTCCACAAAAGGATAATAAATGCAATATATACATAGCAATATAGGCCATGGGGCAAGAAACAACACCCTTCCTTGCAATGTTATTGGTATCAAATCATGGAAGAGAGATATAGTGACCCTTTGTGAAGATGTTAGCGGGAGACATGTAGAACACAAATGTAGAACTAGACTTTGATATCATGTTAAGACGTTAAAACGATATATTCCATTGAATATCCATAAATGGATGATGAACACAATATATACAAATCAATACATGCCATGGGCCGAGAGATACTTTGGGCTATACATTATTAGACTAGAGTAACATTCACAAGTAGTACAATTAAGATGTTTTTATCTTTTAGTTTCAAACTAGTTATTATATTTTAACATGGAAAAATCTCTTGAAAATTTTGGGACATTACCATACAGATATATTGATTCCATGAAAAATCAACGACCACTACCATCTACTTTAACTCCGACAACCACAAATATCTGGTGAACATACCAAAAATTAAATCACCCTAACAAAAACCCTTTGTTGAATTTTCATAAAAAACTGCAAAGCTAAATATCTAACCATTCAAAACCACAATCCCCTGAAATCTATCTAGAAATCAAAGCCTAAAATCCGGATGTCAACCTATCTTGTCGATCTACTAATTCTATGTGTTTTAAGAATTTTGTCGATCTGTTGGTTGCACTATGGGTTTTAGTAGCAATGTGTAGGCAACGGAGGGAGTGTGGTGGTTGTGTTTTTGGTGAAATAAGAGAGAGAAGAATGGGTTCAATAGGCAGAGGTACGACGGTGTAACGGAGGCATGATTTAAGAGCATCAATCCAGTTGTTTCGACGACATCACAGTGCATTTCTAGCGATATCAGAGAAGATTGAATAAGGTCGGTGGTTGGTTTTCTTGAAAGGGGAGTATGAGGTCTATACAGGAGGAGTATATAAGTGATTTGCTGCTCGAGAAGGGAGCATAAAGAAGAGAGATAGAGGGGAGGATTCTGGCGGATGAAGCACTCATCGCCGGCGATGGATGGTGATTCCGACGACTGAAGCATTAGAGAAGAAAGCAGAGAGAGGGATATAAAAGGTGAAGGGTTAGTCTTGGGAAAGAGAGTCGTATACATATCATTTTTTATTTTATAAATAGTAAATAAATAATAAATTGATTAAAAAAAGAATTAGTAAGGGCCATTTAGTATTGTTTTTAGGTACAGTAGGGACCAAAAACGTAATAAAATCAAACTATAGGAACTGTCCGAATGCAAAACAGAAGTCAAGGAACAAATACATAATTTTGACAAACCACATGGATAGTTTCAGTAAATTTTTATATGCTAAAAGGTCTTTTTATAACATTTTTTCATGATATCAACTTTATAAAATTAATTTGTTTTTCTCAAAATTATTTTTTGCATCTTTATTTGTATGTTTTTTTTTAAATATTTTTCCATTTCTATAAATTTGTTTTTCTATAAAACTAAGATTTTACACGTTGCGCGTTGCGGCGACAGTAATGTATTTGAGAAGTAGTAGGAAGTAAGTTGCTACATGTGGAACATGAATTTAGAACGATTTAATCCGACAAACCACAATAGTTTGAGGCCAAAACCATGCCAAAACAAAGATAATAAAAACCGCATTATATATGACATGCATAAGCACGAATATATATATATATATATATATATATATATATATATATATATATATATATATATATATATATATATATAAACGTAAACGAACTCGAATTTATATCCCTACAGATACATTAATTTTTTTTTAAAAATAAACGAACTAAAGTTCTAAATTTACGTCGAAACATTAACCACCTCTAATTTATACCGACACATATGAAATGTCAGAAAAATCAGAGGGGTGATAACCGTAGGAAAAACATATTATACATATTATTGAAAAAAAAAGTTTAGAAAATAAAAATAGATGAAATTGATATTTTCTAAAGTTCAAATACAGGGGTGAATATGGTATTTTAAAAGGTGAAGGGTTGAAAATGTGTTTACTAAACTATGAGGATAATAGCAATAGAAACTTAGTAGGAGGATTTAAATTGGCAAAAGCTAAAAATGATTAAAGAGTGAAAATGAAAAATAGGAAATGAGTAAAAACAAAAGACTAAACTGTAAATTTGGTCCCTGTGGTTATCAAAAAAATATGGATGGAGTCCAAAATCTTTTCAACTTGTACTACTGGTTCAAAATCAAATATTTTTGTGGATATGATCCTTGTCAAACATAAAAAGACTAATTTGCCCTTGTAATTTCTTTTTATATATATATATATTTATGTTTTTCTATTATTAGAATAAATAAAAAAATCCCACCTACCCCTCCCCACCCCACCCCACCTTACCGTCTCTCTCTCTCTCTCTCTCTCTCTCTCTCTCTCTCTCTCTTTCTCAAAATTCCACCCATTCATCATCTTCTTCCACATCCCTTCCCTCCATTGACCAGATCCTAGAACAAGGTTCTTCCCAGTTATCTTCAAGACAAACGACAATCAAAGAAAGATGGCAACTCGTTTATGATTTAGAGCTCATGATTAGAAAAAAACGAGAAAGGGAATTCATTGGCAGCTAGGTTGCAATGGGAAGAAGAAAGAAATGACAGGTTGATGGTTTAAGGGAGTTTGACGGCTCCTAACCCCTGATCTCCTTCTCTGTTGTCTCTTTCTGGTCTCTCTTATTGAATGTAAAACTGAATTGCAGTTTTGATTTTACAGGTTTCATCTTTATTTCTCTGGTGTCTGCATCTTACTGAAAATCGAACATAATTATGGTTAAAGCCATCGTTGCATATCTCTTCATTATAGGACCAATCTCGGAAATCACATAGATTTCAGAAAGCCTATTGAACGTATGATGATAGAGGCGATTGAGTGTGTGTGTGTGTGTCATCCTCTGAAAACTTGAAATAAGTGTGTATGTTTTATGCTTCTCTGTTGAACTCACTCTATCTTCTTTGTGGTTGTACAATGAACCGGTAAAACTTTTGGAGGAAACCTTAACCATCAAGAACTAGCCTCGAAGAAGAAGCTCCAATAAGATTCTTCTCTCTCTCTTGAATATCTTTATTAGGCACATTTACAGAATTTTGTTTTTGGGTTCAGGGGGCTTCGATCTTTGGGTTTGTAGATCTAATTGAAGAAGAAGAAAATGCGTTTCTAAGATTTTATTATGCGTTTTGTTCATCAATTGGGGATATTAGTAGAAGACGTTGTACATGAGGTGGGTGTGTGTGTGTGTGTGAGAGAGAGATAGAGAAAGAGAGAGAGAGAGAGAGAGAGAGAGAGAGAGAGAGAGAAGGGTACGGTGGGATGGGGATAAGTGAGGTTTTTTTTGTCTAATTTTCTATTTATCAAAATATTAAAATAAAGAAATAATTATAAAAATAAATAAAAATACTAAATTAAAAGGGTATAATAGTCTTTTTAAGTTTGATAGGGACCATATCCACAAAAAGATCAAATTTTGGACCAGTGGTGGAAGTTGAAAACCTTTTGGACTTCATCCACATTTTTTTGATAACTACAGGGACCAAATTTGCACTTTACCTAAATCTAAAAATTAAAAATGATTGAAGAGTTAAAATCCTACCTAATGGCGAGATAGTTGGAGAGGTGACAAAGCCTTATACCTTTCATTACAAAACTAATAAACCATAAAAAGATGGATTAGAAAAATAGGCAAAAGTAAAGGGGAGTAAAAGCAAAAGAAGTTTGGTATTTAGAATAGATATAATGGTTTGTTTTATTTTGTATGTTAAGGGATTTAGAGGTTTTATTAATGTGTAACTCAACAAATGATTTCGTTACCCTTCTATTGTCGGTTATATAAAAGATTCATTACCCTACCTTCCCGACCTTTATTTGTCACTACTCCATTTTTATCATGAATGTTGCTTCTTTTTCTTGCATTGGAAGTCAAATTTTGTTATCTTTATTTATTATATGAATCAATGACGGTAAAAGTGGCTCAAAGCTATAACTCTAGGGACCACAAGTTTACATAAGGAAAAACAAATTTTCCTTTATCCTATGACGTGGTTAGATTATGTTTTAGGCTCTGGTCGGTCGAAACTTAATGATCAAGTGCTAGATGATTCAAAGGCCTGCTTGATTCAGTGTTGTTTAGTAAGGTCTACTGAATGAGAAAATGATCATTTTAATTTCACCAATTTAACAAAAACAACATCACCAATGGAGTTCTCAATAGTATTCATAAGTTATTACATCAACCATTAACAACAATTTTATCATCAGATCACACAACTATCTCAATTCAACTTGAATTATTTAATAAATCTATTATATAATCAAATGAACTGAAATCAAAAGATGAATATAACCAGGGATGCGCATTAAAACCACTGGAACTGGAACCAAAATTGGTAACAAGGTCTGGTTACCAGTTGTCCATTTTTATGAAAACCACTTGAACCGGTTTGATATTTTTCTTGTTTTTTAAAATGTGCATAACCCACTCATATTAAGTTGGAATTTTTTGATTTTTTCCAACATATAATTTGGAGTTTGTAGTTCATTTTTGACTGTACAAACATATGTTTTGGTTAGATATTGAATAAGACACATGTGCCGAAAGAAAGAATACCGATGCTGCGTTTTTTTCTATTTCAACATTTTTTTTTTGTTTTTTTAATCTGTCACATTTTTTAAATGAGTATAACTTATTCATATGACGTCGGAATTACTTATTTTTTTTTTCTAGCATGTAATTTGGTGTTTGTAGTTCAATTTAGACTATAAAAACACATATTTTGGTTAGATATTGAATCAATTATAGATATCAGAAGACAACATATCAATGCTGTGTATTTTCTGTTTCAACATTTTTTTTTTTTTTAAATTTGTCCCACTTTATGCGCATAACCCACTCATATGAAATCAAAATTATTTTATTATTTTTTCATCATGTAATTTAGTGTTTGTACTTCAATTTATAATGCAAAAAAATCTTAATTTGGTTAAATATTGAATCATTTACAAGCTCCAGAAGTTAACATATCATCTCTAATATTTCAACCGGTTCTAGTTTGAAAAATAACTGAAAAACCGGGACCGGAACCTGAACCAGCGCTAGAACCGACGGTCCGGTTCCCGGTTCTTATAATATAGGAAAACCGGTTCCAGTTTCGAACCTGTCCGGTTCTAAAGCTAATCTCTAAATATAACCAAAGGAGAACCATATAATCAAATTTTTTTTGATTGTGTAATAACAAATCATAGCAAAGTTACATTATTCTTCCTTTTGCATTGACTATAAACCTTTAAAATGAGATATCTCCAACATTTAGTAAATCATATGAATTTTCAAGAAAAAATCTATCAACATCGCTTAGTTCCTGCTCCTTAATGTCTTATGTGGTTGAAGATGAATATACTCATCAACATTGTCGTGTAATAGATTGTTGTCACCGCTAATTCTATTAATGTTGTACTTCTAATCCAACATCATCTAAACGAACAACAAACACAGCGTTATCGTCACCCTTTCGCTCACCGCTGTGACATATTCCTTCAACATTAAAGTTGCTCTTTCTTCCATCCTACATACACATACATTCTTACATATATTAACTGACTCCTTGCTTTAGTTTCTCACCATTGATTACCCAACATTTGTTGAGTGGAATAACAAATTGAAGGCATGGGGATGGAAACTCTTTACTCTTTCCCACCAGGTCGATCTGTCATCGTCTCTCTCACCTAATTATATTTACAACTAATTCATATGTAAAAATAAAGAGAGCAACACTCATTTTTGTTGGATATAGTGTCTAAGTCCATAACTATATTTGGTATGTACTTGACCCGACCCGACATGGTCCATTTGGGTTGCTTGACATCATGCACTTGGATAGACTAAATGAGAGAAATAAGACACTTATGGCTTATTAATATATTATAAGTTCTAATATATTAATAATAAGAATAATAATATTTAGTTAGTATTGATCAATAATTAATTTAGAATTAATTATCTGATCAAAAGAAGACTAATTACATATATGGGTTGATTGTATCAATCATCCATAACTTATATAGTGGGCCAAGGCTCCATGGATTATCAAGTTGGGTTAAACCCATAAGATGATCCATGGATGCTCCATGGAGGTTACATAACCCATGGGTCATGGAAATGAAAGGTCATGACAATTAAGGTTTACATGGTGTAACCCTAATTATAACATACTATATAAAGAAGCTATTCTTCACCATTTTCGGTCACTAGAGTGAACAAAAGAGGGCTAGCCGAAATACTAAGTGTTCTTATTTTCTTAAGATTTTATTCCAAGTGTACTTGGTGTTGTGTGAAGCATTTGAGGCATCACACTTGAGGTACTAGGCTCACAAGGTTTTAAAGGAATCCAAGTTACAAAGAGGTATGTAATTCTTACTAACTATTATAATAAAAGATCCCCATGTATGCTAGATAGGATTATGAACCTTGGAAAATCATTTTGCATTCATCTTAGTCAAACATAGATCCAAGGTTTCTAGGGTTGCATGTACACCATAGGAGTGTTGAAATTCTTATAACCCAACAATTTTCTCGCTATGGAAAAAATTGTTAATGTGGTTTAACTGAATAGAAAAAGTTAGATTCTAAAACCAATGCAAAAGCATAATTCTAATTATGATCTTGATTTATAATAAGCTTCATTCTAATTGTCCAGTGTATCAATCCAATTAAACTGAGTAAGCAAACATCATTAGATATTACGTAATGTTTTAAAAATTGATTTTTAGTTCATAATATATGATGATCGGTTCCCAGTTAAATTCGTTCAACCATCGGGTCAACTGGTTTCTATAAATTTCATTTTTTCTATTTTCCTACACATACATACATACATACATACATACATACATACACAAATCAAGAATTTAACGTTTATAAGTTCAAACATTAAAAATACACATAAAACAACTTGTATATCAATCCAAATACATTATAAAAAACAAAAAACCATAAATGTTACATTAATCCATGTATACAAAAAGAAAATAAAGTATAATATTAAAATAGAATATAGTTTAGATGAATACAAATGTATCAAAAAACTTAATAGTATTACTATGTGTTTTTATTCAGAGAAATCTAAATAAATGTTAAAAAGATCATCCAAGTTTGTTATGCAAAATGCTTCATTTACATGTGTTTTTATTCAACTAAACCAATTCAAACAGGTTTTTTATAAAAATCGACTGGCTCGTTATGGTTTCGAAATAGACTTAAAACTGGTGCTAGTTGAACCGTTCTATTTCTTGATTCCCGGTCCAACCGGTTCGATCATCCAGTTCAAACGAGTTTTTTAAACATTGATATTATGTCACATTTAAATCATGAACACCAAATTTATAAGATCCATTCAAAATATATCAAAATGTATTCCTTTCCAATATAGAAAAATCATGAATCTAGCAAAATCATGAATCAAACCACCCTTATAAATAAATCAGAAACCTAAATACAACACCAAAAACACACCTTATACTCCCACCAAAAGAAAAAGACACATCATTTGGTAAATGTGATTTACTCTAAAAAGAAAAAAACACATCATTTGGTAAATGTGATTTACTCTAAATGCATACTAGAAAACTTGACACCCTACTTAAACCTAACCCTCATCCCCTTAATTATGTTTAATTTCCACCCATTAAAATTCTATCAAATATTACGACTTATGAGCCAAATGTCATAACTTATTTTAAATGATACAATTCTCAATATATATATATATATATATATATATATATATATATATATATATATATATATATATATATATATATATATATAGGGATGTTATTCGGGTCGGAACCGAACCGACCCGACCCGTACCTGAATAAACCGAAAACCGAATAAGGGTAATTGTATGAGCCGAAAACTGAACCAAATAAGCAATACGGGTTCAGTTCGGTTCGGGTATTATTCGGTTCGGTTCGGTTCCGACCCGAATAACCCAAATAACATGTAGAAGATGAATAAGGAACCAAATAACCCGAATCAACCGAATAATATTTACAATGTGATTATAAATATTGTATTTTGTATGACTTGAATAGAGTTTGATCATAGTAGAAACTAGAAAACAACGATGATGAGACGATTATTTTTTCCAGACGCAAGGGCTGACTTTTTTTTTTCTTATCGTGAATGGACTTTGAAGTTTGAACTTTGAACCGATGATGATCGATCAATGAGTCCACGTTATCGTAAGTCGCAAGGGCAGTAGCCGCAACTTTCGATCAAAGAGTAATGTCGCAAGGATGAGAAAAACCTCAATCGATCAAAGAGTAATGTCGTCGACTTGTCGATTTGGTGTAATACGGATGATCGAATTCGATTGCATTGATTTTTTTGGTGTATTACGTGGGTTTTGTTGGGTAATGATCGATAGAAAAGAAGATCGAATAAGCAATCATGTTAGGAAAAAATGTGACTTTTCATATTCGGTTCGGTCCTTTTGGACCGAATAATCCCTTATTCGGGTAACCCGAACCGAATAACCCGAAAACCGAATAAGCCTTATATAGATACCCGAAAACCGAATCGAATTGCTTATTCGGGTCTAATTCGGTTCGGTCCGGTTCGGTTTTCGATTCGGTTCGGGTTTTCGGGCCAAATTCTCATCCCTATACATATATATATATAGTAACGCCCGCAGATTCGGACTAGTAAATTTAGAAACAATAAGCATCAAAAATAACTTTTTAATAGAAGATTATTTAAAATAAATAATCTTAACCAAGTTATAGTATATATTACAAGGGTTCCGTACATATAAAGAACACTGAAATCCGAGTTATAACGAAGAAATTATGACCTATCAAAGTTTTACGGCTAATCTGACACGACACCACGTAACGTAAAAACTGAATTTTTGATAAATTACTTTTTAGCCTTGTGGATATACGAAAGTTGTAGTGTATGTTAAACCAAGAACGTACATAAGAAGAACGTCCAAATTTGACTTCGTATGAGGAAGTTATGATTTTCCTAAGATTTAGCATAACAATGCACAACTCGAAAATTGAATTTTAATCGATTGATTTTTAGCCAATAAAACCTAAATGAGAATTGAAGGTCTTATGAATAGGATCTCAATGATTCAAAGACATTCGAAAACAGACGTCATACTAGGAGGCCCAAAGTCAAAACAATCGCTATGTGGTTTAAGCTATGCTATCATTAGCGCGTTATAACACCGCTATAGCGTTTCTTGGTGGTACATAACCACTATTTTCAAAATAGCATTTACGAATAGCGGTGTCGCTATTACCGATGTTATTGACCGCTATTTTCCGCGAACCACATCACCATTATAGTGGCACTATACCCAATTTTACACTTTCATTCACATTTGGGCTATTTGGCTACTTTGTCAAAGAAAAAACCGATTGTGGACTATTTAAATGTTAAATCTTTTTCTTAATCAGCCCATTACACTTGCACTTTAATAACCTAAATAAAAAATCTAATTAATTACAAAGTAAGAAGCATTCAAAGCAAAGAACGACATGCAACATCTATTCCTCATCTCTTTTTGTACTACTTAAACAACGATGACTTAAGTTGCGATGATCTACCTACACCTATGAATCTATGAATGGTAATTGATTAAATATGTTTAATGTTAACTATTTATCTTTCAATGTTTCACACTTATAAACTCATTAATTTGTGAATATGTGATTTAGCCTTTATCATTTAACAAGTATTACCTCACATAATCACTATGATAACTCACTTTGAATTTATGAAATTACTGTAACATCCCAAAATTCAAGGCTACAAATTTCATTTTATTTAAGTTATTTTAAAACCAACAATATAAGAAAACATCCATAATAACATATCATGTCAAAATCAGTACATCAATAATCAAAGCATATCATCATAAAACAATATCAGAGTACAATACCAAAGATCCCATTAAGGACTTAATCCATTAAGTCCATCCTTGTACTAGATAAATCATATGGTACGATTGGGTGTAATTCACAATTCCATTCTAATGGCCCAAATTACGGGTCCCGATAAGTCCAAACCAATATATCCAAAATTAGGGTTTTGCTAGTTGGGCACCACCCACTACCACCTTGGGTAGTGGTGGTCAATGGCGGCTCACGGTGGTGCCACCACCTCATGGTGGTGGTTAGGGTTTCTAATCCATAATGTCTAAGCATCCAAAAAAAGCAACTACAAGCAAGCAAAAGCACACCGCCACCCAACACGGCGGTTGGTGGCGGCAGGAGGCAACAACCACTCCATTATTATTCCATTACAGATTACGACATACAAAGAAATATCCCAACAATACACACACAAATACACTAAGATAAACACACACACACACACACACAACCACCCTAATGGTGGCTGGCGGTGGCACATGGCGGCAACCACCACCTCACTGTGATGATGGTGGCTTTTTCGGCCAAACAAACCACCTACAACCTTTTGAAAACCGAAAACAACAGGTCTACTCGAATACACGCCCATACACAAACCTTTTGGTGGTGTCAAGATCCGGCAGAAGGCGGCAGAAGGAAGCTATATGGCAATAGCCACCATGGTTGGTTGTCATGGTGGTTGTTGCAACCACGGAAAAACATCTTGCAATCATGGAAAAACACCATCAAACGTACCCACGACCACCTTGTCTGTTGCAACAACGACTAGAGATATTTCCCGTGAGAAAAGAAATAGTCGTGAGGAGGGCGACGTTGATGGTTGCGACACGATTTAGTTAATGTAGATCAGAAACGAAGGGAGAAGGAGTGGCAACGGCGAAGGAAATGGGGGTTGCGTTCTCGCCGACGAAAGATAGCAGCGACAGTGCCTCACGGGTACAACATCCATGCGACGTTCTTCATCGTTGTCGGCAGACTCGCCGACGATTTTACTTTGGTGGTTTTCAGCTTCAGTGGCACGAAGACGGCGGTTAGAGGAGCTCTAAGAATGGTGGCGGCGACCGGAAGGCGTGGGAGGTACAAGGAGGGTGATGACTGCTAACTCATTTATGGTAAGGGTTAACCGTACGGGTGATGAGTTATATACCTGGTCCCCATAAATCAATTTACATAATGCCAAGAATAGTCCCTCTCCATAAATATCTTTTCAAAACAGTTCTCATATATACCCATTACACCCCTGTTCTTGTAATTCTCTTCATAATAAATCCAACAGTTACGAAACAACCCCTCCCTCTACTAATCCTTTTCAATTTAGGTCTAGAATTACCTCTTTATCCCTTTCTTTCGTAAATCCTTTCATATTAGGTCCAAATGATACCAAACACCCCCTGTCTTCTAAACATCTTTACAAAGTAAATTCCGGACCTTACACTTTTAACCCCCAACTTCTAAAGTTGTGACAGTTAGCTCCTCGAGACCAACCATTCTTATATAATTATTGATTTTAGGGCTACTATTCGCTCAATAGTTTATTTCTTTATTTATTAAATAAACGGGGTGTTACAGTTATGATCTTATATGACTTTTTAGTTTTTATGATACTAATTCTATATAGACTTATAATATTAATACACTAATATATAAATTCTATATAAATATATAACATCAAATTATAAATTATACATAATATTAAAAGACCATTATACCGTTGGGATAACCGCAATTGAAAATAGCGGCTTTTGACCACTATTGAAATTTTGACTGCGATAACTGCATAGGGTTCTAGATATATAATTATCTTGAATAATATTAATTTGAATTTTATTTGCAAGTTACATTTATTCATTATAAATTTCTAATTATATATATATATATATATATATATATATATATATATATATATATATATATATATATATATATATATATATATATATATATATATATATATATATATATGGGAAAATGACTTAGGAGGGTAACCACCTTTTATCCATGTTTACATATTGGCAACTTCTTCTTTTTTGTACATAATAATGAAACTAACTTGTTTTAATTGTATAAATTACACTAATATTACCGGCTAATACATGTTTTAACCGGTAATCGAAAGGGAAAATGACTTAGGAGGGTAACTACCTCTTATCCGTGTTCACATATTGGCAACTTCTTATTTTTTTGTACATAAGAAAGCAACTAACTTGTTTTAACTGTGTAACATCCCAAAAATCATGACCAACAATTTTGTTTTTAATTTAATACTAAAACCATAATTGTCAAACCATTAATTTAATACTTCGGCATCAGGCCTCGCCTGGCATCGAGCCCCGCTCGGTATACCGATCTGTCTCTCTTAGGCCCCGCCTGTCTGCGGGCCCTGCTCGCTAAACACATACAATCATATAACATGATAACACATAAAGAAACATACGCTACTGTATCCTTGTCCTAAGAAACATACTCTGCTAATAATGAGATACGGAACTTCGTTCGTACTCAGATAGTTCCAGCCAAGGCTACATCAGTGCAAGGTGAGTCTCTTCACTGTGTGAATGGGTCTAAGGCCACAATGTCAGCCCACATAGTATATGAGTAGGAAGTCCCGGAGGTTACCCCTAGGTATTGTATGCTAGTATGTTATTTCATACCAAGGTCTGATGTCGGACGGGTGCCCGAGGAATGCTTGCATGTTAGATTATACTTGTTGTTTGTGTGATACTTGTATGTGCCTGGTAAAGAGGTGAGTGTGGGCGAGGTCCCGTATCTCATCTCTAGTTGAGTACAGATGATGTTCCGTATCTCATTATTAGCAGAGTATGTTTCTTAGGACAGGGATACAATAGAGTATGTTTCTTTATGTGTTAGCATGTTATATGATTGTATGTGTTTAGCGGGTGGGGCCCGGAGACAGGCGGGGCCTAAGAGAGAAAAATATGTATCCCAAGTGGGGCTCGATGCCATGCGGGGCCTGATGTCGGAGTATTAAATTAATGGTTTGACAATTATCGTTTTAGTATTAAATTAAAAACAAAATTTATGGTCATGATTTTTGGGATGTTACATAGTTTAAACAAGTTAGTTGCTTTTTTATGTACAAAAAATAAGAAGTTGCTAATATGTGAACACGGATAAGAGGTAGTTACCCTCCTAAGTCATTTTCCCTTTGAGTTACCGGTTAAAACATGTATTAGTCGGTAATATTGTTGTAATTTAAACATTTAAAACAAGTTATTTGCTTTATTATGTACAAAAAAAAGAAGTTGCTAATATGTGAACATGGATAAGAGGTAGTTACCCTCCTAAGTCATTTTATCTATATCTATATATATATATATATATATATATATATATATATATATATATATATATATATATATATATATATATATATATATATATATTAAAACACAAAAGTCTTAGGAAATATATTTTCTATTATTTTAAGTTTTGCTACAAATATTTCAATACTTTGTTACAATTCCTTAGTCCTCAACTTTTTCAAAGTTTTGCCATAAAAGTTTAAACACTATACCATTTTTGATCACTGCTAAACTTTTTACCATATTAGTTTATGGAGTTGTCACTTTTGATCCCTCATCTTTGATATTCTCTACTACTAACCATGAAGGGTTCAAGATTTTCCTACTTTTGGTCCATGACATTTACCATGTGTGACAACTCAAGTTTTGCCACATTAATTTGTGGAGTTGCTGCTTTTGGTCCCCCCCCCCCCCCCCACCTTTGATATTCTGCTATTAAGTCTTATTTTCCTCATCTAACAACACATATACTTAATTACCAATAATAGCGATAAATATCAAATAAAATATTTGTATCACTATGTAATAACGTTGCTACTATAGATTAAAAAAACATTTACCGTTCTTGGAAAAAACTTTAAAAAAATACTAACCCGGGGTGAAGTCCATGCTTTTTTACTAGTTTTATATAAACTTTTAAATTTAATATAAAACTAATATATTATTGTAAATAATATAATTATATAGTTTTAATTATATGCAACACATATACATTGGTATATCTACTTCAACTATAATAAATAAAAAAACATTTAAGACACATATTACATTCTAATGCATTTTAACACATGTAATTTTGCAATTAAATCTTAGAAAAACTAATTTCCACTTTTTATTTTTTGGTAATTTTTGATTTTATTAATTAACTATTCTAATTTTTAGGTTATAAATAGTATTTAATGTGTCATTAATTTGTTTCCTTATATTTCAAATTTTAATATGTTTCCTTCAATGTACATAACTAAAAATTGGCATGTTTTTTTCAAAGTTTATTGTTATTTTAGGCCAAAATGCAAAAATGATCTAGATAGGAAAAATAATCAAACGTAGTTGTTTTTCATTAAGAAAACTAAAAAATGTTATATGAAAAAAATATAATTATTTTTCCTTAGTTTTTATTATTAGTATAAATTGAATTATTTATTTATTCGTCATTTTATTTTTATTTATTTTGAAATTTTACTTTAAAAAATACATAATGATTACACCTTTATAATTAACATTTTCTTTAAAAAATACTTTATATATATATATATATATATATATATATATATATATATATATAACATTTTTTAATCAACCCGTATTTGTAACATCCGATTCAAGGTATTTCTCATTTTGACCCTTAATATTAATTTAGTTTGCAAATTTGGTACTAAGGGGAGTATAATGAAACTTTAACAGTGGGTCATGTATGCTGGGCGTATTTCTAGTATGTAGGGTGTATGTGGTCAGGGGAAGAAAACCCTAATTTTTAGAGTTTGGATCATATTTAAACATCATTATGGAGCTTAAGTTTGCCCCTTATCAGCCTTGAAACCCTAGAAGATCTCCCACAAAATCCTTGCCCCCTTTTTAGTGTTCTTGAGCCTTATAGTGATTTTGGTGGTGTTTCTAGGTGGTTCTTAGTGGTGAAGGAAGTTTTTTAAAGAAGCAGTGGTGCATTCAAGCCCTTGGATCCAAATTCTACACCTTCTTGGGCATCTTTAGAAGGTATCAAGTTCATACCATGGAGTTCTTTGTTCTAGATCTTACTGTGTTCTATTTTATGCACTCATTTGTCCCAAAACCTTGGTTTTGTGGAGTATGGAGTAATCCAGACCATTTGACCTGTCCTTTTGAGCATTTAAGAGTGCATAGAGTGATAAAAAAAAGTTCTTAAGAGTTAAAGTTCACCCATGTTTGAGTTATTGGCCTTTTTATGAAGTTTTGGACACAGGGTTTAGTGTTGGGTCTCATTAAGACATTCAAGTGAGTATAATTTCCAACTTTATGGATTAAGTCATTATTTAGATATATAACTAACATTTGGAGATTAAGGTATAAAGGGATTAAGACCTTTGTATAAGGTTTGGGACTCTGACCAGTACATTAGGCGTACTTCTGAGTACGCTGTATGTACTGGGTCTAAGGCCCATTTGTGGTCAACTTGATTATGTGAGGCGTATAGGCTAGGTACGCAGGGTATATGTACTACCTGTTGTGGGCCTAAGATGCTTTTTGGTCCATTTTGAGGGTTTGGGCCTTGATTGAATGAGTTTAGCATTGAGGGGTAAAATCAACTTTTACCCTAAGAGTCAGGATTATGAACTTCGGCTCTCAGTTATGGCTTATGACCTAATTATTAACTAGGGTATTATTTGATCATATTTAGTGTAGGGATTTTTCGGATCATCAGTCTGAACGTTTATTGATTTTCAGTAGATTGAGGTGAGTCTCCTATTAGTGTTTGGCTTGTCGACGACACCAATGTCGTCCCATGGATTATTGTTATTTCTATTCTACCTGTCTGCGCGACTCTTGCATGTGTTTTATGTGTTTGTATGTATACTGGGTGGGGCCTGATGAGTGTGTTGGGCGGGGCCCAATGCATGTTACCAACAGATTTATTCTGGGCGAGCCTCGATGTCGGGTGAGGCCTGATGGTTGTCGGTCATGGCCCATTATGTGTATGATATGTGGTGTTTTAGGGAACTCACTAAGCTTTGTGTTTATGGTTTATTAATTTATGTTTCAGGTACCTCTGGTTTGAAGGGGAATGGTTTGGGATGATCGCATTGCACACACACCATGATTTTTCGCTTTATTAACTCTGATATATTTTTGATGATTATTGATATACTATGATTTCCTTATGGATTGCTAAACACGTTTGGTGGATGTTTTACTTAATATAAAAACAAAATTTTTGGTTCTGGGTTTTAGGTCGTTACAAGTTGGTATCAGAGCCTTGGTTTCAGGGATTCAGACATACTCACGGGTGTTCCTAAACTTAAACTACAGGTTTGGTAGTTTTTTCATAAAAAGAAATATTGTAATTAAAGATTTTCTAATAAAAGAAAGGGGTGTGGTGCATGAAATCGACCGAATTTGTGAACTACATGATAAATTAGGCTAAGGATCTGCTCATGATTACATAAGAGAATGCTAGGAGAGATGCCTTTATATGCGTACTATATTAGCTTATAGACTTGCATGCTAGTACTGGATCAGTCAGTGATAGGATGACCTGTTTAGGTTATGCTTTGATTACTATTACTCGATGCTCAAATGCTGCTTGCTTTGAGCAGACTCCTGTGATCTTTTGTACGATCAAGGAGGGTATCATTGGATATTTTGTATTAGAATTTGGGCACTTTTCTTTCTGAGATGGTGGGAGTTTGCACTTTGACTTTCTGTAAGTTTCAGGCACGTGGGGCTCCATAGTTCTTCGGGAAGAAGGACCCGATTGTGATCAAGTGTTGGTTATAGGATATCACGAAAGTGTCACACCCCAAAACCGGAACGGCGGAAACGTTTTGAGGTGGATGACATCATGTCAAGTATCATAACATATGCAATATAGTAATCAAAGTACAACAACCATTGCATTAATAGTAATAGTTTTACATAGTTTACATTTCATAGCAACAACAAAGTAATACAATAAATAATATATATGCAACTCGGTACTAGGCTGTCTCTGCAATTGCTCCCGGGATATACCTGTCTATCGATGACCTGAGAATACAAGTTATTTTGAAAGCGAGTATCAACATTTTTATAATGCTGGTGAGTTCATAAGTATTTAGTGTCGCTTTTATAAATACACATTCTTATTCAAAATAACTTTATGAAAGATAGTAGTTTAGAATCTACGGTGTATTAGTGTCCTTTCCAGAAAATCCTATATTTTCTAAATAAAAGAAGTCTTCTATCAAGACCTTACATGTTTATGTTTTAAAGTGAATTTTTCCCCAAAATACTATCCTTACCAAAATGCAGTATTGACTTAAAAGAAAAATAGGAAAAACACAAGTAAAATACTAGGGGAAAATAACATATACTTCAGCAGTAATACTACTGACTAAAAGCAATTGAAAACATAGACTCTAGGAGAATATCGAATAACTAATACGCCTGGCTCAGTCTAATAAAGGAAGCACAAAAATCAAGACGACATCGAGGGAACGATACCGCTTGCAAAATCTAAAACAAAAGGGTGAATGTGAACTCAAATGTAACCATGCTGATCGACGATAAAGTATCCGATGACCCTCCAGGTCATGCGTAGAGGTAGTGGCAATAGAGGTAGTGGCATTATGTCACCCATGGGCCTTACCGGTGCGGACTGTAGCTAGTATTCTGGGTGTGGGAGTGTCAGTCCCGTATAGATCTATACACATGATGTTCGATCTCCTTCCCGGACACTCTGGTTACACGATGTTGACGTAATAAAGCATCGTAGAGGAAATAGTGTGTTAGATTCTAAAGAAAGAGAGAGAGATAGATAGAGAAGTAGAGATAGAGATAGAGATAGAGACAGAGACAGAGATAGAGATAGAGATAGAGATAGAGATAGAGATAGAGATAGAGATAGAGATAGAGATAGAGACTCCTAACTATTCCTATAATAGTTACTAGGGTTCTAGAAACATGAACAATAGAAGGATGCTTGCACTACTCAAGGCGATGAATCGGCTGAGAGAGAGAGAGAGAGATAGAGAGAGAGAGCTTTTATGTCCGTATATGTATACATGATATATAATTAATGTTTAAACGACCTTCGAACGGATATCCGATACCCACCAGACCACATCCCAACGAGGAAAAGGAAATAGGGCGAACTAGCCTTCCTAAGTCCTTTAAACATTATTTATATAACTATACAAATACAGACATGCATTTAAGAAATAAAAGCATAGAAGACAACTTTGGTAAAACATAATACTTAAAAAATTTACGAATTGATGTCATTTTGTAAAACAAGCTTTGAAAAGGTTTTATTTATTTATTTATTTATTTTTTTTTATAAAACAATTTTAGTGAAGAAAACCTTTGAATAGTCATTACACTGGATGTCTCTTTAGCAATATACTTTGGAAAACTTTGGATAACCTTTAATGATCTAAAAAGAGATATTCATACTTTAACAGGATTTGAAAATCTTAATTTGTTTAAAATAGTTAACATGCAAAAGTCTAGTTTGCTATACAGTTATTAATCACATGCGATTTATCTAATAACTGTACAGTTCAACTTGTATTCCCCCCTATAAAATAGTTAAAATCACTTAAAAGGTTAATTCATGGGTATGAACTCACCTTTGGCTAGTGGATCCGATGGAAGTGTCGGTCGAGTGCTCGGTGTCAAGTGAAGACTGGAACACACTTAATGACCTAGTAACATATGATGACATATGTTTACATACAATTAGTGATTATAATACTAATTAAACATGTATAAGCATCCTAATGAGCGGGAAAACACTTTGGTCGAGTGCTAGGAGGCTATTGGGTTACAATAAGGGAGAGTATGGTCTCACTTTGGAGTTTACTCCTCAAATGGTAGTGTCTAGGGGTGTTTACAGTTTTGGTACCATATCCCCCATGAGTTTACCGCCGTAAACTCATGGGAATGGTGCATTTGTGTGCTTTAAGGCTTCGTGCTTCACAAATAAAGGTTCTAGAGTTGATTCAAGGGCTATAGAAGGGATTAGGGCTCAAAATGGACACAATAGGGAGTTTACGGTCCTTGGACCACTCCTTGAGGAGTTTACGGCCGTAAACACATGAGTTTATGGTCGTAAACTCATGTTAGTCCATTTTTTTTGTGCTTTGGTGGTTCTAGGCTATGTAGGCAAGGTTCTAGTCACTTATATGAGCATAGGAAGGTGTTAAAGGCACTTAAACACCTTGGAAAGGTGTTTATGATCCATGAAGGTGTTCTTGGTGAGTTTACTACCTTAAACACATGAGTTTACGGCTATAAACTCATGTTTGTCCATGGATCATGTGTTTTGGTGCATCACATGAAGGATTACAAGGCTCTAGGTACTCATGGAAGCTTTTGGAGGTGTTTGAGGGGTAATTTAACACCCAAAAAGGTGTTTATGGTCCTTGAAGATGGGTTTACGGTCCAAGAATGTTCTTAGACCGTAAAATCATGTTTACTCCCCATATGTTGAGATTTTGGTGTTCTAAGTCCTTTCATGTAAGCCCCTAAGTCATAACTAAGCTCCATAAGTGGTTTGGAAGGGTTTTTGGGCATTAAAACCCCACCTATGAGTGTTTACGGTCCAAGAGTGTTCTTGGACCATAAACTCATGATCATGAGGGTTTTGGGTAATTTAAACACGAATTTGTAAGTTAAATGAGCTAGACAACAAGTTAGGATAGATCACTTGCTAGTTTAGGGTTTGAAAGAGGCGATTTTTGACCAAACCCGATTTTTAGAGAGAAAAAGTAGAGAGAGGAAGTGTGTAAGGTGTGAAAAAGGTTAGGATGAAACCCACTCAACCCTTATATTGGGTTGAGTTTACAGCCTAGGTGAGGGTCCACCCAACACTAAACGCAAACGGGGTTTTTCGCGACTTCCGTTAAACACGACAAATTTTAAATTATACCTACTTATTTTTGTTTCGCTTGATGAATATTATTTAAAATATTCCAATGGGCTTAAATCCGGCCAAAAATATTTTTGGAATAAATTGGGCTAATTTTTTACTTGCTTAATTACATTGTTAAAACTAACGGAAATTTTGGGTTGTCACAGAAAGCCTTTCATACGAGCTACTACCCCGAGGGGGAAAAGGTTAGACTTGCATCATGTCTTCTAAAAAGATAGAGCTCGGGACTAGTGAGAGGAGGTTGGTCATGCCTTGGGAGGCGAGGCAATTGAGTCGATGATTTGGGAGAATTTCGTGACAAGGTTTCAGGCTAAGTTTGCACCGTTGATTGAGGTCCAGTAGTTGGCGAGGGAGTTTCAGAACCTTTGCTAGACTACTGAGATGGTGATGTAGATCAATGCTATATTCTTAAAGAGGGTGTTAATGGTTCCACATTATGTGGCGGATGAGGAGATGAAGAAGGTGAGATACCACAGTATGTTGAGGAGTGATATCACACAGTTTATGAGTAGATCTAGTTTCAAGACAATGTATGATGTGGTGGCATGAGCCATAGAGAGAGAGATTGATTTGGAGATGGAGAAAAAGAGGAAGTTAGATCAAGTTCAAATTTTTGAGGGTTTGGGAAAGAGGCCTAAGGTTTTTTATTGGAGATCGAGGGACTTACTGAGTCGGGGCCGCTGTGGTAAGTAAGGCAAGATGAATGATGGGGCTTGTAGGGTGGGTGGTTATGGCCGCTTCAAGTGCGGCAAGATGGTTCACTTTAGTAGGGATTTTATTGCCACCACCACCACCTCCCATGTATCTGATTTGATTTGTTTCCATTAGAGTCAGAAGGGGCCATAAGAAGGCATACTACCCGAGTTTAGCTATGGGAGGACCAGTTGCAGTGCTTGGTCCGGCGACCTTGAGGATCACAGATGGCCTCCAAGGCATGGAAGAGGCGCCTATTGTGAGTAGCAGTGCATTTCTGTTGATAGCCGAGGAGTCTCGTACGACACCAGATGTGGTGATGGGTATGTATCTTATCCTTACCTCTTTATTTATGTTGATTTTACTCTTATATATGTGTTTTATTTTTAGGGTCGCTCCTCGTGAACAATATCTCTGCTTTGGTTTTGTTTGATTCAGGGGCTACCCGATTCTTTGTATCTTTCGTGCCCAACAAGAGATTAGTCAATGCTCTGGGGAGCTGGATTATCCATTAGAGGTTGAGATTGCTAATGATCATCCTGTACGAGTATCTAGGGGGATGTATAATGGAGTTGTTTAGTAAGTGGTACCGATTGATTTGGTTCCCATTTACTAGCACGAGAGCAAGGTTATTGTGTGGAAGAATTGGTTGAGCCCCAATGGGGAAATGATTGATTGCGAGCATCAGTTGCTGCATATTTGGACCCAAAGTGGGGGATATTTAGTGATTCTAGGAGAGGGTGTTCAGCATGGACCGGTTCTCTGTTCAGCAGATTGGGACAAGAGATATCTTCAACAGGGTTGTTTTGTATTTATAGCTTATGTGATGGATGCCCGAGAGAAGGGTAAGGTGACTGTGGGTGATGTATCGATTGTTTGAGAGTACGGAGATGTGTTCCCTGCGAGTTTTCCTGGTGTACCTCTAGATTGGCAGGTGGAATTTCAGATTTATTTGGTTCTAGGTGTGGCTCCGATAGCCAAAGCACTTTATCAATTAGCACCCCAGAGATGCAGGAGTTGTTTATGTAGCTGCAAGATCTGTTAGACAAGGGATTTATTCGGTCGATTAGTTCACAATTGGGAGCACTGATCTTGTTTGTGAAGAAAAAGGATGGGTCTTATCGAATGTATATCAACTATCAGGAGCTGAATAAGCTAACAGTGAAGAACTGTTATCTGCTCCTGAGGATTGATGATTTATTTGATCAACTTTTGGGTGCCTATTGGTTTTCCAAGATTGATCTGCGTTCAAGCTATCACCAGATGAGGGTCATAGAGGAGGATATGCAAAATCTGAACATGAGGGAACATAGATGGTTGGATGTGGTGAAGGATTATGAATGTGAGATCCTTTATCACCCTGTAAAGGCCAGCATGGTGGCCGATTCTCTCATCTGCAAGGTGGTTACTACCCCAATCAAGGATGTGTGTTTAAGGATGACAATGATTACCCTACTCTTAAAGCAGATTCAAGACACCCCGGTTGAGGCTGTGAAGGAAGAGCACTGGAAGGGTGTGCACATAGTGGGCAGGTGGCTTCTTTTGATTATGATAGTCTGGGATTATTGAGCCTTCATCGGAGAGTGTTTGTTCCATATTGAGGTGATGCGTGCTAGGTGTTGATGGATGAGGCACACAATTCGAGATTCTCTATTCATCTCGGAGTGACAAAGATTTATAAAGATATTCGACTTGACTATTGGTGTCTATACATGAAGAGAGACGTGGCGTGGTATGTGGAGAAGTGCTTGACTTGCTGAAAAGTTAAGGCTAAGCATCAGCGGTCTCATTACAAAATGGAGCCGCTGGACGTTCCCATTTGGAAATGGGAAGGGATTATGATGGATTTTATCACGAAGTTGCCACGGATGGTGCACGGGGTGAATTTGATATGGGTCATCGAAGATTGATTGACCAAGATCACACACTTTATCCCAATCCAGGAGAGTATTTCAACTGAGAAACTGGCCGACATCTACATTCGGGAGGATGTGGCACGACATGGGGTTCCAGTTTAAATGGTTTCTGATTGGATGTTCGATTTACTTCCAGGTTCTAGAAGAAATATCACGAGGAATTGGATACTCATATGCACTTCATCACGACTTTCCACCTGCAGATCGATGGTCAGAGTAAGCGGACATTCCATACATTGAAGGACATGCTGCAAGCATGTGTACTGGATTTTGGCAGGAGTTAGGATACATATTTTCCGTTGGTGAAATTTTTGTATAAAAATAGTTATCACACTAGCATTAATCGACCTTCTTTTGAGATTCTCTATGGGAGGAAGTGTAGGACCCCAATATGTTGAGGTGAGGTTGGTCAGCGAGTTATAGTTACTATTAATGTACGTGTATAACCGAAAGTATGCATTTGCTACCCGAAGGTACTGAATTGATTGACAGAACTTTTATGTCTATATATTTCTACATAATATATAACTAATATTTAGACGACATTTGGATAAATAACCGATACCCTAAGGCCACATCCAAACAAGGAAAAGGAATTAAAGCGAGCTAGCAGTCCTAAGTCCTTTAAACATCACTTATATAACTATACATATATAGGCATGCATTTGATGATATAAAAGTTTAAAAGAAGTTTTGTAAAACCTTTGAAAAGTTTAATAAATAAGAATGGATGACTTGATTTCAGTTTATAAAAATGATTTAAAAGCAGTTTGTTTGATAAGAACAGTTTAAAGTATAAGAAATCCTTTGTTTAAAACACAGCTTGAAGTACATGAAAACCTTTTTTTGAAACGTAGTTATAACAGAGTTTGAAAGGAAAGATATAGTATGTAAGAAAGTTTGATAAAGGGTTTAATATGTAAAAACGTTTTGAGAAATCATTTTGAAGTAGTATACCGAGTAAAACAGCTAAAAGTGTAGTAAATCCATTTGTATGCTAGTTATTAATCACATGTGATTGAAATAATAACTAGTATGATTCAACTTGTATCCCCCCATAAAAGCATTTAAAAACATTTAAATGGTTAATTAAGGGATATGAACTCACCTGTAGTGAATGGATCGTATGGAAGTGTCGGATAGGTGTTAGGTGTCAAGTGAAAACTTGAACACACACAATGATCCTAATAACATATAAAGACATATATATGTATACAATTAGTGATTATAACACTAATTAGACAAGTAGAAACACCCTAAATCGTGGAAAACACTTTGGTTAAAGTGTTAGAAGGTCATAGGGTTTCATCTAAGGAGTGTAAGGCATTGCATTTGAGTTTATGACCCAAGGACCACTCTCAATGGAGTTTACGTCCCAAGGAAGTTTACTCCTGGCCGTAAAACTCTCTAAAGGGTCATATTTATGGTCTTGAAGATAGGGAGTCTCAAGTGTTCCAAGGCTAAACAAGAGTCTATATGAGTTTAAGGTCCAAGAATTGACCTTAACATGAGTTTACATCCTAGGGACCATTCCTCCATGAGTTTATAGCCGTAAACTAATGGTATTATGTACCAAATCGAAGTTTAATGTCCTTAGTTCATTGGTGGAGGGTTCTAATCCAAGTTCTAAGCATAAGGAAGGAAATTAGGGCATCAATGCACCCTTATAGGGAGTTTACGACTTTAGGAGATCCTTGGCCGTAAACTCTCATCCAACCCTTAAATCTTGATGTTTCTAAGGCCTAAACATGTTTAATCTAGTAGATAACAATTTAGAACAAGATCGCTTACGGTATAGGAGCTTGAAATGATCGGTTTTGGCCAAGAACACTAGTGTGTGTTCTTGGTGAAACTATTTATGAAAACATGATTTTCATGGATGAAATCATGAGAGAATGCTAGATTAAGAGGTGTATCAACTATTCAAGGAAGAATACTTACTAGTTTTGAAGATCTAAGGTGAAGATCGGGATGATAGTTAAGAGGATTTGAAGGAAAATCAGCCAAGGAAGGAAAGGAATGAAATAAATGGCCAACACTTGATCATATAGTGTGAGTTTACGGCCCACATGGAGTTTACGACCGTAAACTTCAGTGTGGTGGCCGTGAACTCATGGTCATGTTGTTTTAGGCTTAATCTTTGTACTATAGCTTCAACAAATAAACCCCAACACTTATCCCTTAAGTGTACAAGACTCAGAACGCTCAAACATGCTCTAAATTGCGCTAAATGATAGCAGGAATGAGTTTGACTGTACACGATAGAAAATTTCGGGTTGTCACACTATATAGTTAGCACTTCACAAGCAAGTTAAATCATGTAGATGCTGAACAATAACTTTTCTGTGAATTAATATAATTAGTTAATCATTTAAATGTTTACAAAACAAACTTATAATTACAAATTGCTAATGTTTGGATGAATTTGTTCTTATTCTTCTTGATAGGTTTATTTTTATTTTACTAAATTTTCTATTACCCCTCTATCAGAATATACTAACATATCTATATCAGAAAAATAGTTTTTAATACCAAATTTAGATAGATCCATGCTTCACAATCCATTGTTTTAACATAATTTGGGTTCGGTCATAGAATCTTATATATAATGAATTGAATAAGCTTCTTTTGTTACAAAGCTCTTTCTTTTGTGCATGCGTATTTCTAAAAAATATAACTATTTGCAAATCTATTACCAATTATTATTACTCATATTAAGTTTCGAAGTTGTTTCACTTTGCACAACCGTGTTTATCATTATTACATGTTTGCATCTTAGATGGTTTTGAGCTTATGTCAAAATGATAATGGTATCGACTATCGAGTTCTTTTATGTGATAGTAATGGCTACTGTCATACTGATTTTATCTGTATAAATTTTAATGTTTCACTTATGGTGTATTTTTTTTTTTTTTTTGCTATTTTAAGTTGTCAATCTCGTATAGTACACAGATTATAACCTATGTCAATCTCGTATAGTACACAGTTAATAACACATCACCACAACTATGAATTTATGATACATTTAATGATAATAGGGTAAATTACACAGTGGTCCCTATGGTTTAGGGTAATTTGCGTGTTTGATCCATAACAATTTTTTTTAACTCGGACGGTCGCTACTTTATATTTTTGTTGCACGCTTAGTTCCTGTCCATTCTAAAAAGACTAATTTACCCTTACTGATTTCTTTTACCATTTTTTAAAATATTAGTTATTAAAAACAAATATTAATATATAAGAAAAAAATATTAATTAGATATGTGGGCCCACTTCCTCATCCATTCCCATAAAACCCCACCCTCCACATCCCTCGTTTTCTTGTCCTTCTCAAACGACCCATCAACAGCACCACTTCTATATTCTCCGGCGAGCCACCATCACCAATCAGATGCAATATTAAATAAAAAAGAACCTACGTCAAAAGTCAGTGTTTCTTTGGCAAACATAAACTATAAATCGCACAACCTGGTAAGGGATCTAGGGTTTTCACACCTCGTTCTCTCGTTATTATATGTCAGAAATTGTAGAAAGCTCAACCATGACGGCGACGATGGGAACTAGAGTTTCTAAACCACCAATTTTTGTTCCTGTTCGTGGGAAAAAAAAACTTTGGCAACGGTGAAGATGGATTCTAGGGTTTTTGAAGATAGGTAGGGTCTTTATTTGTTCCCCCTTTTATTTAGTTTCGAACCCACTGAATTCCCCCTTCTCTGACATGGAACAAAAAACGATTTGGTTTATCACTGATATTGTCTATCTCTAGACTGGATTTTTGGGTTTCAAACGTCGATTTCCCATCACCGATCTTCATTGTTTTCACTGATTTTCGAGACCACGGTTATTTCTAGGATTCCTCATTGATTGGATAGGCGTTAAGCGGTGAAGGCATTAAAAGGTGTTCTTCTTGTTGGGCTGAAGATTATTTTGAAGATTGCGTCTTTTGGGCTCGATAGTATAAGTTACTTTGCATTTCGGTTTGGGCCTGTCCAACCGAGAACCTTTTATGTTTTGTATATAAGTGTACGCTTGCATGCTTATTAGGTTAACGATTTTAGAGATTAACGACATAGCGTTTCATCTAGAGTATAACAAGTTTCTTTAATCGTTCTTGTAACCTACCAATCCTCTACAGTTGATGTTCTTAATCGAGCTCTTCTGAGGATTTTGTTTAATCATTCGACACGTTTGATTCCATCTTGACTTGTTCTTATTATTGCGTTCATACAGTTTTATATTTACATACTTGTTCAAGATCTAATCGATCTTTGTAGATTAAAGGTTGGTTTAATCGCATCAATTGGTATCAGAGCCAGGAGGCTGTGTAATTGATACACATCTTTTCTGTGAAAAAGATTTCCATTAGGGTTTTTCCGCAATTATCAATATTTATTGAGCCGTCATCTCTTTATTGACGTATCTTGATATTTATTGTTTTGCCCTAATCTGCTTTATTACAAGTCTGATCTTTGAACAGGTTTTTACGATCATAATGGACGCGACGCAATCAAACCCTATTAATATTTCCAACAGCATCGGTTCGACGACAAAGATTCCAATCTTATACACCCATGACTATGAAGTATGGGCGCATCACTTTGAAGACTACGTGATTGGATCGGAGGATAATGGGTACCTCATATGGGAAGCCATCATCAATGGACCGTTTTCTCATTCTGCAACGTCCAGAATTATTAAGACTCAAAAGGAGTACGATGATCTACTAAAGGATGTGAAGGATATTGCACAAGATGAAAAGGACAAATTCCAGTGCAATATTAAGGCGTTAAGGTTGATCAGATTCGCCCTTCAGTCCGACACATTCAGGTTGGTCAACTCATGCACGACGGCAAAGGAAGTTTGGGATAGACTTCGTGAACTGTATTCTACAGACGAGGATCTTGAACATTCTATTCAAACTTTGCTTTTATCTGAGTTTGGAGAATTCAGGCAAGGGGCCGAAGAAATGGTGACCCAGACGTTTGATTGCTTCAATCATCTTCTCAGCAAGATGATCAAACACGATATTGAAAGGAAGCTTATCGAACAGAAGGTTACTTTCTTGAATGGACTGAGGTCTGAATGGAGAGCAGTGGTTTCCACAGTCAAAGCCCATGAGCAGTTTAAATCATACTCTTTGGCGAAACTGGTGGGTATTCTCAAGTCCCAAGAGAAGATTGTGTTGCAAGAAAAGAACATCGTTTCTAGTCTTGGTTCGTTGGCCCTCCTATCTAAAAGTAAAGCTGTGATGGAGGATGAAGACCTCAACTTGGAGGAATATGACCTCACGTCTGAGGATTATGCCATGATGGTGTCGAATCCCAAGAGGTTCATAAAGAAGAGATTCCCCAGCAACAAAAACCGAAACTGTCAGGGGAGTTACAGCTCTGAAAAAGTGAACAATGAACCGAAGGCTGAGGAGCCCAAGAAGGAACCGAAGGTGGATGGTGATTCCGGAGTAAGCTGCTTCTACTGTGGTGGGAAAAACCACTATGCTAAGGACTGTGTCCTTAAGAAGATGGCTGAAAAGGATGATGGAAATGATGAGGAAGCTGTGTTACAGAAAAGATTGGACGAGTTGAGAAAGAAGAAGTCTACCGCTAACCCTTCTATTAATGCTCTCATTGTGCAGGGTTCGGTTAATGATGACGAGTTCGGTAGCACGAAAGTTTGGTCTACCGACTCAGAAGACGATGAAGTGAGGAAGCCTACCCATGGAAAGGCTTATGTGGCTAAGGAGGAAAGCAGTGGAGGAAGATGCTTCACGGTGACTGACATATCCCAAATGATGGGATACAACACCGATGGAGGAAGCGATGGACCGAAGGTACAGGAGGACATGTGCTTTACGGCCAAACCACTCAGCCAGCAGTTCAATGAGCTCGATGAACTGATAAAGAAGGTACAATATGTTTTTATTTCATCCAAAGTACCACCATCCTCATATGAGAAAGAACTAAAAAATGTTAATACAAGAATTTCTCATCTAGATAGTAGCTTAACTCAAACTCGAGTCACCAATTCTAACCTAACTGATCAATTAAGCAGGGTGGCGTCGAAGAGTGAGGAGCGGAGAATGTGGATCGAGTTAAAGGAGTCGGAATTAGTTAGAGTTAAAGATGAAAACATTTATTTGCAAAGAGACAATTTAAAATTGTTAAAACAGCGGAATGTTTTTTGTTTAATTGCTAAACGTTTGTATTCTAATATTACTCAGCTTCACTTGGATTGTGAAATAGGCCATAAGATCCATCGCA
The DNA here is from genome assembly GCF_052625555.1 of Lactuca saligna. Taxonomy (NCBI): domain Eukaryota; kingdom Viridiplantae; phylum Streptophyta; class Magnoliopsida; order Asterales; family Asteraceae; genus Lactuca; species Lactuca saligna. The sequence goes on from NC_136419.1 coordinate 54,896,692, forward strand.
TGATTTTGCCCTTCCTAGAGTTTAAGGAGGATGAAATCGATGCCGAAGCCTACAATTGTGAGAGTGTGATATCGTCTGATGATGTCAATCCGACCTACATGTATGGACTGGACAAAATTGAGTCCTTCATTAAATCCAAGGACCACAAGGACATGCTTAAAAACCTTTTGGATGAAAATGACAGACTTAAACTGAGAACCGAAACCATGCAAAAATTTGACTCTTTAAACGCCAACGTAAGCTCAGAAAACAAAATTGATGTTGAAAATGCATCTGAGCTTAACGAGGACGAAAACATGAGTGAAATTTCTGTAGAGGACACGGTTGACTGCTCAGAATTTGTTAAAAACGAACCTGAAAACCACAAGAATCTTATTTCTGAAAATTCAGTGGAGTTCGCTCGATTGTCCCATCAAAAGTCCCCAATATTAGTTGAGAAAGCAGTTGTGTGTCAAAAGGTTAGGACCACTCCGAATCAAGTATACAAGGTGACAGGAGTAACCGAACATCAAACAGCTGAACTCACAGCTATTGTAAACGAAGACAATGCTGATGGCTGCGATGAGTACTTCTGGGAAGCTCCAATAGATAATGCAAACGAAACCGTTGGCTTATCTGAAAGAACCTCCTGGATGAGTAAAGGAAGATACATACCTGAACCCTTGAATAAGCCGGACAATTTCGATGAGCCAAGCACCAGTGGTACGAAAGATATTCCTCAGGAGGATGATCGTTCGGCAAAAGAAGATACTCCCTCTGCTCCTTCAGCTCAAAGTAAAACTCCTGCAGTTCAAAAGGAACTAGCCAAGGAGACACCGAAAACGAAAGCGAATGTTCATCATCAACCTAAACAGATGAGGAATAGGAAGAGAGAAAGGAACCATAGATACAGGAAGAACCTTTCTGAAAGGAAACAATTCTGGCATTCCCAGAATGCATACTTCTCACACCAAGACAAGAATCTGAAGTATGAAAACAATCCTGTAGGAAAGCCCGAAAGTCACAACAACCGAAAGCCAAGGTTCGGTTCACAAGAAAATATCAACCGAAGGCAAAGGTTTGGTTATGAAAAAGACTCCAACCGAAACCAAAGGTTCGGTTCCAAGGACAGCTCAAACCGAACGCAAAGGTTCGGTTTTGAAGTCAAAAGAAAACAAGACTTTAAGATCGGTCCCCCCAACGATCAAAAGCAAAAGGGTCATCTAGAGTCTCCAGCCAGGAAGTCCTCTCAATACAAACCCTCTCATTCTAATTCTTCTCGTTCTTCTAACTCTTCTACTTCCACCGATTCATCTCCATCTTGCTCTAAAGCCAATTCCCCTTTTTCTCAAAAATCTCATTCGTCAGCTGAACAAAAGGGAAAGCAGAAGGTCAATGAATCCAAACCAGAGTCCAAACCGAGCACACCCAATCCTAACAAAATAAAAGTTTTTACCATTAAAAGGAAAGATGAAACAACTCTTATAAAACGAACATATCTAGTTGACATCTCTCTTACTGTTCCCGTTCCCATGAAAAGCTCACGTGGACCCAAGAAACTTTGGGTTCCTAAATCTGCCTAATTTTTGCAGGTTATAAGTGACGAGCAGTTCGACGAAGAATGGTACATCGATAGTGGCTGCTCACGTCACATGACAGGGAGGAAAGAGGAGCTTAGGGAATACAGATCTCTTGCAAATGGTGGCAACGTCAAGTTTGGAAATAATTCTTTCGGCACCATCAAGGGATACGGGATGATAACAAATGGGGACTTTACTATAAGGAAGGTGGCTTATGTGGAAGGACTCCAACACAACCTCATTAGTGTATCTCAGCTTGTTGGAGGTACAGGTCTCAAAGTCTCATTCGATGATGAAGGTTCTGAAATCATAGAGAAAAGAACAAAGAAAGTGATTCTCAAGTCAGAGCGAAAGGGTGAAATGTTTCCCTTAAACCTTAAACCCATCAAAGGAAACCCAGCTATATGCTTGTTATCAAAAGCTCAATCCGACGAAAGCTGGTTGTGGCACCGAAGGCTCTCTCATCTCAATTTTAAAGATATCAACCGACTTGTCACTGGAGGTCATGTTAGGGGTCTTCCATTGCTCAAGTTCGACAGAGATCATTTGTGTGCTGCATGCGAAATGGGGAAGCAGAGTCGTCAAAGTCACCCATCTATAATCAACACAAAAGTTATTGAACCAATCGAATTACTTCATATCGATTTGTGTGGTCCTTCATCTATCGAAAGCATCGGTGGTAGCAAGTATATTCTTGTTATTATTGATTACTTTTCACGATTTACATGGGTATTCTTTCTAAAGCTTAAATCTGAAGCGACTCAAAAGCTGAAAGTGTTTATCAAGCAAATTGAAGTACAGCTCAAGAAGGTTGTTCGCAACATCAGGAGCGACAATGGTCTTGAATTCAAGAACAGGGAGTTTGAAGAGTTTCTTGCAGAAAAGGGAATTAGTCACAATTTCTCAGCTCCCTACACACCACAACAGAACGGAATAGTCGAAAGACGAAACCGATCTTTGTGTGAAGCTGCCCGAACTATGCTAAGTTTCGCTTCCTTACCTCTTTATTTTTGGGCTGATGCTATTTCGGCTGCTTTTTTTACACAGAACAGGTCCTATCTCAACAAGCGATTCACGCTCACACCATATGAGATACTAAACAACAGAAAGCCCAATGTGAAATTTTTCCATGTGTTCGGCTCAAGGTGTTTCATCTTTAACTCTAAAGAACACCAACAAGTTTGATGTCAAAGCTGACGAGGGAATTTTTCTGGGTTATTCGCTCACATCCAAGGCATACAGGGTCCTAAACAAGCGTTCAAGAAGGATTGAAGAGACATACTATGTGACCTTTGACGATAGCTATGTCAAGAAGCTACAGGCCAAAGAAGACACCGCTGGGAAATCTTTCCTCTAACTGGCCAGGTCACAGTCTCGGTCGCCAATTTATACGACAAATTTCTAGAGCTCTTTGACGAACCGGAGAAAGCTTCACTCTCCGAAGCAGGTGCAGCAGACAACAAAGTTGATAATATGAAGCAGATTGTCGAAGATGCTGCAAGAAAAATGAAGGAAGGAGAATCGACCACTAATGACTCTCCATCTAACAACGCTTCAGTCGAGGGGGAGCCAAGCTCTCATGTCGAGGGGGAGCCAAATTCTCATGTCGAGGGGGAGCCAAGCTCACAAGTCCAGAGGGAGCCAAATTCTACAACATCAACCGAAGGTCCTTCATCGACCGAAGGTGCTTCTCCAACCGAAGATACCTCTCCAACCGAAGGTGCTTCAACGCCTGGAAGCTCAGCACCACAAGAAACACCTGAACCTCATGTTTCTCAAAGCTCATCAATTGAGGGGGAACATAATGATATGACGCTCGATTACGACAGCCAATCTGAACCCAACCTTTGATCCGAATTACCCTCCTCTTGTCAAATGGACCAGAGATCATCTTATCTCTCAAGTAGTTGGTGATGTATCTGAAAAGGTTCTGACCCGATCACAACTGAAGGCAAAACAGACATCCTTATTTTCAAAGGTTGAGTTTTGTATGTTTAACTCATTCGTATCAAAAGTTGAACCGAAGACAGTTAACACTGCCCTAGATCACTCTGATTGGGTTCAAGCAATGCAAGACGAACTGAACGAATTTGAAAGGAACAAAGTCTGGCGCCTCATTCCAACTCTTCCAGATGCTTCGGTTGTTGGTCTCAAATGGGTTTTTAGGAACAAAATGGACAAGGAAGGTAATGTTATCAGGAACAAGGCTCGTCTGGTGGTAAAGGGATACTGTCAGGAGGAAGGGATAGACTATGAAGAGACTTTCGCTCCAGTAGCTAGGCTAGAATCTGTTAGAATATTTCTGGCTTATGCTGCTCACAAAAACTTTGAGGTTTTCCAAATGGACGTCAAGTGTGCATTTCTCAATGGAGAACTCGAAGAAACTGTGTATGTGGAGCAACCTCCTGGGTTCGTGAACGAAAAGCATCCAAATCATTGCTATATTCTGGATAAAGCTGTGTACGGCCTCAAACAAGCTCCGAGAGCCTGGTATGAAACGCTTACAAAATTTTTAAAGATGTCTAAATTTAAACAAGGTTCGGTTGACCCAACCTTCTTTCGCAAAAAGGAAGGTAACCACCTTATGATAGTTCAAATTTATGTCGATGACATCATCTTTGGCTCCACGAATCCCAGCTTAACAGTTGAATTCAGAAAGCTGATGGAGACTAAGTTTGAAATGAGCTCAATGGGTCCTATTAACTTTTTCCTTGGTTTAAACATAAGACAGGGACCCGAAGGCATCTTTATTAATCAGGAAGCTTACACGAAGACTCTCCTAGCAAAGTTTGGCATGATGGGAGACTCAAAAGTCAAAGTCCCAATGGCATTCGGCACCAAACTTACCCCATCTCTAGATAAACCGGCTGTCGATATCACGCTCTATCATCAAATGATAGGCTCACTGATGTATCTAACTGCTAGCAGACCTGATATCATGTTTTCTGTGTGTTATTGTGCTCGATTTCAGGCAAACCCACGCAAACCTCACATGCTTGCAGTGAAGAACATCTTACGCTATCTCAAACGAACCACCTCCTTAGGTCTATGGTATCCATCCAACTCAGGCTTCTTCGTTCAAGCCTATTCTGATGCTGACCTTGGAGGATGTGGACTCGACCGTAAAAGCACAACTGGTGGCTGTCAATTCCTTGACGGGAAGTTGGTCAGCTGGCAATCCAAGAAACAAACGTGTGTGTCATTGTCTACTGCCGAAGCGGAATACATTGTCGCTGCATCCTGCACATCACAAGTGATTTGGATCCAGAGTCAACTTCGAGACTATGGACTCAATATGAAGAAGATCCCACTATATTGTGACTCTGAAAGTGCAATTAGGATCTGTCATAACCCAGTGCAACACTCTAAAACCAAACACATAGCACTGAGGTATCACTTCATCAAAGATCACGTGGAAGATGGAAACGTCGAAGTTCACTTCGTAAGAACCACTGATCAACTGGCTGACGTCTTTACCAAAGCTCTTCCTGAAGCATCATTCAATAAAATATTGCAAGGGCTAGGTATGATGGAATCAGAGTCAGTACCTCACACTACCTCTCAACCTCAAACGTAAGAAGCGAAACCAACCGAACGTTCGGGTTCGGTTCAACTATCTGACTCGCTCATTACTTCAAAGGTAGTCTTTCTCTGTTGTATATTTCTTGTACAATTTTGTTTTTCCTTGTGTTAAAAATATTTTTCCTTGTATGTCTAAATTCCTTGGTTTCTCAAAATTTCTTCAAAACCGAAACCTACCGAAGGTTCGGGTTAGGTTTTTCAAAATTTTGTTGAACCGAAACCAACCGAAGGTTCGGGTTCGGTTTTCAAAATTTTCCTAAACCGAAACCAACCGAAGGTTCGGGTTCGGTTTTTCAAAATTTTCTTGAACCGAAACCAACCGAACGTTCGGGTTCAGTTTTTCATATTCTTTCCAAAGTTTTTTTTAAGTTTTATTCTTTTTCTTTTCTTTTTACTTATTTTTTTTTTAATCTCAAAAACTCCAAAAATATTTTTTTTAATTTCTTGTGTGTTCGTGTTCGTTTATGGTGATAAATTTGATGAATTACCTAAGTGTCCCTAGAAGCATGCTGCTGTATGCGTCTCAAGCCTCATAAGATTTTGAATAATGGCCTTCATGACCTGGTATACACAAACCTTGTCTTCCCAATAAGGCTAACTCATTTATTCTAATCGTGAGCTACCTCACTCTTTTCTCACATGAGTTAAGAGTTTCCTGCTTGGTCCTTATTTTCGCAGCAGAGGTACTACGTTCTCTTACACCATCTCCATTTTACTTCTCCACTACACTCGTTCCATCATAGTAACCCTTGATACTCTTAGAAATTACCGCTGAGGTTTATGGTTACACAACATCTGTGTTTATGATCTTAGTCTCGTGTCACTACGAGCTGCGTGAAACCCAAAATTCAACACCTAATGAATTGACGGTGAACAATTAAGTTGCTCAAGTTTTCACTAAAGGATTGACGAATGTACCCTACTAAAATCTCAAATTCTATTTTGTGTGATTCCTATGAAATTGTTAAACACCATAACATTTCTTCCCTTGGGATCCAGTTTTTAATTTTCTTCTGAGATTTTATATTTTTCCAAGCCACCCTTATTTAGTCTAATTAAAAGAAGCCTTTCAACATTTCTTAATAAATGTTTGATCGTAATTTAACGGGAATCCACACTTAAACCTTAAGGTCTCTCTTGTCCTGTGGCATTAAATGCGCATGTGGAAATGGTAACGGCTTTTCTCTCTGAAACGGCGCCAGTTGGGCGGCGTGATCCTAGGAACCTGACACTCTCTCTCCTACGTGATCATCGCACGCCTCAACTGTCATCCATCTGTCACTCAAGAACCAGGTTCATATTTCCATACGAGATTTGAAACGATTTTTCTCTCTCCTCTCATCCACTATAAAAAGCCCTCTACACCACCTTTTACCTCTTTACTGCCTCCAAAATTTCCAAAGAGCAAATACTCCCAAACAGTTTCCTATTCATCCTCTTCTTCATACCTGCATAAATGGCTGACTCATCTTCCGTTCATGCTACCTCACAAATCCTTCCCATCCGCCCACAACAATGTCTGGTCATTGATCTTAACCCACTGGCGTACGACTCCTATATGTCGCCGGTCATAGAATGTTTGAAGTATTCCCAACTTGCTCCGGCTCTCTCAAGAATTGAATCTGTGTCAATGGTGATGTCTCTTCGCTTTAGCTGACAAGCACCTTTACACCACAACTTGTTTGGAGCATGTGTTATTCATTATCAAACGGTGTAAAGAGAACACGGCTGATGACATCAAGTACTTCAATGATATGATCAATTGGTACATCCGGTTTAGACAGACCATTCTCTCCATCACCAAATGTCTGTTTAGCACCGTGAAGAAGAAGGTACCTGCTTCAGCTGCTGGCCCAAGTAACTAGTGAAGATCTCGCTCCAAATTGACGCAAAGGGGGAGATTGTTGGGCTGAAGATTATTTTGAAGATTGCGTCTTTTGGGCTCGATAGTATAAGTTACTTTGCATTCCGGTTTGGGCCTGTCCAACCGAGAACCTTTTATGTTTTGTATATAAGTTTACGCTTGCATGCTTATTAGGTTAACGATTTTAGAGATTAACGACATAGCGTTTCATCTAGAGTATAACAGGTTTCTTTAATCGTTCTTGTAACCTACCAATCCTCTACAGTTGATGTTCTTAATCGAGCTCTTCTGAGGATTTTGTTTAATCATTCGACACGTTTGATTCCATCTTGGCTTGTTCTTATTATTGCGTTCATACAGTTTTATATTTACATACTTGTTCAAGATTTAATCGATCTTTGTAGATTAAAGGTTGGTTTAATCGCATCACTTCTGTTATCGACAAAATGGTAGGGGATTCACATGAATCTGGTTTTCTTCTAGGATTCATCATCATTTTCTGGTTTTATTTTGGTGTTGAATTTGAATTACAGGTTTGGTTTTAGATATATATTCAGATTTGGTGTTGAATCTTAGATGACTTTATGTTGATTTTTAGGTAATTTCTGTGGTATGGATCTTTGGCCGGAGATGATGATTGGATTTGGTGCCGATGACTGGAGGTGGTGGTAAGAACTGTGGAGGATTAAGCTGGAATCAATCATTTTTCTAGCAATATATTAATAATAACTGGAATAATATAAAAAGAACTATCAAAATAATAATAGTCATTAAGGGCAAAATACTCGTTTTAGGTTATATAGTGACTAAGCGTGCAATAAAAATAGAAACGATCCGAGTTAAAAAAAATTGCTAGGGACCAAACACGCATATTATCCTAAACCACACGGACCTTCCGTGTAATTTACCCATGATAATATCGAGACTAACGGCACAAATCTACCAATTTATCGGTGGTATTCAAAATCAAAATGAAATTCTCGAAAACGCGATAACTCCCTTTTCGCGTTTCTCAAGCATTTCGCCGCTCTTTTTCATTTCTTACTCCGTCCAAATCAACAGCAGCACACACCCCCCTTTTTCACTCCACTCTTTCTCTCTCTACAAACAACCAAGAAGCAGCAGCAGAAGAAGAAAGATGGGCGAAGGAAAAGGCTCATCCCTAGTTCATCTTCTAGTTATCATCTTATGCTTAGTTGCTTTTGGTTTCGCCATTGCCGCCGAACGCCGCCGTAGCACTGTACTCTCTCTTTCTCTCATCTAAATTTGAACTCTTTATGTCAATTTTCATCTGTAACCTAGGGTTTTCTGTTCGATTCCTTTGTTCACATTGATTTCCTCATGTTTAGCGACGATTATATCTGCTGACTTGCTAAACGAGTTCGTCATTTCAATTCCTTTCTTCTGCTTCCTGAGATCTAGGTTTTTGAACACTTAAGCTGCTATGAACCTGTACACAACTTTTAGTGATTTTTAGCTTGTAACTGTTCTTAGAATTCTTCCTTTCTGTTTATGTACTTCATTTTCAAATAATCGAAACTCATGATGATCGTGATTCATGAGGTTATTGAATTTGTGCTTTATTGATGACAGGGGACCATTCGCACAGATACTGCAACGAATTCCACTTACTGCGTATACGATTCAGATGTAGCAACAGGCTATGGCGTTGGCGCCTTTCTGTTTCTTCTCTCCGGTGAATCCTTACTCATGGGAGTAACCAAATGCATGTGTTTTGGAAGGCCATTAGCACCTGGTGGAAATCGAGCTTGGACAATCATCTATTTCACCTTCTCATTGTAAATCTTTCATTCTCTCAACATATATCCAAAAGAAACAAACTTTTTTCTCCCAATTCTTGAAACTTGAAAACTAAAAAGTGTTGTGTTTTTGCATGATTTGTAGGCTGAGTTTTGTGGTTGCAGAAGCTTGTTTGATAGCAGGGGCAAAGAAGAATGCTTACCATACAAAATACAAGGGGATGACAGAAAGCTTTTCATGTGATACATTAAGGAAAGGTGTTTTTGTTGCAGGAGCAGTGTTTGTAGTGGTGACAATGGTTCTGAATGTGTATTATTACATGTATTTCACTAAGGCTACAACTCAGCCTGCTCATAAAAGCAACAGATCTAGCTCAAGTGTTGGAATGGCTTCTTATGCATAAGAACATGTTAGGTTGAGTTTTGAGAATACTTTAAAGGTGTACATTTAGCATCATATGATTGCAATTATTTGTTGTTTAGATATATGGGAATTTGGTTCTTGATCATATTATGAAAAAGATCGGTTTTTGTTTGCTTGTGATCTTTGTTTTTGTTTGTTGTGATCTTTGCTTAATGGGTTAAGTACTTAATCTATATGGTTGTCTGTGGTTGTTTCTTTTAATTTTTTTTTTTTTTTTTTTTTTTTTTTTTTTTTTTACTTGATCTATATATCTAGATAGAATGAGTTAATGGGTTAAGCAAAAAACGTGGCTTAATGTTTCAAGACATCAATACTTCCCACCCTGATATCTTATCGGGGGTGTCTCATTGGGTTTTGGATATCTTATTGCATTTTCAACAATTAATAACAAAATCTTTTTTCTGGTTTAGGATATCCCGGTATCTTATAAAAAATACATGCTCTAGCTTTCCTTTTAAATTAAAAATATGATGCATCACTTTAATAAAATAAACGGGACGTTGTTATATTAAAAACTATTTGATATAAGTTTAATGTAACATGTCAAAACATAAAAAATGATAATTCACACCAAGTTGTTAATAATTAAAAGGATTTTCCACTGTAAGTATTTTATCTTTGAATGCATGTAATTAATATCAAAAGGGTTCAAACATTATATATATATATATATATATATATATATATAATCGAGGTGGGGCGGGGTGAGACAAGGATAACCCACTTACTGCCCCGTACCCGATAAAAAATCTAAATATCGACTTGTTACCCGACCCGAAATGATCGGGTTTCGGGCTTTTTTGCCATCCCTAAAAGAAATGAAAAGAATAGGGCTCGAACTTGAGACCTAATAGGTTTAATGGATATCTTGTAGACCTTCAACCATATCAAACTTATATATATATATATATATATATATATATATATATATATATATATATATATATATATATGCAAATATACGTGTTTTTTTTCGCAAAATGATATTGTAATTCCTAATATAAGACTAAAATTGGAAGCTGGAAGTGCATGTGGTGATGGTGGTGCTAAATCGCTTCTAGAGAGAAACACTCACAGAGAGGGTTGAAGAAGGATCGAGATGAAGACAATGGGTTTCTAGAATAGTGAAATATACCGGATGAGAGAAGAGGTGGGGGCGGTGACCATGGTTAGGAAGTAAACTCTAACGCCCTGTTTCGAATCGTTCCCATTGCGGGGTGGTAAACAAGGAGTGGGTATTAGCTGAGTTAGAACCCTTGAAGAATTAAGTTTGGGCTCATTTAGAGGTAGATGATCTAATTTGGATGATCTAATTATTCGGTTTGTGTTTTGGAGCTTAAGGGTATCGGTAAAGGCGTTTGTTCGGGCCTTTTACGAATTTTGGATTCTAGTTCGGTTGAGTTTTAGGCTAAATAAAGTTGATTTGAAGTGTAGGGCTTCTCATTACCTTTCCATGGATATAAAGAACATCAAAATCGGAGTTATAACGAAGAATATATGACCAATTGAAGTTAGAGGGGTTTTTGGGCCAACCGGGTACGCATGGCATACCAAGTAGGAACACATGGCGCTCAAAAGAAAAAGGGATGCGAGTGCATATGGGAACGTGTGACAACCTGAAATTTCTATCTTGTACATTCAGTCGAGTCAATCAAAGTCAGACTTGTTTTTGGCTATCATTTAGCCCTGTTAAAGGTCTGTTTGAGTGTTATAAGCCTAGTACCTTCAAGAAGGAATGTTAGGAAGTGTATTCTAGAGTGCATTGTGCAGCATACAAGCTGGAAACTCCATTCATAAGGAGTTTACGGCCGTAAACACCTCCTTGGTTGTAAACTCATACCCATATATGAGTTTTACCCTCATTTCTAGTCATTTCTTACAATTCCAAGCCTAGATTTCACATTTCTCTCTCAACTATCATCAAGCTTTCACCTTGATCTTCCAAAATGTAAGAATTCCTTCCATTTTAATTGTTGTTACCCTTCTTAGTCTTGTATCACCCATTGATTTCATCCATAAAAATCATGTTTTTGGGTAGATCTTCAAGTGTTCATCACTTTCACCAAGAACACCTATTTGTTGTTGGGCTGTAAACCCCCTCAAAGCATCCAAAGTGTAAGTATTTCTTCCATCTTCTAGTTAGGCTTGATAAACACCCAATTTGTAGCCTTAAAACATCATTTGGAGCATGAACACCAAGAGTTTACAGCCGTAAACCCTTGTTGGTTCATGTTTTGGCATTCAAACTCATCTAAGTCCAAGCTTAGGACCAAGAACACTTATGGATTGCTTGTTAGGGCCTTAGAACACCTCATTTCAATGAGTGTATGGCCGCAAACTCCATGACCGTACACTCATTGGCCGAAATCACCTCTTTGGCCGCAAACTTCATGGTCGTGAACACCATGTATGGCCGTAAACCCCTTTATGTGCAATCACATGTGATTGTAACACTTCCATTCAAGTGGTTCCTAGTCCCTAAGGTGTTTCCTTTCATGATTAAGTTCTATAAACACTAATTGTATCCATATATGTGTCATTATATGCTAAATAGGATCTGCGTGTGTGCTTGAGTCTTCACTTGACACTTAGCAACTGTTACCGATCTTACATTCGCTTCACTCACATCCGGTGAGTTCATACCCCTAACTAACCTTTTAAATGATTTTAAATGCTTTTAGGGGGGGGGGGGGGGGGGGAGAATACAAGTTGAAACACTATAGTTATTATATCAATCACATTTGATTAATAACTATCATATAAATGGATTTCTTATACTTCAAAACTATGTTATCAAACAACTATTACAAAACGTTTTATCAAACTCTTTTATATGCTAAAACTCTTTTAAAACTTGCATATTGTCAAAATCATGTCTATTCAGATATAGTTATATAAACAAGGTTGAAAGGGCTTAGGACTGATAACTCGCTTTATTTCATGTTCCTTGTTTGGTTGTGGACTTAGGGTATCGGTTATTTGTTCGAATGTCATTTGATTCTTAGTTATATATCATGTATATATGTATAGATAGAAAAGTTCTTACATTTGTTCAATTCTTTTAGATAACAAAGGTGTACAAACATACTTAATCATTCAAACAACATTACTAGTAATCTATAATAGGTATAGTTTAGGAGATTACTACTCAATAGTTATAGTACAATAAAACTTATACGAGTCAGTTCAAACATACTATAATGAGAAACAGAAAGGAACATGCATCCTTTTCAAGAACAAGATAACTTTTATGTGAGTCTACATCATGGCACAACAACAAGTTTGTTGTGTCACATGTTATAACCAGAGTCTCCTGAAGGGAGAGCGGACATTGTGTGTATAGATCTATACGGGACTGACAAGCCTGCATCCTGACTGTTCGCTATAGTTGGCCGAAAGGCCAGGTGTAAAGCCCCGTTTATTTATTAAATTAATAAATAAAAAATGAGCGAATAGTAGCCCTAAAATAAATAATTATATATGCGGGGTGTTGGGTTCGAGGAGTAATTGCCATATTTTTAGAAGTCGGGGGCTAAAAACGTGAGTTTGGGACTCATTTTATAATATTTATGAAGAGAGGGGCTCTGTGGTAATTATTTGAACATAATTTGAAAGGAAATTGGATGGGAGGGACCAATCCTGCCATCATGACAAAATGTTTGTGGGTGACGGGCATATAAATGCATTATGAAACCCTAACCCAAGGGGCAGTGCAGCCGCCATCGTCGGGCTCTTCAGCCTATCCATCCAACCGCCCCCTCTCCTCCGATCTTTGGTGCCATTTCCCTTTGCTTTTCAAGTCGCAACCATCCCTGATGAAGTCGCCAATCGCCGGAGACTGCCAACGACGCTTGCCATGTCTTGAGATATCGAAGACTGTTGGGTGTATCGGAAGTGATGGCCGATGTGGTCGTTTCCGGTGGAGGTGCGACCACCATAGTAGAGAACCTAGACCGCCGAGCGTGTTGTGCTTTGTCATCGTGGCGTCTGGGAACCCGATGGTGGCTATAGGCGGAATGGGAAGCGTTGATGCTTGGGAGGTGATCGATGGGGTTCTTGTCGCCATTTGACTGCAACCGTTGAAGATTAAGCTGGTGGTGAGCGACCTCGGTTCTATGTTGCTGCTGCGACGGTATTCCGATGAGATGTACCGGTTTCAATCGCTACTCCTCGGGGTTTGTTCAGACCGTCATCACTGCCGCCACTCCAAGGCGTCGTTGCTATGGGTGCCGACCTTGCTGCCGTGAATCACCGATGTTAGGCGATGCTTGGTGTGCGTATTTCATGTGTGACTTAACTCCAGTCAATTATTTGGTGTTCATATGTATTGTGGGTTATTTGTCTAGCAGGAAATCACAAGGCTGCCGCCTTGCACCACTGCCGGCCACCACTTGGGTGGCTATGCGTGTGTATGTGTATGTTAGTGAGTGTGTGCGTGATTCTGGATTGTGTTGTAATCTGTAATAGTGTCGGAATAATGAAAGATCTTGAAAACCACCACCTTAGGGTGGTGGTTGCTGCCTCCTGCCGCCACCGGCCACCGTGTCGGGTGGCGGTGTGCTTGTCTTGTAAGTTGACTCGATTGGGGATGCTAGAAACCCTAATGGGCTCAAAGGAGCTCTAATGGGCCCAATGAAGCTTAATGGACTCTAATGGATCCAATTAAACCCATATGGGCCTAATAAGATTTTAGTGGGCTTAATAGGCCCAATAAAGCCCTAACTGACATAAAAGCCCAACAAATTGATAAGTGGGCTACTATTTGGATTGGAAAACCCTAATGCCATGAAACCCTAACGTAAAGAATTGTTCGGGTCACACATACACGGAAATTATTTAATAACTTGAGATATTAAATAATAAACTTTGGTAAAGATTAATCTAGCGATAATGGACTTAATGGATTAAGTCCTTAATGGGTTAAGTAGGAAACTTAACCCTAATCATCATTTTATGTGAAACCCTAATTTACTTGGGTTTATTTTTGGGCCTTTCTATTGGGCCTTGATGATTGGAGTAATAATGGGCCATCCAAGAATAATTATATGGACTAAAATGATTTAATGGGCCTAGGGTAAGTCCCATGTAAGGGGTTGGGCCCAATTTGTAAAATTGGGCCATAGATGGACCATAGTTGGGCCTTAATGATTGTGTGATGTTGGGCCTTATAATAAGACAATGTATAGGCCTGGGCCCAATTTGGAAAATTGGGCCATATGTTGGGCTTTGATTTCCTAATGGACTTTGGGCCTAAGGATTGGGCCTTGGACTTGAATAAAGCCAATCTTAGGGTAATGTAGTAATTATCCAAGTATGTATTTATGGTTATGTGTTGGGACCCAATTATTAATTGGGTGTTATTTTGGTGTTGACAGTTCGGGAATCTGTCATCCAGCAGCTGGGGTTGACTCTGCGAGACTTCAGCAGTGTGGGGTTGTGTCTACGGGACTTCAGTAGTATGAGGTGAGTTACCTTCCAGTAGCGGTGGGTCTACGGCCACAATACCGGCCCACCAGTAGGAGTTGTATGTTAGATGATTGTCTTTATGATATCATCTAGGTTTGCTACCACCTGATATGTTATATGCTGGCATGATATGTTATATGTGATAGTGGTAGTAGGAGGGGAATAGTCCCCAAGTTCGGTCGTTAGGACCGAAGGGTAGTTCGGACTCCCCAGGTATGTATGATAGTAGCTGAGTGTGGGCAAGGCCCGTATCTCAGAGATAGTGGAGTGTGGGCGAGGCCCGTACCTCCATGAGTGTGGGCGAGGCCCGTATCTCCTAGCTGTTTAGTATATGATTGTATATACTTGTATGTTATGGTTTAGTAGATGAGTGTGGGCAAGGCCCATATCTCAGAGATAGTGGAGTGAGAGCGAGACCCGTATCTCCCAGCTAGCGGAGTGTGGGCGAGGCCCGTACCTCCATAAGTGTGGGCGAGGCCCGTATCCCCTAGCTGTTCATTATATGCTTGTATGGTATGTGGTATGATGGGGGAACTCACTAAGCTTCGTGCTTATGGTTTTCAGTTTTGGTTTCAGGTACTTCGTGTTTAGAGTAAAGGAGCCGACTTGATCGCAGCGCATCACACTACGATTTTCCGCACAAGAGATCCTTGGGATTACACTCTGATATTGTTTTATGATAACATGTTTAATTATTCTACTTTGGTTTGACATGACATAATATTACAGATGTTTTATTACACTGTTGGTTTTAAAATGACGTAATTAAAAATGAAATTTGTGGCCTGTATTTTTGGGATGTTACACCAGGGGTGACAATTGTCACATTTACTTTCGGCACCAACAGGCCTTCGTGTTATCTACTTGTCGATTTAGCATGGTTATAACCACATCACATCCAAACCTTAATTAACAATTGATTTAAGGTAGTTAGAATAATGGTAATTACTTTATACAATACTATAATACTTTATTATTTTTCCCATTTCATTCACATTGTGATCTTCTCACATAATCGGTAATGTAAAACTATATTTTGGTAATGACACACTTTTACAAGAAACAAACATTCAGAACGTTCGGGTCTTGGTAGAAGGCTGCATTTTAGTAGAAAATATAGGATTTTCTAGGAGATTCAAACATTTACGACAAACTTTCATCACAAACATCTATAGATATTTACAACATTACAAACACGTTTCTTCAAACTTATACAACATTTGACACTAAATACTTATGACCTCACCAACGTTAATGCTGATCCTCTCTTTCAAAATAAATTGTATTCTCAGGTCATCAGTAGATAGGTACTGATGACATGTTTTGAGAAGACGGAGCACTTTTAGACTCGTCTTTATTTTGATCATTCATTTTTGGTGTCTTATTATTATGACACAGAACACACTTGTATGGAATTATACTATTAATGCAATGGATGATGTTGTTGCTTGCTTACTATTATGCATTGTTGTGATACTGTACATGACGTCCTCCACCCCCGAATGTTTCCGCCAATTCGGTTTTAGGGGTGTGACATAACATCATGCGTTCCCTAAGGGAACACGGTGCATTCGTCTGGGCAGACTAAACCCTAATTTTCGGGTATTAAACACTATTTAAACACCTTAACTCACCTCCAACCTTCATTCTCTGAGCCTCCACTATACCTTAAGCTTCTTTTCGAAACCCTAACCCTAATTGTGAGTGTGTGAGCATGGAAGACCATATTTGAGTGTATTTTGGAGTTCTTGAAGAAGAGTGACCACCTTAGCGTCTCATTGATCAAGGAATAGCTTTTGGATCTAGGTTCTCCAGCTTATTTGCAGGCCTCAGAAGGTATAGAGTTTCTATCTTGATATCTTATAGCTTAAGATCTAGATTAGGTCTTTTTTTGTGCTTCTTATGGTCATATGGATGATGTTTGGGAGTTTGAACCACTCCAAGAGCGTAGGATTGAAGATCCTCACATTTTTAAGTTGTTAGAGTCATAAAAATGGTAACTTGATGGATGAGGACCAACCATGCAAAGGTTTTGGGTCTTGGTTTATGGGTTGGTTTTGGTTTCAGGTACTTTGAGTTGCAAAGAGAAGAGCCCGGGATGACTGTATCGCACACACCATGATGTTTTAGCCTGTAATGTTTTACTCTGACATGTTTGACAGATGTTTATAATATTTTGAGATACATGACTTATGATTTTATGTGATGAATTGTTAACTATGGTTTTATTAATGATTTAAAATGAAACTTTTAATCATGATTTTTGGGATGTTTCATAAACCTGATGAACAATAACCTGGGTAAGTTACTTTTAACAAGGGAATAAACTTCTCCCTCTCTCTCTCTCTTTATCTCTCCCTCTATATATATATATATATATATATATATATATATATATATATATATATATATATATATATATATATATATATATATTATTTAATATTAAATAAAAGAGCTTTATTTAATGCTATTTTATGTGGTGGACTTTGTGATTGGATGGACCTTAAAGGATATGAAAGCGTTATGCTATAGTGTATCCATTTAAGAGCAGTTTCAATGATCTATTGGATTTTTTTCTTCACGATTTTTCTTTTTGTACACTATGTATAATTTAATTAGTTGAATTGTTTATATATTATCATTTCATCCATGATAACAGTCATAAAGGTAAAATGTGAATATGTTCAACAAATTGGATAGTATATATGGTATACAAAATAAAAAATAAAAAATGAAAGAGACTAAATATGAACAAAATCAATAGTTTTTTGACCTCATATGTCATTTTTCCATAAGTGTATAGTATATGTTAAAAATATTGTCACCTCACTATTTTATTAATATTGACTTCAAATTAAATTGTTTCTCTAATGTTTAACTCTTTT
The DNA here is from genome assembly GCF_052625555.1 of Lactuca saligna. Classification (NCBI taxonomy): domain Eukaryota; kingdom Viridiplantae; phylum Streptophyta; class Magnoliopsida; order Asterales; family Asteraceae; genus Lactuca; species Lactuca saligna. The sequence continues at coordinate 54,914,235 of NC_136419.1, forward strand.
ATGATTTTTTTGTTAATTTAACTATTTTTTATCTTTATCTATCTAAAATAATATAATAAAAAACCTTCTTGTTTAACTAATCGTTTTTTTAAGCACGTAATATTTTAACACGATTCACATATTACCATATTAAATATTTATATATTTGTTTATATATAAGCTTTTTATAAATAATAAATACTTAAAATCAAATCTAACGGATAAAATGAAATATTATTAATTGGATAAAATGAAATATTATTAAAGAGAAAGGGGTTGAGTGTTCAAACCATTAAACTATCTTGATCATTCAATATATATTGAGTGGTCAATAAAAATTAGCAAAAAAACCGTCTTCTCAAATGATAGTAACAAACTATAAAAAACTCTCATTGTAGATGTTCTAAGGATGATATTATGTAAATTAAATAAATAAGCAACAACCATTAAATCACAATTCCATACAACATAAAATTGGTGACCCTCTCTCTCAACTCGCCTTCCTTTGTGTTCGCCACCAATTGGAAGAAACAATAAAGATAATTTGAGCACTTTGATTGACTTGATACATTATAAATATAAGACATATCTTCATAAATGCTCCATGTGATATCCAAAATTATCAAGTTTGGTCTCTAACTTTTTTTTTTGACTTCAAGGATGATCCATGCTGTTTGAAAACTCTTAATGAATCGTTACCGACTATGTTCCTTTGCTAAGTATGAACATGTGCGATGTATGTGAAGGTAAAATTATATTTTACAAACCACAATGATCATTTATGATATTTCTACAATCTATTATTATTTTTTTAATTATCTTGTAAATTGTTTATTTATTTTTTATTAATAAATTTAAACACACATACACACTCTTAAGAACATCTTAATACATACGCTCTCAAGAAATCTTCATAAACACATACAAACACACATTCATCATCTTCATAAATGCACATACGAAAAAGTACACACCACCATTTGTCGCAGTCTACCATAATTATATCCATCGTCCTTCACCATCAACCACCGTCTCCCTCACCTTTTCTATTAACAAATCCAAATCAAATGTGTATAAAACACAAATCCAAATCGTCAACAAATCAAAATCAAATAAGGATAAATTCAAAACCCTTCTTCTTAAAACCTTCTTGAGTTCTTGCTCCAAATTAAAAACATATTAGAAACCTTTTTGAATATCAAATACCTTATAAAGATAGAAACCCTATAAACGAGATCTCAAGACCTTCCTGAAAATTCAAAACCCATTTTAAAAAAATCCGAAAATCAACTAGAACATTGGGGCTAAATTTGATGAAATTAAATATAGAAACCTGCATTTTTAAGACTGTTCTTGAGTTTCCATATCTTTATAAGCACTTGATTAAGAGAGATGATGGAAGATAAGTAGGAAATAATGCAGGTTCAAGGTTGAACAACCCTTGCAAAATCATCGAAGAATCCATCTAAAAGTAACAAAAATAATGCTTTCAATATGAAAGTCACTGAACTATGGATTTCAGCACCACCGCTACCCACTATTTCTCCCCCTTTCTTCTCCAGAAAAGCTACAAAGAAAAACCCTACCTCCTTATGTTCTTTTCCGCCTTAAAACTTTCAACTGGAATCCATCTATGCATTGTCTATTTGGGTTGCATGGCATCAGAACAATTTGGATAGACTTTTGTGAGAAGAGGATATTTATGATTTATTAATATATGATAAGTTCTAATATATTAATATGAAATCATATTATTTAATTAGTATTGATCAAGAATTAGTTTGGAATTAATTTTGTGATAAAAAAAGACAAATAAATAAATGGGGATTGATTTGGTAAATCATTCATTCTTATAAAGTGCGCTTATGATCCATAGTTCTTCATGTTAGGCTAAACCCATGTGGTAACCCATGGATACTCCATGGAGGTTAAAACCCATGGATCATGAGGAATGTGGAAAGTCATGAGTTACATGGTGTAACCCTAATGTGCACACTATATAAGAAGCCTCATAGTTCATGAAATGGCACCTTTAAGTGACAAGAAATGAGGGCTAGCCGATTTGTGAGGCAAGTATTCTTCTCTCAAGTTATTCCAATTGTTGGTGGTGTTGTGTGAAGCATTTGAGGCATCACATTTGGGGTGCTTGGCTCACAAAGTCTTATGAAATCAAATCTACAAGAAAGCTATGTCATTCTACTAGAATTTTGTATTACATATACATCATGATATGCTAGTTAGGATGAAACCTTGGAAAAATGAAAGTTTGCATGTATAATAGAGAAAACATAGATCCAAGGGTTCTAGGGTTGCATGCACACCATAGGAGTGTTAGAATGCTCAAAACCCAACTAATAGACACACTAATGAGGGACTATCAAGATGAAATGATGGCACATACTCGAATTTATGGTTGTTGATGGAGCGTGTATGGTTAACCGACATGTCAATGTGAAATCTTAAACGACCTCGAGCATGTGACATGGGTTTGCATGATTATTCATATTTTGTTTGTGATTCTCAACATCCTAGTCACAAATCAAAGAACATAATATGAGATTAAACATGGCACTGAACAATTTAATGAATCTAAAAAGATCTAGGAATTTCATATTAGATTGAAATTGGTAAGATGCTTTACCTACCTAAAATAAATTTGCTGTTAGATTACAACATCATTGTTCTTTATTTCGAGTTGTATTTATGGATCTTAGCCTTGAATAATAACTTGGGTTAAAGTATTAAGGATTGAATCAACTAACTAAAATCTTATTTCTTATTTTAGATGTCTGGAAATGATGATCTTCCTCATCCTCCTCCACCCACTCACAACTTCACGCTCTTGTCAATCCTCTCAAAGGACAAGCTTACTGGTCCAAACTACATGGACCGGTTGCATAATTTGAAGATAACGTTGAGATATGAGAACAAAGAGTATGTTCTCGACACTCCAGTCCAAAAAATAGATAAAGAAGTGCTACTTTTGAGGAATTGGTTGTATATAACCAACACATTGATGAATCTATCATGGTCGCTTGAATTATGATTGCAACCATGACACGTGAGCTCCAAAAAACATATGAGAACTATTAGCCTTATGAAATGACCTAGGCTCTTTCTAAGAATTTCCTCAATAAATCTAGACAAGAGCATTATGAAGACGTCAAGGCCCTTGTGGCGAGCAAATTGAGATGGGAAATATGTGTTTGCTCATGTATAGAAAATGCAGAGACATGTGGAGAGATTTGAAAAGCCCAACATGAACTTTGACAATGAGAATTCCATTGACATGGTGCTCAACTCCTTGCCTAGTAGTTATGATCATTTCGTCTTGACCTTTCATTTGAACAATATTGAGACCGTATTGAGTGAGCTTCATAATCTATTTCAAACAATTGAAGAAAAATGAAGAAGTCTCATTCTAAAAGTGTTGCAAATGCCCCAATCATGGTTATTCATGAACGAAATGGCAAGAAGAGAACGGCCGATTCCCAAACCAAGTGGAAAGGGAAAGCCCACATTGGAGAGTCTAGTGGGTCAAAGGGAAATGTCAAAATCGATGTTCCTCCTGTGGATGACCCGAAAGAAGACATGTGTTTTCCTTGTGGCTAGAAAGGTCATTAGAATAGAAGCGGCCCCAAGTACCTACAAGAAGTGAGAGAGGCGGAGGGCAAGGTGTCTGACTCTTCATCTGGTATATACTTTATCGAAATTAATAACACATGTTTTTTCAAATTCTTAGGTCCTTGATATGGGATGTGGTTTCCATATTTGTTCTAGATCTGCGGGAACTAAGGGGAGGTGAAGATGTTAAGCATGGGAAGTTGAACCTAGTCATGGGGAATAGGAGAAAGTCAGTTGTTAAAAGGATTGGAGTTTATGAGCTTAATTTTGATAATAGTGTCTGGGTTAATTTAAATAATTGCTGTTATTTGTCAAAAATGACAAGGAACATAATTTCATTTCTTGCTTTATTTACACAAGGTTATCGCTACTGTTTTGATAATAATGATGGTGCAATTTTAGTTTATAAAAATGGTGCATTTATTTTCATAGGTTATCCTTGTAATAACGTTTATGAGATTTTTTTTGTGTGTGAATGAACATGGATATAACAAATTTAGTATTAATTATTCTGATGGTTTAGACAAGGTATGCTTATGGCATTGTCCTTTTGGACACATCAACAAGAAACATATTGCCCAACTCCAAAAGGATGGAGTGTCGGAATTGTTTGATCTAAAAACAAATAGTGAATACGGATATTGTTTTTTAGGAAAATGACTAAGTCACCTTTCATAGTACTTACGAAAGAGGTGAAGATTTGTTAGAACTCATCCATACGAATGTGTGGTCCTTTTAGAATAACCATAAGAGATGCTAATCACTACTACATGATGTTTACTAATGATTATAGTAGATATGGATATATCTACTTAAGCAAGCATAAATCAGAAACTTTTGAAAAGGTCAAAGAGTTTAAGCATGAAGTAGAGAATCTATAGGCTTCTGCTATTGAATGTATGCTATTACGTTTACTCAACCTGATGTGGCTTATTCCTTGAGCATTAGTACCATATATATTAGTCACATGTATTTTTTTTGTCATTACTAATGTTAACTTTTAGTTACACGTAATATATTAAACCATGATCATAAACTACGTTTTGTTCTTTTGTCATGACTATTATTAAATTTTAGTGACACATAATATATTAAACTATGACAATAAACTATTATTAGTCACATGTTTTTTCGTTTGTCTTGACTACTATCGACTTTTAATGACATATAGTATATTAAACCGTAACCATAAGCAACTCTTAGTCATATGTTTTCTTTGTCATAGATATTATTGACTTTTAGTGACACAAATAGATCAAACGGTAACTATTACTAACATTTAATCACACTTTTTTGTTTGTCATAATTATTACTAAACATCTTAAAATCATTCATATGCCAAACACTGTTCAATTCATATTATGTATGTTATTTTTATAAACAATTTAAATTAATAAAAACACTATACAAATTGTCTAATATATTAAAAATGTCTAATACATTTACATATAAAATATAACAAATGTTTAACAACTTAGTTTAAAAAAAAAAAAACTAAAAACTATTTTTTAGATTATCGAGTGTTAATTTTTCTCAAAAAACCCGTCAATTTCTATTTATGTTGTGTTTGTCTTCGTTGTAAGTCAGTAGCTTGTGATAACGAGAAAGAGGAATCACAAACTACATATTTTTAACAACTTTAAACATGCAATGTAAGTACATTTCTAATATATATATATATATATATATATATATATATATATATATATATATATATATATATATATATATATATATATATATATATATATATAAAAGATCCAATACATGAGGTGTACTTACTTTCACCCTAGGGGTAAAAATGGCTAGCATACGATAATCAACAACATCCACCCTATGATTTCTCAAGGTACAATGTTGAAATAGTGAAAAATAGAAAGTAAGATACTATAATGACCAATAAACCATTAGGTCTAGAATACTTCACATGTTTATGCATTGATGTTTCTAACATCATCAAAGCTCATATGCTAAAATTTGATTGATATTCCAAATAACTCATGCCTCCAGTACCAACTTTTAACATATCAGGATCTACAAAATATACAAAATAATTAGCCACAACTGACCATATTTAACTAAGATAACATATATTATTCCTACCATTCCATCCACTAGATCCTACAAGATACCCATTTTCCATTCACAATAGTAATCATCCATATTGATCAACAATCAAACATACTGGTTCAATTTAAGTTAACTCCTATCTTCTTAGTTGAGACATCTAGAAAAAACATGATACCAATATACAAATTTCCAAATAATTATTAAATTAATATACTTCTGTATGCTTATTAAAAACATTTAAAACTTCCAGAATACTCAATTCCAGATGTTGCGTTTACCTTTATCTTTGCTAATAACATGCACCACATTGTGAAATGGGTATCTCATAAACAAGAACAATAGAACTAACCACATGATAATAAGTAAATAAGAAACCCTTCACAAATGTTAGGATTACTCTACCACTAACAACTATGTGCATGAAAACATATATGGCTATAAGAAATCATATTAAAGAGAAAGATAAATCACATGCATAATAAAGAACCTCTTACAACATACATTTGGTTTTATTTTAATTAGAGGTTGTGAAGGTCACAAAATGGAAGGGAGAGGGACATAAGGGGTCCAGTTTCAAAAAACAAATGTAGATTGTATGTTGAAAGATGGCAGAAAATTAAAACAGGGAATATCCTTTAGGAGCATCACATGCTGCATTAATAAAGGGAATATGAGATATTGAAGATGAATATGATGATGCCCCAAAGGAAAACTAGGTGTTGAACTGAAAGTAGAACCATATATGTAATGGTTTTTAGGCATAACAAAACAAACTTAAAACTCTTAAGTGTGCATGCAACCTAAAACAAAATCTATGTTTTCTCTATTGAACCTATAACTATGAACATCAAAATAATAACCCTATAAACCCTAGGTAATTTTCAAAAATTACTAAAGTGAATTTTTAGGGTTACATACCTTTTAGTTGTTATCGTAAACAACTAGAAATTCCCTTTGAAAGACCTCTTGGAAGAAAACACCATAAATGTCGTGCCTCAAGTGGAATCACACCTAAGCTAGCAAGAGGATGATTATGGAGAGAGGAGAGAGGAAGAATTTTTTTTTTGGCTATCTCTTTAAGAGTATGAGTGGATGAAATATGAAGGGCTTGGGTCGTTTATTTAGTGGTACAACGAAGCACTGGATAACCATAATCTGAATATAATAATAATATTTCAAATTGATAATTATCTAACTCCATATTTATCCACATGGGATAATCTAGAAACCCTAGATTATCCTCTAGAAACCATCCACCCTCGTGATTAAAGGTTCTGGAGGTTTTTTTTCTCAACTATTGAACAATTACATTTTAGACCCTGCACTTTTAATTAATTCCATTAATCCTAAAGTTAATTTCAATTAATTTCTGATTAGTTATTAATTAAATATTAATATTTATAGTTATTATATTATTTTCATAATATATTAATAAATTATCTATTTCAATTTATTAATCAAATAATAAATCAACCTCTCTCTCCAAAAATCATTCTGTCTAATTGCTAGGTTTGAGGGCAACCCAAAACGACTGGGCTACTATCAATTCAAGTTTATACCAATTATAGTTATGGGCTTAGGTACCTAATCCAACAGTCTCCCACTTGGATAAGTCTTTAACTATAACTGCCAGTACAACTTCTGAATTGATTAATAAAGTATCGCTCCCAAAGGCTGCTATTGAACTCTGACCTAGTTAGTTATGTTTCCTAATATAAGTGATCATATAATCCTCCATTCTGCAAGATATCATCCAAACATGAGACATGGAACATAATCAATCTCAGTGTCCAATGCTTTGTTTCCCGAATTCTAATTTGTAATGACATAAAACTTCTAATTAAACACATCAATTTAGTCTTGGCGACACTATAAGTCAACACCAAATCACTTAGGGGATTAAAGATATTTCCTTTTCCCGTTAGGGAAAAAGGAAAGAATAAACTTTGACTTGTATGTTTGCACCCTTTACTTCTCAAATCATGCACAACAATACATTTTATAACATCAAGTTATTGATGCATTTACGCATTACTAATGAACAACTAACTTGTAAATCACAACTCATATATCTCTATTTTAAGATTATAAGATATTATTGTCTTAGAATTATTTGTGATAAATTCCATGAAGTAATTCTCTGAGCATGGGTTAATCTAATACTTAAATCTCCATTTCAAACTCATCATGAACATTGTAACAATACTATTGATATGTCTAAAACTCTTTAGACAATCTACAATCAATTCACAACGGCCTTAATTCAATAGACTTCCAAAAGTATAATCGACTGTGGAGTTTGAATAATCGAATTATTCGAGAAGTAAAACATGCAAAAATGAAATAGAAGAATAATAATTAACAAAAGGTAGTAAAAAATTTCATAAATAATTCTCTATTATTTAATACCAAAATTTAATGACAATTACTTTGTTACAAGTTTCAAAATAGTTATCTAAATACTAAAACTAATATCATCACTCAGACCAATGCTCCTGGCATGCTGAATGTGGGTACCCGTACTCAGACCCTTTGTGAGTGGATCTGCATGATTCTCTTTAGATGATACCCACTTCATTATGAGGTGACCCTCTTCACTCTATGTCTAATGAAATGATATTTTCTATTGATATGTCTTGATCTTCCATGATTTATTGGTTCCTTTGTCAAAGCAACCACTCTTTCATTATCACATAAAATATCTATTGGCTCCTTTGTGGTTGGCACAACTCTATGATCTCCGATGGAGTTCTTCAACCAAATTGCTTCCTTCGATGCTTCACTTGCCGCTATGTACTTTGATTAACAGGTAGAATTAACCATTGTCTCTTGCTTGGAACTTTTCCAAGTAACTGGTCCTCCATTTAAGGAAAACCCCAAACCAGATTGAGAATGGAAGTTATCGTTATCTGTTTGAAAGTCAGTGTCACTATACCCAATTACTCTCAATGTATCACTACCACCATGTACTAGGACACGGTCCTTAGTCCTTTGCGGATACTTTAAAATATTCGTAGCTTCTATTTAATGAGCTTTACCTGAATTTCCCTGATAACGATTGACCATGCTCAAAGAAAAGGACACATCAGGGTGAGTACATGTCATAACAAACATGATAGATCCAACAACAGAAGCATATGGAATTCTACTCATTTATACTATATCTGCATCGGCACTCGGACTCCGAGTCTTACTTAGTTTGGTACTACCCTGTGAAGATTTCTCAAGCTTTCACACTCTATTGGGAAACTTTTCATCAACAAAACCCTTTACTGACTCATGTAAACATCTTCAACCAACTTCCCATTATGGAAAGCAGTTTTGACATCCATCTGCTAAATTTCACTGTCATGAAAGGAAGTTATGGCTAGCATGACTTGATAGATCTTTATCATATCCATTGGTGAGAAGGTCTCATCATAGTCAACCCCTGGGGTTTGATTAAATCCCTTCTCAACCTGTCGTGCTTTGAATGTGTGCACATTACCTTCCATGTCGGTATTCTTGTTGAATATCCATTTACAACCAACTATCTTCCAGCTAGGTTGTTGATCAACCAAATTCCAAACTTTGTTGTCATACATGGACTTGATCTTGCTATCTATTGGCTCTTTCCATTTGGCCACCTCAGGGCCTGCTATTGCTTCGATGTAGTTATCCAGGTCATCCAAATTTACCACTGTACTATCACTGATAAATGTATCACCATCTGTAGTTATATGGAAACCATAGAACTCAGGTGGCATGCTAACTCTGTTGGAATGCGTAAAAGGTAGTGAATTGTCAATTGGTTCAACCGGAATATCTTCCTCTGGTTGATCCCTATTGTCTTTAGAGGTTCCATCATCATTTGATTCTTGATTCTCTTCAAGGTTAATGGTACCCCGACTTTCCTCTTTGAAAATGAGCTATCTCTTGTGAAAGACTCCTCTTTGTGCTATAAAGACCATGTTTTCACTCAGTTTGTAGAACAAATATCCAAAGGACTTCTGTGGGTAGCCGATGAAAATTCATTTCTCACTTCGAGGTTCAAGCTTGTCGCGAGTCTCTCATCTAATGAAAGCTTCACAACCCCAAACCTTGATATGTGATAATGAGGGACCCTTCCCTATCTACATCTCGTGATGTGTTATGGTAACCTTCTTAGTTGGGGAAAAATTAAGAATATGGGAGATAGTATCTAAGGCATACCCCCAAAATGAAATTAGAAGAGAAGCTTGACTCATCATGGAAAGAACCATGTCCAACAAGGTTCGATTGCGCCTCGCAACCACACCGTTAAGTTGTGGTGTCCTAGGAGGGGTTAATTGTGAAACTATTCCACATTATTTGAGGTAGTCTTGGAGCTCGAAACTAAGATACTCTCTGCCTCTATCTGATCGGAGCATCTTTATCTTCCTGCCCGATCGATTTTTGACTTCATGCTTGAATTATTTGAACTTTTCAAAGGTTTTTGATTTATGCTTGATTAATTAAATATAACTAGGGATGAGATTTAAAACTGGAAAACCGGACCGGAACTGGAATTGGATCAGAACCGGAACCGTTAGAACCATAATATATAGAATCAGTTCCTGTTCAAGGTTTAAAAAATGGCTTTATTTGGCTTCCGGACTTGGGTCCATCGGGTCCGGGCAAACCGAGTCTAAGAACCGGAACCGGTGTTAGGAACCGAAACCACTTTTAGTGGCCGGAACCGGTTTTGTGAAACGTTTAAAACATGCATATCTCATTCGTTTCAAGTTGGATTAACATACGTTTTTTTCCAACATGCAATTTAGAGTTTGTACATGACTTTAGACTATAAGTTTGTGATTTTTTGTTTTATATTCATTGACTTATAGTCCCCCAAAGTTGAGATATCAAAGTTGGAAGTTTTTAGTTTTTTAGTTTTTTTTGTATTCTGTGAAAGTTTTTAAAACATGGATATCTAATTCGTTTGAAGTTGGATTGATATGCGGTTTTTTCCAACTTGTAGTTTATAGTTTGTACATGATTTTAGACTATAATTTTGTTATTTTTGGTTTAATATTTAAGGACTTACAGCCTCCCAAAGTCGAGATATCAAAGCTGAAGATTTTCAACTTTTCAGCTATTTGTTTTTGTACTTTGAATTTTGTGAAAATATTAACAAATACATATCTTATTCGTTTAAATTCGGATTGACATGTGTTTTTTTCCAGAGTGTAGTTCAGTGTTTGTGTGATTTTAGACGATAATTTTGTCAATTTTGGTTTCATATTCAATGAGTTACAGTCCCTGAATTCGGGATGTTAATATGAAAATTTTTAAAGTTCAACCCACTAAGTAGCAGGTAATAACCAAAAAAATTCGGGTTTTGCGGGTTTTCGGGTTCTAAACCTACTTTATCTGGTTCCAACCTACCCACTTTAATGTTTTCAGGTTTTTTTGTTTCTAGACCCTCTTTACCCGTTACAGTACCCGGAACCGAATCGTAACCGGTTCCTATATATTGGTCCAATTTTCGGTTCTACAAAATCTCGTTAACTGGTTCCATGTTTTCTGGGTCTGGGTCCATCCGATTCGGATTTGGACCCACTTTCATCCCTAGGTATAACCATATCTTCTATAATCATCATTGAAAGTCACATAGAATTGATTAGCATCCCTTGTAGATAATCTGAAGGGTCCACAAACATCTGTGTGTATGTGGTCCAACAAACCTTCACCTCTTTCACAACATTCAGTGAAAAGTGATTTTATTATCTTACCCAAAACACAGGATTCACATGCATCATCCGAACTTAGGTCAAATGATTCCAACACTCCATCCGTTTAGTGTTGGACAATGCGTTTCTTGTTGATGTGTCCAAGACGATAGTGACATAAGCATGCTTTGTCTATACCATTAGACGAATCAATTTGAAATACACTATTGCCTAAAGTGTCTATGCATGTCACAATTTCATACACAACATCACAAGGTAAATCTTCAAAATAAAAAACACCATTTTTATAAGTAGAAATAGAACCATTCAAATCATTAAATGAATATCTAAACCCCTGTCTGAACAATGCATGAAAAGAGACAATGTTTCTTGTCATTTCTGACGAGTAGCAAAAATTTATTAAGTCTAAACTAACACCATAACAAAGCACTAGTCTATAAACACCAATCTTAGTAATAGGTGAAGATTGCCTATTCCCTATGATCAAGTTTATTCTACTGTGCTCCACATCCTCACTTCTTCTTATCCCTTGTAAATCAGAACAAATGTGAAATCCAGATCATGTATCAAGGACCCAAGAACGAGAAGATGTTGAGTTATTAGATGAAATAAGGTATTGACCTACAGAAGTTGGCTTCACCTTGCCATATTTGATATCTTTCAGATACTTCAGGCAGCTTCGTTTCCAAATCCCCTTGTCGTTGTAGTAAAAGCAAATAGCTTCTTTGGGATTAGAAGAGGATGGGTGATCAGAACTGGACTTTCCTTTAGGACCACTACTGTATGAACCTGCATGAGACTTTCCATTCTAGTTCTTCTTGGGAGGACCTTTCCTCTTTTTACCCTTTCCTTGATCAATGGCTAGAACGAGAGCACTAGCAGGAGTGGTGTCAATACTTTTTCCCTTCATATCTTCTTTAGCTGTCAATAGAAGGTTGTGTAATTGAGCCAATGTGTTCTAACTGTTGTTCAAATGATATGTCAAGATGAATTGGTCATAAAAACTTGGTAAGGAGTTCAAGACTATATCAATAGCCAACCCCTCATCAAAGTGCACGTTAAGTGTAACAAGGCACTCCACGTAACGTTGCATTCTCTATACGTGGTCCTAGACAGATTCTCCCTCTTTTATTTTGCACGCCATGAGGGACTTTACCACCTTGTATTTTTCTTGACGAGCTCGCTTTTTGGTACTTCTCCACAAGGTCCTTTTTAATCTCATACGGCTAGTAATCCTAATTGAACTCTACAACTCAGGGGTCATCGTAGCGACCATGATGCAAGCAACTTTTGTTGTATCGTTGTAGTGCCTCTTATAGGTGACTAGTTCTTCAGAAGTGTCCTTCTCTTTGTCAATCTTAGTTAGTTCTTTCTCAAGGACATATTCCTTGTCCTGGAAACGAAGGGATATTTTGATGTTGTGCATCCGTTCATTGTAATTGGTGCAATCCAATGTCACCCTTGAGCAACCGTTCAACAACAAGAAGTTTTGATTAGGGGAGGAGGAACCTAAAGCATCATTTAGAGTAGACATCTATAAAAGGAAGATAGATTTTATTTAGATAAAAATAATCCGTAATATAGCAACCTAAAAATGAAATATTAAGGCAATGATCCAACTATATAATTCACAACTTAGAAAAGGGGCACCATAATGTAATTGTAAATTTTATAAAGGTAGGTAAATGATGATTTACCAATTCCACCAATAGAAAACGAAATTTTAAAAGGAAATTAAGTTTTTTGATGAAATTCCTAGATATTTTGAGATTCATTGAAACTATTCAATGACATGTTTAATCTCAGATTATGCTCTTTTGTATGCGACTGAGATACCGACGATTGGTAACCTCATTGTCATTTTTCATCTCAATTGATGTACTGGTAAACCACACACGCTCCATCAACAATGATAATTTATGAGATACACATTACAACTGTTTATTAGTTGCTATTAGTTTGCTGGTTAACCATACATGCTCCACTAACGACTTATAAAGTGTAATGTGCAAGTTCATGGGTTAGCATAAAAGTAAATAAGATTGGGATTCTTAATAAAAAAGGTTTAGTTACTTTTAATTCATTATACTTATTAATGAGAATTAATTGTTCTATCATACCCGTTCGGCTAACGATCCTCTGCTACTCAAGGAAGCGAAGGGTGAGAGTGGACACTCATTCAATTACCATTTATAGGCATTTTCCTTATACCCCCTTATAGACTAGCTTCGTGAATGAGACATACTAGTAGTTTGACTGAATTAGTTATATACATATTGTAATTATTAAACTTTCAAAGTTACATATAGTATAAGGTGTATTTTAAACTTTTCAAAATACTAGTTTTATTCCATTAAAATTTTCAAAACTAACAAACAAATAATTTAAATTCAAAAATAAACCAATTGATTTAATATTTTACCTATTAATTAACATTTAATTAAATATATTAAATAAAATAAGGATTAACTAATTAAATTAATCAAATAAGTTAATTCTAATCCTTACCCTCTAAAATTTTGAAAATATAGGGTATAAAATTTATTCCAATTTTAATTATCTCTTTTTAGCCAATTAAGATGATAATTACCAAAATTAAAAAAACCCTAATAACCGATCAATTTTCGAAATTTGCTTCTCAAAACCGTAACCCTAATTCCGAAACTTGGGGAGGAAGGTTAGAGTTTCAAAACGCTAACCCTAATTTAGAAATTTTAAGATTTTTAGGGTTTAATTTCTATAAACACTAATTTGATCAAATTCAACAGTTATAGCAAATTCAATTGAAAACATACCAAATGCTCTGATACCACTAATGAGTTTTAGGCATTACAAAATGTCACACCCCAAAACCAAGAACGGCAGAAACGTTTTGGGGCGGAGGACGTCATGTAATGTATCACAACAATGCAAAGTAGTAAACAAGCAACGACATCATCCATTGCATTAATAGTATAATTTTAATTACAAATGTTCTTTCATAGTATAAGATAACATAATGAACAATCAAAATAAATTAGAAGTCTTGATTTCTCCGTCTTCACAAAACCTGGTTGTCGTACTCGTCTATTTGTGACCTGAGAATACAAGTATTTTGAAAGCGAGTATCAGCAATAAAGCTGGTGAATTCATAAGTATTAATGTGTCTTTGATTTGTAAAACTGGAAAGTAAAGACTTGTAAACATTTGGAAAAAAAAGTATGTATAAGTATGAACTGTTTGAAAGTAGTTGAAAATGTTTGAACACCCTAGCAAATCCCTATGATTTATATTAGTATAAGGAGTAGTCTTTTACCAAGACTAGACTGTTTTGAAAGTAGTCTTCTACCAAGACTAGACTGTTTTGAAAGTGTACATCACTATAAATGTGACGGTTTTTCCCTGTTTAACTATTATTATAAAACTATAGTCTACCTCATCGATTATGTAAATGTGTAACAAAATAAAGGTAGTAATATAATTATATAAGTATTAGTATACCTCGTCGTTTATGCAAATGTATCACAAAGTAAAGGAAATGAAGTAATAACTTAGATATAATCCTTTGGTACTAGGATAAACACGACATAGGAATTACCGAATGGTGTTAACTATATCATCCGAAAATGTACATTTACCTCTGTTGCTAACAGCTGGGTGTAGGAATAGTTAGTCCCTTAAAGTATACCTATAATGGTATCAACCGTAGACATCCGTAGATGTGCATTTACCTCTGTAGCTAACAGAGGTTATAGGAATGGTTAGTCCCGCAAAGTATCCTTTTGTACTAGGATAGATAGATCTAATCTACATGTATAATATGTAATAGTATCTCATCATATAGTATTTAGGTAAAAGTATCCATGTAAGAGGATTCATGTAAGCGTATCTATGTAAACATATTCATGTAAGCGTATCTATGTAAATGTATTCATGTAAGCGTATCTATATAAACGTATTTATGTAAGCGTATCTATGTAAACGTATTCATGTAAGCGTATCTATGTAAACGTATTCATGTTAGCGCATCTATGTAAACATATTCATGTAACATGTAATGTATAGTATAGAGTCATGAATGAACTGACTCTTGTGTGATTCCTTGTACTTGGAATGGTAAATAGTATCTCCTAACTACACCTATTATAGTTACTAGTAATGTACGTGTATAACCTGAAGTATGCCTTTGCTACCGAAAGGTATTGAACTGACTGAGGAAAACTTTTATGTCTACATATGTATACATGATATATAACTAATATTTAGACGACATTCGGACGGATAACCGATACCCCATAGCCACATCCCAACGAGGAAAAGGAATTAGAGTGAATTAGCCTTCCTAAGTCCTTTAAACATTACTTATATAACTATACATATATGGGCATGCATTTGATAATATAAAAGCATAAAATAAGTTTTGTAAAACCTTTGAAAAAGATTAATATCTAAGAAAAGATCGACTTGATGTCAGTTTATAAAACGGTTTGAAAGTATTTTGTTTGAATAAACAAAATGTAGTATAAAGAAAACCCTTGTTTGAAATACGTTTGTAACAGAGTTTGAAAAGAAACATACAGTGTATAAAGTAGTTTGATAAAGAGTTTTAAACATATAAGAATGTTTAAGGAAAACATTTGAAGCAATCTGTTTGGTAAAACAACTAACGTATAGTAAATCCATTTGCATGCTAGTTATTAATCACATGTGATTGATATAATAACTAAACATGTTTTAATGTGTATTCCCCCCATAAAGCATTTATATAGACATATGTATATAAACAATTAGTGATTATAACACTAATTAAACATGTATAAACATCCTAATGTGAGGAAAACACTTTGGCCTCATACGGGATTTTATGGTCCAATGACCATGTTTGTTGGAGTTTACGGTCGTAAACCCGTGACTTTATGGCCGTAAACTCATGTCCTTTTGACCATTTTGTGCTTTGAATTCCTAGAAGTCATTTTGAAGCATCCTAACTTCAAGTCTAAGCCTTAGGAAGTGATTAGGGCAACAATTCACACCTAAATGGAGTTTACAGCCCATGGACCATTTCTCCATGTGTTTGCTGCCGTAAACTCCTATGGACCATGGTATTTTGATGTTTTCAAGTCCTAAACACTTCAAGGTAAAAGTCTAGGCTAGTTTCTAGGCATAAGGAAGGAATATGGGGCATCATAACACACTTTGGGGTGTTTACGATTTTGGGAGATCCCCAAACCGTAAACCCATATTCAAGGGGTTTTATGGTGCTTTTCATGTGCTAAAACCATCAAGGAAGGGTTCCATACTTGTTTCTAAGCATAAGAAAAGAGTTGGGAGCACTTTAGCACCCAAATTAGGGTTTACTGTCCAAGAAGATCTTGGGCCGTAAACTCCTTTTTCTTGTAATTCTTGAGTGATTTCTTGATATATGGAAGTATAACAAGCTTTAACATACTCTAGGGTAGAAGTACTTACAATCCGGATGAAAGCTTGAAGATCCTTGGGAGAGAAATCGGGTTTTCTCTAGTTGAAATGGAAGAAATGAAGTAAAAATGGCTAAGTGCCATATATATAGTCCATGGAGTTTTCGGTCCAAAAATATCATTTGAGCCATAAACTCCAAACTCTTGGAGTTTTGAAACTTTTAAGATGCACAAAATACTCTAGGGCATCCTCTCTCCTGATATCTCCTAAAGTGTTAATCCTAATACGCTCAAACTTATTCCAAACAGCTTGAAAATTAGCAGGAGTTGTTTTGACTTCTATTGTAGCGAAGGGTTGTACATAATAGAAAATTTCGAGTTGTCATACAAAACAAACTTAAAACTCTTTAGTGTGCATGCAACCTAAAACAAAATCTATGTTTTCTCTATTGAACCTATAACTATGAACATCCAAATAAGAACCCAAGAAACCATAGGTAATTTTCAAAATTTATTAAAGAGAAGGTTTAGGGTTACATACCTTCTAGTTGTTACAGTAAACAACTAGAAATTCCCTTTGAAAGATCTCTTGGAAGCAAGCACCACAAATGTTGTGCCTCTATTGGAATCACACCCAAGCTAGCAAAAGGAAGATTATGGAGAAAGAAGAGGGGAAGAAAAAGTTTCGACTATCTCTCTAAGAGTATGACTGGCCGAAATATGGAGGGCTAGGGTCCTTTATATAGTGATACAAGGAAGCCTTGGATAACCCTAATCTGAATATAATAATAAAATTTAAATTGGTAAGTATCTACCTCCATATTTATCCACATGCGATAATCTAGAAACCCCAGATTATCCCTTAGTAACCATCCACCCTCCTGGTGGAAGGTTATGGAGTCTTTTATTTAACTATTGAACAATAACACTTTAGACCCTACACTTTCAATTAATTCCATTAATCCCAAAATTAATTCCAATTAATTTTTGATTAATAATTAATTAAATATTACTATTTCTAATTAATATATTATTTTTATAATATATTAATAAATTAATTATTTCAATTTATTAATCAAATAATAAATAAATGTCTCTCTCTAAAAATCATCATGTCCAATTGCTAGGTTTGAGGGCAATCCAAAAGGATTATCCTACTATCAATTCAAGTTTATACCAACTATAGTTATTGGTTTAGACACGTAATCCAACAATAGGTTGTTAGTGGTAGGACTACTGGTATTGGTGGATCTACCAGATTTTATTTCTGTAGTAGTGGTAATAGTAGAAATGAGACCAAAACTAGAAACCGAGGAACCAATTAAGGATACCCCACCCGAAGCAGATTACTGGACCGTAGTTGACCTACCAAAACAGTAGATCTATTTGGCATTCCATTTGCAATTAAAGATTTAGCCTGCTGAACAAAGTGATAAACACTATCAAAATCCCTAATTTATTCAAGATAACTGAATCAGAAAAATAACATGAATATGCTAGACCCAGACACACACAAAAAATCCATTGTTTCCGAGGATGTCAACAACAGTTCCATAAAAAGTCAAAGGTTCATGTTTTTCATCATTTAAAGTTAATGAATAATGACTATTTCTTTTTATGTTGCCTTACAGTTTCGAATCCCAAATAATGATCTAGTGCCATTTGCTGGACACTTGTTATACCCAAATAAATTTGCAAATAAAAATAAAAGGAGAAACTAACACATGAGAATTGTGTCAATATCACTGAACTATTGACTAAATATACCATCTTTCATGTCTATGAAAGGTCTCGGGATGATAGACCTGAACAAAGGGATATGCTAAGATCCACAAAAATGATGGGCAACTAATTTCTTTCTTGTTTGTACTAACTCTTTCATGTGTAGCTAAATATTGAATAAATGAATTAGAGAAACATTGGGGTTTGATTAAGGAAGAAGGAAAACAAGTATGAGGAAATTAAAGAAGAGATTATACGAATAGTGTGATAACGACAGAGGAGAGACTTCGATAGAGATAGCTTCCTCATAGCCATGGTGGAAAAGGTGGTTGGCGATGGTTAATGGAGAGGCGTTGGAGAAGATATTGACTTATGGAAATTATAGGCATCGTTCGGACTTTTGATACCTGTCATCTGTCAAGCAACACATGCGTTTGGTCTCCATTCCTTTGGGCTATTTCCAAGTTCTTTTGGTGGAGAGGTGGACAGAGGTGGTAAGGAAGGGTTGTGTCAAGTGACAACAGTTCTAGGGTTAGGGTTTTGTATGTGTGATGCTGGGAGTGGAAGTTGTTTATATAGTTTGAGTTGGTGTCGACCGGTGATGCTGACAACAAGGATGGTGGAGATGGTGTGTTGAAGGCCAGTGATTGATAGTTACCATATTTTGAGTGTGTGTATGTGTGTGTGTGTGTGATAGAGAGAGAGAGAGAGAGAGAGAGAGAGAGAGAGAGAGAGATTGGGGGGGTATCTATCCAAGGTGGGAAACGATACATATAAAAAGAAAGAGGGGATGATGTTTAATTTAGAAATATTTGATTTTTGGTAAAAAAAGAAAAATCGTTATAAATTTTAGTAAAGAAGGAAAATTGAAAATTTTAAGAAGACGAAAAAGTTGAAATTTTTAAGAAGACGAAAAAGTTAAACTCCCTTCAAATTTTGTTTTTATTTTTGAACATTCAAGTGTCACCATAAAACATTTATAGTCACGTGTTTTATTTATCTTTTATTGTTACGATTTTGTGCTTTTAGATACACATAAAAATTAAAACGTGATTATAAGATATGTTTTGTGACATGTTTTGTTTTTTTTAAATATCATAATAAAATATTTAGAGCCACATATTATTATTCTTTTATATATTCAATATCATTAAGTTTATACATACAGATAAAATTAAACTGTTATCATAAAACACTTATAATGACATGTTTTTTTTTTTTTCTAAATATCGTAATAAAATATTTACAGTGACAATGATCTACCGTGACTATTGGCTAGTATTTGTAACATTTTTTTTGTGAAACAGTGACAAAATGTGTGAAAATAGTTTGCATCGGTGACGATTTTTAACTAATATGCGACTAAAACATTACCACAATTTGATTAATGACCTTTAGTGACGTAATTAACAAAATTTGTAACAACCCTATTTTTACAAAGCGTGCTCATAGGTAGTTTTTGTACTAATGAAAGTAAGTCATATTTTGGGAGTAAGTATTGACTTAAGACCGTCGTGAATTGTTCATAGATTGTTTATAAGGATTGGACATTGCATTGGGTCTGTTGTGATATTCATGAGTACTTAGAAAATGAGGATTTTAAGTATTAGTTCAATTTGTGCTTAGAGATTGCTTCATGGATTTAATCATAAGTAATTATAAGATGATAATATATTCTAATCTTAAAATAGAGATATATAACTCATAGTTTGCAAATCTATTGTGCATTGGTTTACTCTAACACATTTGTAACTGGATGTTATAAGGTGTAATTGCATGTATGACCAGGTGAGTAAAATGTATCATTATACAATCAATTTAGTCGTTCGTTTTGCCTATTTAGGAAATGTAATATCTGTAGGCCGATCGGTGATTTGATGCTGACATTATTGTGTTGTGCCAATTCGAGACTAAATTGATGTGTTTAATTACTAGTCTGATGACGTCATCACAAATTGGGAGATCGAGAAACAAAATCTTTGACAATAAGATTGATTCTAATGTATGTCTCATGTCCATACGATATCAGAAAGAATGAAGAGATAGTTGATCACTTATATTAGGTTCAACATTTAATCAGAGTTTGACAATGTCTTTGAAAAAAAATCTTAACTAGTTATTTGGAGTTATACTTACAATTATAGTTAGCGACTTATCTAAGTGGAAGACTCTTGGACTAAGGTGTCTAAGGTTCTAACTAAATTTGTATCATGTTGAGTAATAAAAGTAAAGTCATTTTTTGGATTGCCCTCATAACCAGGAAATGACTTGGATTGATTATCAGAGAGAGATAAATGATTTGTTAATATATTATATGATTAATATATTAATTGGAAATAATAATAAATAATTGAAAATTAATCAAAATTAATTTGGAATTAACTTTATGTTAATTATAATTAATTTAAAGTACAAGTATTGAACCGTAATTGTTTAATAGTTGAACAATAGAGGGGATCTAGAATCTCCCTATGAGGGGGACGGTTTTGGTGCCCTAGATATGGTTTCTGCAAGTCTCCAAATGATAAAAGAAAACTAGATAATTATGTGATTAAAATATTATTATTTTTTTTGGAAAGGGAACTTCCCTAACAAGGGTTTCCGGGCCAGCTTTCGCGTACCGACTAATCCCCCGCTGCAAACATAAAGCTTTGTCTCATGCCCTGGAGTCACTGCAGGCGAACCTCCATGGCCACAAGGGCTGAGTGGTGCCAGGATTTGAACATGGGTCAATAGGTTATCCACCATATCTTCCACATGCCTTACCAAGTCACCACAACCCAAGTGGTTTTATTATTTTAAATTCAAATCTAAGGTTTCTGGGATTATCTGACAACTATATAAAGGGGTACAACTCTTGGATTTTCGGTCAACATTCCTTCACAAAGAGAAACCCGTCTTTTCTCTTCTCCCCCATTTAATCCTAGGGTTTACTCGAGTTTTAGGTATGACGTATTAGATGCTAACGTACTTTTGGAGCTACTTTTTTCAAGAAGACTTCAAATAATATTTGATTAGCTTAATTTGAATTAAGCACCAAGGTATGTTTACTACTCACGATTTCGATTATTTTAGAGTTTTTAGTTTTATTTCATAAGTATTGTGATATTAATAATGAAAAACTATAGATTTATTTAGATTGTATGTATCCATAGAGTTATGAGAAATTTCTGCATGTAAAATAAAATATTATTGTGACAAAAAAACACCAACAAAATGCTCATCCTTGGTTAAACTTTGTTGTTGTAAATTTGTTACTATTATTAATTAGATAGATACTCTTATAAATTACTTTTTTGAAAACAAATTTTTATAAATCTATAACCTTTAATAGATAAGTTTTAAATATAAATATATTATTTATTTACAAGGAAATTACTTGAATGGTTCCTATGGTTTAGGGTAATTTGTAAATTTGGTCTCTAACTTATTTTTTTAACTCCGAAGGTCCCTATTGTTTGTTTTTATTACACGTTTGGTCCTTGTCTTATCTAAAAAGACTATTTTTCCATTGATTTTTTAATTTATTTAAATAAACACGCCCTAACCCCACCCCTTCATCTTACCTTATAAACTCCACTATTTTTCCTTATTTAAATAATATTTTTTAGGTAAGATAGAGACAAACACATAACAAAAAAAAAAAAAAAACAGTAGGACTAAGCGTATAACAAAAACAAACAGTAGGAACCTTCCGAGTTAAAAAAATAAATTAGGGATCAAACGTGTAAATTATCCGAAATAATAAGGACCATTTGTGTACTTTACTCTTATTTAAAACTACATTATATACTATGCAATGGCCCAGTATACTACTTGTCAATGTGCAAATGTAAGAAGTCTTTATTTTCAGTGATGTTGTTAGATAAAACCAAATTAATTTTGTTTTATTGAATTATAGAAAAAGCAAATAACATGTTATTTGTCAAGTAGCATATAAGAAATAATAATTTTAGAGTTTTAAAATCTTTCATTTTTGTTCTTATATCAAATAGTGTCCCATTCTTGCATGAACAACTAACGCTCTCTCTCTAAGTAAGAGAGAGAAAGAAACTAAGGGTTTAAGGAAAAACAAGAGCGAGTGAATAAAAAACACAAGTAGCAGTGGCGAGAAGAGTCTGAGGATACCTATTGGGCAATTGCTTTATGTGCGTTTTCACCGGCGATGTCATATCCCGTCAAACGGAGGGTTTACTTGCTGCTTCTGTTCATCATCTTCTCAGTGCTACAAATATGGATTCTTAGCAGCGACCATTGCAGTATAAGATCAACAACACCACCGCCACCGCCACCGCCGCCGCCACCACCACCAGATTCAGATGCAGTTAAAAGATCAGAGCTTCACAGAAAGTTCTTCAATGGCAGATTTCCTCATCTCTCCACTGACAAAAACTTTCAAGAAAACAAAAGAGTTGTACCCAGTTGCCCAGATCCTCTTCACAATTAACAAATGTTTGGTTCATCTTTTATCCTCTCTTTTTGGCTAATTCTCCAAAATACCCACGGTTTCCACTCTTTTTGTGACACTATTTTCGTAGATTTCGATAATATTAGGGCTAAACCGTGGGTATTTTGGTACCATTCTACTTCAAAATGTTTCTCTCTATTTTCTTGTTTGATAGATCAAGAAAATGGCTGATCATGATTCATGATGTATATGATATATTTTAGATTTGAAATTTAAACTCTACAGCATCATCACATTCCATGCTTGCTTGAATCCCTATCTATGTCTTGTTATCTGATTATTTGACATGTTAATTTACTCGATATTATTGTCCTCAGGTAGCTACTAGCTAGGCCTGGGCCTTAAAATTTAATAGTACTTATAAACTATAAACTCACAGACACAATTATTTAATCATGGCTCGTTAATTTTGACTATATTTGTCATCGACAATAATATTATAATCGTTATTTACTATACTACCCTCTATGTAACATGCAAGAAATAATATTTATTTCATGGGACACTTCAAACCATATTCGAATAAAAAGACAACAAAACTTATATTGGTTCGTGGTTGTAATTTTAAAAATATTGGTTGTATGACTTTTGATAGAATCAATAACGGGATGCACATGTAGCATTACACGTGTACTACAACCATGGCGTTACACTTATGATCTCACGCGCGAGGTCGTTAACATGACATAAAATCGACCAAGATACAAGACATTGTCAATGATCGAGAAATCCTGGAAGTTCTTATAAGCTTTAGTCACTTCTTAAGATCGATATATCATCGTAGTTTTAATGAAGGTGTAGTAATAGTGTAATCTATATATGTTTATCATGTAACATCCCACGTGAAGTCATGTGTTTTTCTCTTGATTTCATAAAATATTTAACAATAAACAACATGAAAAAGAATCATATTTTGTTGATTAGCAGAAGCGTTTGACTTTCTGATTTTTTTTTTGACTTTCAGATTTTGAACATGTAAATCTTTTTACCTTTACTTTTAGCATGTTTTAGTTATTATTTATATGTAAGTATTAAATATAAGTTGGTGATTAATCAATCGCGTAGATACGTAAAGGAAAGTATTGAGCCATAATAGTAGATATTTTTAAAATAAATTTATAACTTTTAAATATTAACTCATCGCTACAAAAAGTTAAAAAAAATTCGCAATAGAAAGATTTTTCCATAAACTAATTATTGAAAACCATCGATTTTATTTATATCAATTTATTGTTTTATTTATTTACTTTTTATATATTGCGTTTCCATTGTTGCGGCCTTGGTTGCCTCCATTGTTTCCAAGTACTTCATTCCACTTGTTGTCATCATTGTTCACATTGTTTTAAACTTGAGGTGCCATAGTGGAGGCACAATCAGGGCGGAGGATCTTATGGACGAAATGTAAGGAATTATACCAGTAATACATTGATGCTCAAGAAAAACTATGTAGACGAAACATATGAGGAACATAAAACTATGTAGAAGAAACAAATAAGGAACAGAAGGGAAAAAAACTGTGACAAATAATAAAGCTACCAATGGGCGGAGCCACATGAGAACCAGGGTGGTCCGCACACCCTCAATTATATATATATATATATATATATATATATATATATATATATATATATATATATATATATATATATATATATATATATATATATATATATATATATATATATATATATATATATATGGATGTTATTCGGGTCGGAACCGAACCGAACCCGAATAAACCGAAAACCGAATAAGGGTAATTGTATGAACCGAAAACCGAACCAAATAAGCAATACGGGTTCGGTTCGGTTCGGGTATTATTCGGTTCGGTTCGGTTTCGACCCGAATAACCCAAATAACATGTACAAGATGATTAACGAGCCAAATAACCCGAATAACCCAAATAACCCAAATTACATTTACAAATAACACATTGAAAGATTGAGTAGTAGATTAAGATACAAATACTTACTTGAGTTTCTTGATTTGGAACTTAATTTTCCATGACTTGAATGGAGTTTGATCACAATAGAAACTAGAAAACGAGGATGAGAAGACGATTTTTTTTTTCCAAACGCAAGGGCAGATTGTTTTCTTATCGTTAATGGACTTTGAACTTTGAACTAGTGATGATTGATCAAAGATTCCAGGTTATCGCAACTCGCAAGGGAAGCAGATGCAACTCGCAAGGATGAGAAAAACCTCAATCGATCAAAGAGTAATGTCGTCGATTTGGTGTAATACGCTACTATCGAGTTGGTGTAATACGCTACCGGATGATCGAATATTGATTTCGTTGATTTTTTATGGTGTATTACGTGGGTATTTTGGGTAACGATCGATAGAACACAAGACCGAATAAGCAATCGTGCAAGGGAAAAAAATGTGAATTTTCATATTCGGTTCGGTCCTTTTGGACCGAATAAGCCCTTATTCGGGTAACCCGGACCGAATAACCCGAAAACCGAATAAGCCTTATACAGATACCCGAAAACCGAATCGAATTGCTTATTCGGATCTAATTCGGTTCGGTTCGGGTTTTCGGGCCAAATTCTCATCCCTATATATATATATATATATATATATATATATATATATATATATATATATATATATATATATATATATATATATATATATATATATATTATTTATTTATTTATTTATTTTAAATATACAATTTTGTGCAAATGTTGGCATGGAAGTTCTTTAGCTCAACTAATAGAAAGTTCTTTCCACCTTCAAAAGATAGTAGGTTCCATGCAATTGTTAATTATTGCTCAAACTTATAATTTTAGCCACTTATTTATACTTTCATTTTCACAATTTAACCTATCTTCTAATTCCTTGAAAAAATCAATTTTATAAATTTATATATTTTGCCCCTCATATGTTTATAAAATTTTATTTTTCTAATTTTAATTAATTTAGTTACTTTTTAAGTTTCCTCATGTTACAATTCACCCCTCTTAAATTTATTTTGCTTATATAAAAAAAGTTGTATTTAGAGGGATCTAATTTTAGTTTTCACCGCAACCTTCAAAATTAATATACTCTCTCTCTCTCTCTCTCTCTCTATATATATATATATATATATATATATATATATATATATATATATATATATATATATATATATATATATATATATATGTGTGTGTGTGTGTGTGTGTGTGTGTGTGTGTGTTTTCCAACTAATTTACGAGGAACACCCTAAAAAAAAATTATGGCTTCGCCTTCACCACCAACCACATACCACCACCTACGACTCTCCACCTGTCACACCCCCAAACCAGAACGGCGGAAACGTTTGGGGGTAGATGGAATGACTTCATGTGCAGTATCATAACAATTGAATATACATGAAACATAGCAACACAAACATTCATACATTGAGAATACAAGGTTACACTATTTACAAAATTTCTTTTGCTCCAAAAGTTGACTACAAATAACTGAAATGTAGAAATCATGATGTAGTGACTCTTGTCCTCAAAACATTTTTGTAATATTGTTCACTGATTCCCTGAGAATACAAACAGTTTTGAAAAGTGTCAAGATTAAAATTGGTGAGTTCATAAGAGTTTTGTATGAGTAAAATCTGTATGTTTCCTTTTAAATGATAGCGTATGGTTTCCATAATATCCATTATTTTCTTAAATGTAAACTGTAGTCTTAAAACCCTAAGACCAAAAATGTAAGTAGTGTTGCACTGTAAGTGGTATTGGCTTGTTTTATTATTGTTATAAAACCATTTGAAGATGCATTATCCCTGTAAACCAAATGATTGGTAATACCCTATATAAGTTATTATAACCATACTAATACAACTAGTGGCCTGTACGACGTTCTTCAGGCGTCGGAGCTTGTAAACATTTGTCACCCTAGACTTCCGGTCTAACTGTAGCTAACAGTTATGGTGCGAGGTTGTCAATACCGTATAGATCTATAAAAAAGTATCTCGCTCTCCCCCAGGAGACTCTGGTTATAGTGCAGACCTTTAAGGTGTACTTATGAAAAGTACGCGAAGAGAGTGTCTCACAAACTATACTAACGGTTTACATGTAATGTATTGAAAACCCTTTTTGTACGTGGAAGTATTTCCCTTCAATAGTAGTTATATAGAGTGACATAATTATAATTTGAAATAATTATCTGTAACATGTCTGAAAAACTAAGAAGTAGTTTAAAAGAACCACAAACTATACCCATTATAGTTTAACTAAAAAAGTTATAGTGTCAGTATATGTAAACCTATTTATATATTTTATTATACAAGATAATAGGTTTATAATACATATGTTTTGGTTAAAACCCATGAGGATATTGTCATAAAATAACAATGACCAATCTTGTTTAAGACTCGTTCTTACTAGAAAATTTACTTTTACCATAAAAGTTATAATTTTCCCATTTGTTCATGTAATATGTTTAAACTTGTTCTTATAAAGTTTTATACTATAACTTAACCATATTGTGCATGAAAGCTTGAAATAACTAGTAAAATCACATAGCATGCACATAAAAGTTATACACAGCATATAGATGAGCACATATAACAATATTTTTTTTGTTAAAATATGGTTTTGCTTGTATCCCCCTTCCCCAAAAAATGAAAAATATTGAAAAATGGTGGGGTAGGAACTCATCTTGAGTGGTTTTGTGGGTTAATTTGAAGAGATGTTGAGAAGTTTCTAAGCCGAAACACTTGGATGGAGTTGATGATCTTTCTTGATAGTAATGTTATCCTAGTGGTTTTTAACATATTTTAATGTGTGTAATGGGATGAATTTTACATAAGAATGTATAGAATGCATAAGAAGTCTCAAAATTACTTACCAAAATCTAAGAATAGTGCTTGGAGATTCAAACCCCTTTAAAGCTTGGAAACTGACTTCTTGAGAGAAAATGGAGTTTTTATAGTAAGTGAAATGGAATTGGTGGTGTTTGAGGGAATGATTTCGGCCTTAAGATGGCGATGGAAATGATGTGAAGTTTACTTGGTAATCTGTTGGGTAATACATGGATGTTTGGTGGTTAATTGTATGGGATACTGTTATCTTATTGGAAATGGGTCAAGTATCATATCTTTAAGTCAAATATCTTTATCCTTTCCTTCTCCATACCAATATCTCTTAGAAAAAGGAGTCAAATGGGTTTTTTCGGCCATACATGACCCAAATCACCTTGTTCTATTGGTGATTTCGGTCCTACACCCACACTAAGTGTTGTTTTCGGCCTTAATGGATCATTGGTGTGTGTTTTCGGCCTTAGTGGGCTTGTAGGGTGTTGATTTCAGTCTTAATGTTTCCTAGGCATTATGATTTGGGTCTTGGGGTGTTCTTAATTTGAGATTTCGGCCTCATAACAACCGAAATCCCAAGGTAGGTGGGGTACGAAGCCATAAACTACAAAGTAGTGTTCCTAATTCCATGTTTTGTACCAATTAATTTGCTTGTTAAACCTTTATGTTTTTACTACCAACAATGATTTTCAAAGTATACATAAATACATACATACATACATACATACATATATATATATATATATATATATATATATATATATATATATAAATCTTACCATGATGCTTTCTTGGTTTTCAAATGATTGTTATTGCATCAAAGTTTCATAGAATACATTGTGAGTACACTTATACACAAGACCCCTTAGACTTGTTTGACCCAAAATTTTCTACTTGTCACATCATTCCCCTGTTAGAGGGAATTTCATCCCAAAATTGGTATCTTGAACGATTTCTTACAACTAGAGAAAGAGTTGTGGGTACTTCTATTTCATTTGATATTCTCGCTCCTAAGTGAACTCGGGTCCCCGTTTGGTGTGCCAACGGACCTTCACCATGGGTATTCAGCTCTGCTTCGTCCTCTTGACTTCCCTGTCTATTATTTCCATAGGGTCCTCGACAAAGTGTAGACTCTCATTTACCTCGATTACATCAAAAGGGATGACGAGAGATTCGTCAGACAGACATTTCTTGAAATTGGACATGTGGAATATGGGGTGTATGTTGATGATCTTCTTGGTTGTTTCTCTAATGATCTAGGGACCGGTGAGGGTGCTATCAGGTACTTGTCCTCTTATTAGTTGGGTGTACCCCACCTCATCCCAGAGGTGATCTACATTTACACCCATGTAGGGCTTCGAATGGTGCGGCCTTGATGCTAGTGTGATAGCTATTGCAGTATGAGATTCGATGAGGGGAAAGTGGGTATCCCACACCTTGCCAAAGTCTATCACACAAGCTCTTAGCATGCCTTCTAGTGTCTGTATGGTGCTCTCACTGTGCCTGTTAGTCTAGGGATGATAGGTTGTACTCATATCAAGTTTGGTTCCCAAGGACTTTTGCAACGACTGCCAAAGCCGCAAGGTAAATCTACTATCTCTAATGGAGATAGTAGATATTGGTACACCATGTAATCGTACGATTTCCTTTATGTATGTCATGGTTAGTTTCTCCATCTTGTTAGTCTCCTTTATTAGCAGGAAGTGGGCGGATTTGGTTAACCTGTCAACGATTACCCAGATGGTGTCAATTCTACCCGCTGTCTTGGGCAACTTGGTTATGAAATCCATGGTTATCCACCCCCATTTCCACCCGGGTATGTATGGTTATTGTAGTAGGCCCGAGGGATTTTGGTATTCTACCTTGACCTTGGCATAAGTCAGGCACTTGCTCATGTAGGTAGCGATTTCAGCTTTCATGTTCGGCCACCAATAAAGTTTCTTGAGGTCCAGGTATATTTTGTCCGAACCTGGATGGATGGAGTACTTTATCTTGTGGGCTTTGTTCATGAAAACGTCTCCGTACCCACCGAACTTTGGTGTCCAGATTCGATCCATGAAGTAGTAGGCTTCGTCGTCTTTGACTGTAAGGTTCTTATCCATCCCTCGCAAGGCTTCATTTATGACGTTCTCAGGTTTCAAGGCTTCCAGTTGAGCCTCTTTGATCTGCGAGGATAGGTAGGAATGGATGGTCATGGTTAGTGACTTTACTCGACATCCTGAGTATTCTTTTTGGCTCAGGGCATCAGCTACTACATTAGCTTTTCCCGAATGGTTTGAATCTCTCACTCGTAGTCGTTCAGTAGCTCTACCCATCTCCGTTGTCTCATGTTAAGCTCCTTCTGATTGAGAAAATGTGTTGGAGGCTCTTATGATCCGTAAAAATGGTGCACTTTGTACCATACAGGTAGTGCCTCTAGACCTTCATAGCAAACACTACTGCTCCTAGTTCGAGCTCATGTGTGGTGTAATTTACTTTGTGAGTCTTTATTTTTCTTTAAGCATAGGCTATGACCTTTCCTCGCTTCATGAGCACACATCCTAATCCTTGTTTGGATGCATCACAGTAGACTATGAAATCTTCCATACCTATTGGGAGGGACAAGATTGGGGTGCTGCATAGAGCTTGTTTCAAGGTTTGGAAGGCGGCCTCTTGCTTCCCTTCCCAGTTGAAGCTTACACCATTTTGGGTTAGGGCACTGAGTGGCTTAGCGATCTTGGAGAAATTTTGTATGAACCTCCTGTAGTAACCAGCGAGGTCTAAGAATTGTCTGATCTTCGTTGGGGTTCTTGGGGTTGCCCAACCTTCTATTTCCTTGATTTTGGAAGGTTCCATGTGTATCCATTCCTTGCTTACAAAGTGACCTAGGAATTCCACCTTTTGGATCCGGAATTCACATTTAGAGAAGTTTGCATACAACTTCTTTACCCTTAATGTCTCCAAGACTTGCTGTAGGTGTTGACTGTGTTCTTCCTTACTCTGTGAATAGACAAGTATGTAATCGATGAATACAATCACAAATTTATCTAAGTAAGGTTGACACACACGGTTCATTAGGTCCATGAATGTCGCAGGCGCATTTGTTAGACTGAAGGACATTACTACAAATTCATAGTGACCGTAGCGAGTTCGGAAGGCGGTCTTGGGGATATCTTCCTCCTGGACCCGCATCTGGTGGTACTCGGATCTTAGATCTATATTCGAGAAGTAACTTGTCGACTCGGGGAAGAGGGTATCGGTCTTTGATGGTAAGTTTGTTTAGTTCCCGGTAATCGATGCACATGCAAAATGATCCGTCCTTGTCCTTTTCGAATAAGACTGGAGCTCCCCAAGGTGAGAAGCTTGGCCTGATGAATCCCTTGTTTAGTAATTCGCTCAGTTGATTGGAAAGTTCTTGCATCTCCGCAGGAGCTAATCGATATGGAGACTTGGCTATTGGCGTGGATCTGGGTATCAAGTCGATTCTAAATTCGGCTTGTCTTTCAGGTGGCTCTCCCGGAAGATCTTTAGGAAATACGTCGGGGAAGTTGCAAACTTTCGGGATGTCGTTGATGTTATGTTCTTCCTTCTTCTTATCGACAACGTGAGCTAAGAAGTCATGGTTCTTCTTGTGTAGACACTTTTGAGCCTTGATACACAATATGATGCGAAGGTTCGTGCTTGGTTTGTCACTGTATATAATCAAAGTTTTGTTTCTTGGTAGGTAAAGGCAAACGACCTTCTCGTAACACATAATATCGGCACAATGAAGACTTAGCCAGTCCATGCCAATGATTACATCAAAACTCCTTATGGTAACCAACATTAAATCGATTTGGAAGGAGTGGTTGTTCAAGGTTAGTGTGCATCCTATGTATATATCATTTTTTGTTTCGGTCTTCTCATTAGCCATTTCTCCAGTGAATGTTCCGTTTAGAGTTTGGGGTTTTTGATTGAGAAGGTGTTTAAAATTATGACTCACAAAGCTTCTCTTCGCACCACTATCAAATAGTATGCATACATAAATGTTATTGAGGAGGAACGTACCAACGACCACTGCAGGGTCTTTCATCCCCCTTGGTGTTCAATGTCTAGGACTCTTCCCATTCCTCCAGCATTTCTGTTGTTGGTCTTTGCACAGTTTCACTTGAAGTGCCCTGTCTCTCCACAACCATAACACACTTGACTCACCCTAGTAGTTATGGTTTGGGTGGTTGATTGTGTGGATCCTCTACAGTATCAGGCAGTGTGCCCCTTCTTGCTGCAGTCTGTATAGTGTAGCTCTTGGTAGGCTCCGTTGTGGTGAATGTTGCACTTGTCGCACTTTGGGAGATTACCGACATATTGTTTGGTAGGTGCTGGTGCGGTAAGGGCGGTAGCGGCATGAACCGCCACGATCTGTTGCTTCTTGGAGGGTTCCTGAGTTGGTTGGCACTTCTTTTTGTTCCCAAAGTTCCTTTTATTACCACTCTCCTTCGTCTGTTCGGGTATGGGAGTCATTATCCCTTGTCGAACTCCATGATCAATGACCCTTTGAGCAAGGCGCTTGGCGTTGTCGAAAGTTGTTGGGTTTGCAGCAATTACATTCCCTTTAATCTGGGGAGATAGTTGCCAGATGAAATGTTCAACTTTCTTGCCCTCCTGAGTGACCATTCCAGGGCATAAGACTGCTAGTTCGTTGAATCTAGCGGTGTAGGCTTCGATTTCATAGCCGTTCATAGTGAGACTCCAAAGCTCCTATTCCAATTTCTACACCTCGCCCCTTAGGCAATACTCCTCGAGCATCATGATCTTTAGGTCCTCCTAGATCAATGAGTTTACCTATGGGAGTGTTACGGGCCTTGACGTGACCATTCCACCATGAAATGGCTCTATCAGAAAAAGTGCAAGCTGCAAACTTGACTTTGCTTCCCTTTGGGCAGACACAGATTTCAAACACCGATTCTATTTTCTCGAACCACCAGGTTAGAGCAATCACACCTCCACTTCCATTGAAGGGCTTGGGCTTGCAGTTTTTAAAGTCTTTGTAAGTGCATTTTTTTGGGTGTCCTTGGCTTTCACTTTGATTGGAACTATTTGTACCATTTTCGCCTCCGTTGCTTCTACTGCTAATTTGGGCGATGGTAGAAGCCACAACAGCGATCACGATAGCTTGGAACATTGCAGTGTCCATTTGTAGGGGAGGTGGTGGTGGTGGGGTTGTTGATGTGTTGTTCTTTCGCGTGTTGGACTTCCTTGGTGGCATGTTACAACCATAAAGTTTAAAGGTGGAAGGATGATAAGTTTCCGAGAAGAGTTATGAAGCGGGCATTACGAAAGTGGAATGCCCTGTTTATGTATGTGTATCGATTCTAGTTCTTTGGAAATTTTCAAGCAATTCACAAACGAATTTTACTATAAGAAGTAAACAATTTCATAACAAATAGTGACATCCAATGAAAAAAAAATATGCATAACTATCTCTTTGATAATATGGTTCTATTACATCGTTTTTAGTGAAAATTGACCTTTAAGAAGGTCTACATGAAGGAGTAGCACTAGTGCTTACTCGTAAATAAAACAAGATAATGTGTAGTACATGCCCTACTCACGACGGGTAGTCTCTCGTGGGCTCTGAGATGAAGTCGATGCGCCCTGTAACTTTGCTATCCGACGCTCAGCTGTGATCACTCTCTCCTCGAGAGCCGAGTGCCTCTCCTGATACTCCCTCACCTCTTCCCAAGCAG
Organism: Lactuca saligna; assembly: GCF_052625555.1. NCBI lineage: Eukaryota > Viridiplantae > Streptophyta > Magnoliopsida > Asterales > Asteraceae > Lactuca > Lactuca saligna. The sequence goes on from NC_136419.1 coordinate 54,947,693, forward strand.
TAGTAAGGCCTTCGTTGAGTCTATCAATGGGTTAGTAGTCTCTTTCCAGGTCTTGAGTCCGTGCGACTGCGGCTTCCACAATAGCTCTCAACTCCAGAACTCGGTTCACTGTCGCCCTAGTCTGATCTTCGAGGTGCGTGATTTGCTGAATCATGACTGGGAGGGCCCTGTCGGCCAATCCCCCATGGCTGAGGTTATAGAAACCACGCTCCATGCCGAATGGAGGGCGCTGGTGATGGCGGGAGCACTAACAACATAAAGAGGGTTGACAACCTCCGACTCCGCATCCGACTCTTCTTCTGGCTCTTCTTCGTCTCCTTCTTCCTCCAGCTCCTCTTCAAACTCTTCATCTTCGGGTTGTTACATGATTTCCTCGGGATGTTCTTCGGGATCCTCTTCTATCCAACCTCTATTTCACTGGTTAGGGAAATAGGGGTCTCCTGGTGCATGGAATCTTGCCATGATGTCTATGCAAGAATGTGAGAAATGCATGAAGAATTTAAGTGTATGTATCCTAAAATACTCCTATAGTATAATTTAATTGTTTATGTTTTATTCTTTAGTTCTTGATTTTTGGTAATTGTTAGACTCATTGTTCACCACAACTATTTCGCAACATATGTTAGTCACACCTCGGATAAATATAGTTGATCAGACTATATTTATTCAAGGTCTAATTACATACTCCAAGGCCTAACCGTAGTGTTCAACTCATCGTACTACTTTTATAATGTGCTTGCTATGACACTACGCAGACTTGTATGCCTGTACTTATAATTTATTTAAAATATTATATATATATATATATATATATATATATATATATATATATATATATAAATACATACATATTTAAAAGCATATTTGTTAGTCAGAGTGTTTTAGTCCCATTGTATTTATAGTTGTATATCTTGTATGATTTGATATACTAGTTCACTATAAACAATGCTATGATACCACTCCGTCACACCCCCAAACCGGATCGGCAGAAACATCTGGGGCTGTTGGAGTGACTTCATGTGCAGTATCATAACAATTGAATATACATGAAACATAGCAACACAAAGATTCATACATTTAAGAATACAAGGTGACATTGTTTAAACACTTGGTTTGCTCCAAAAGTTAAGTACAAATAACTGAAATGTAGAAATCATGATGTCGTGACTCTTGTCCTCAAAACGTTTTCGTAATACTTTTCACTGATTCCCTGAGAATACAAAAAGTTTTGAAAAGTGTCAACATTGAAGTTGGTGAGTTCATAAGAGCTTTGTATAAGTAAAATTTGTAATGTTTACTTGTAAATGATAGTGTATGGTTTCCATAAAATCCAATATTTTCTTAAATGTAAATTGTAGTCTTAATACCTTAAGACCAAAAATGTAAGTAGTGCTGCACTCTAAGTGGTATTGGCTAGTTTTATATTGTTATAAAACCATTTGAAGATGAGTTAGCCCCGTAAACCAAATGATTGTGTAACGACCCGTTCCCGGTATGTTGATTTATTGGTAATTATAGTGAGTTTTCCTAGAGGGACTCGGCGAGTTCTAGCCTGACTCGCCGAGTCGGGTCGCGTCTGAGGGCACGCGTGAGCCGGCGACTCGACGAGTCCATAATATGGACTCGGCGAGTCCATCCGTCTGGGTGAAACCCTAAATCCCCGGGTTGCCCACTATTTATACCACCTTATAGCCCCCATTCTCGCCTCCCTCACCCTGAGAACACAGTGTTAGAGCCCCAAACCTCCATTGAAGAGCTTATTTGTGTTTGGTGCCCTCTTTGTGAAGGTGTGAAGAAGGAGAAGAAGGAAGAAGCAAGGAGAAGGGTTGGAGTGCAAAGATCCAAGGCCAAATCAGAGTTTATTGAGGTATTTTCGGAGTTCCATCTTATTTTATGCTTTAAACTTCCATTAGGGCTCTCCTAAGAGCTAGTTGGTGCTTGTTTCAAGCCTTACACTTGCATGAACGTCTTATTAAGTCGATATATCTATGGATCTGAATGTTGGGGTGTTGTAGAGCCCAGATCTACTGTCTTTTTGGGGTTATATTGCATGTTAGCCATAGATCTACCCATTTTATGCATCTTTTAGCCTTGTTTCCCTTATTCATGAGGTTGTGCACGTAAAGTTGGAAACTTTACGTGGTAAAACAGCTTATTGGACTCAGATCTATCAATTGTATGCATTGGATTCAAACAAAATCAAGTAAAAATCTGTTGCATGGCGGCGACTCGCCGAGTCGGAAGAACGACTCGACGAGTTGGGTCGCGAGTCCCGAGTTCTTCAGTCTTATCAGTGTCGAGTGGACGAGGTGAGTTAGGGAGTGGACTCAGCGAGTTGAGAGTAGACTCAGTGATGGAGGGACTCGGCGAGTTGTTCATACAACTCGGCGAGTCCAAGGCAATCTTCTTGGGGATCAAGAACAACTCGTCGAGTCTGTTCATACGACTCGGCGAGTCGGATGAAGATTTTCTGAGTTCTTGGATCCAGAGGGTACTCGTCGAGTCGATGCCCTACTCGACGAGTAGCAGCGTGAAGAGCTGAGAGATGAGACTAGGACTCGGCGAGTTGGGTAGCCCGACTCGGCGAGTCAGCCCAGAGTGAGTTGACTTTGACCAAGGGTAAAAGAGTCATTTTACCCCAAGTGCAGTGTTTAGTATTTGATTGAGTGTGTTTATGGACTTATAGCCGAGGAGATTCAGGAGCAGCCGCCGTTAGCTTTCCGAGCCACACACTCAGCAGCCAGCTTACGAGGTGAGTTTCCTTCCAGTAGGAACGGGTCTAAGGCCACAATGCCGGCCCGTTCAATTAGTAGTAGTTTCCGGATTTAGGTCCGATGCAGCAGTTAGTATGTTTGATGCCTTCGTGGTTCGAACAGGAATTGTGTGCTATGTTTTATGTGTTAAGTATTATGTGTTCCGGGCCACGGCCCGATGTAGCATGTCGTATATGTGTTATGCTAGTTGATGTGTTATGCCATGCCATGTTCAGTCAGACAGTTCCGGACTTCGGTCCGATGCAGGGGACAAGATCCCAGTCAGTTCCGGACTTCGGTCCGATGCAGTTAGTTCCGGACTTTGGTCCGATGCAGGGGACAAGGTCCCAGTCAGTTCCGGACTTCGGTCCGATGCAGTCAGTTCTGGACTTCGGTCCGATGCAGTCAGTTCCGGACTTCGGTCCGATGCAGTAGTTTCGGACTTCGGTCCGATGCAGGGGACAAGGTCCCAGTCAGTTCCGGACTTCGGTCCGATGCAGTTTCCGGGCTTCGGCCCGATGCAGTGGGCAAGGCCCAATATGTGTTTATATGTTATTGTATGGTATGTGGTAGTTTGGGGGAGCTCACTAAGCTTCGTGCTTACAGTTTCAGTTTTGGTTTCAGGTACTTCCGCAAGCAAAGGGAAGAACTCGGGGTGATAGCATCGCACACACCGCAGCATGACTTTTATCCTGGGATGTCTCTTGACATTTTGAGTTGATGTAGTATGATACAGTTTTCCGCACAATATTTTATTATGTTTTGGGAATACATCGCATGTGTTTATGTTATGATACTTATATTATGGCTTTGATTATATGGAAAAACGAAAATTTTTGGGTCGTGTTTTTGGGTCGTTTCAAAATGGTATCAGAGCTAGGGCACGGGTCGATGTGTTCGACAGGGACGTCGAACCCTATAATGGGGGGTGAAGGTGGGTTGCACCTGATCCTACATCGGCTTGGAAGGAGAACGAAACATCTACTTATAAGGGGTGTGGATACCTTCCTTGTCACAACGCATTTTAAAGCCGTGAGGGCAGCAGATCCCATAAGAACTCTGCAGTTAAGCGTGCTCGGGCGGGAGTAGTACCGGGATGGGTGACCCCCTGGGAAGTCCTCGTGCCGAGTGGCCCAAAGCGGACAATATTGTGATACGTGCCAGAGGGGGTGTTACAAATGGTATCAGAGCCCTGGTTTGAGGGATTCGGATACACTTTCGGGTGTATCTGAACTCAAACTAAGGGAAATAAAAGATTTTAATAAAATAAAAATGTTTTACAAACAGAATTTTGAAAACACTTAGAAAGAAAGAATTGTTTTAACAAGATAGAGGTGTGTGCATGCGGTCAGCCGAGCTCAAGTAAGTACTCCCAAATTACCCATACAAATTATTTGTTCAGTTTCAGTTTCAGTAGAACAGCATGCTAGTATAGGGCTAAGGATCTAGGAGAATGCCTTATGTGCCTGTTTATGTGTTACAGCTTTATGAGTATTGCATGCTAGAATTGAGTAGACAGCAGTAGGATAGCCTGATTAGGTTATGCCTGATAGTACGAGCTTAGCATTCTATGCTAGTGCAGTTTCTTGTTATAAGAATAGTTTTGCCTAAGTCTGTTTCCCATGTCCGAATGCTGCTTGCTTCGTGCTTAGTGGGATTCTGAGTAGTGGGAGTTAGCCATTAGGTGAACACGTCACACCACATGTGATCAGGTTTGAATAATCCCAGAGTGTTGGAACTGGCTCTACTGCGCAACTCTTGTTTGAGTCCAACCGTTGTAGGGACGGATCCTTTACTTGAAGGATTATCTGACCCTCATCACATGTGATGGTGTTTAGGTGGTGGCTAACTGGCATTATGAGGAGACCTACAGCAGCTGAGGACCAGTCGCGTTGAGCTTTATGTTTCCCTAGGGCAAGCCTAGGATGAGAGTAGCAGAGAATAGCAGCGGTAGAAGTGACTTGGTGGAGTCAAGGCAGTTCCTGAGGAAAGTACGGATAGATGTGGAAGGTAGTACGGGCCCATACTACTGAAAGCAGAGGATCCGTACTCGAATTAAGGAAGGCCAAGACGAGACCAGGAAGCTAGTAGTAGTATCATGATCCCTTGAGATATTGCAGTGTTCTGATGTTGTTATGATATGTTTCAGAATGGTAGTTTTGCGTCCGAGGCCAGCAGCCGGCAGTTCAGATGCCGGAGGGGGATCAGGATCGGGATCAGGCCCGGAGGCCGGGCAGATGGATGAGCAGACTAGGGAGTTCCTTTCTTCTGAGGTTACCCGCATCATACTAGAGCAGACTCCTGTGATCTTCGGTTCGATCAAGGAGGGTATTTTAGAGCTGATGGATGAGAGATTGAGTACTTTCCGTGCTGAGATGGCGGCCGTGATGGGGTCGCGCACACTTACGTTCAGGGAGTTCAGGGCATGCGGGGCTCCTGAATATCATGGGGCACGTGACCCCATAGCGAGTACCAGGTGGTTGGCGGATGTGGCCAACGCATTCCACACTAGCAGATGTCCCGAGGGGGGACAAGGTCAGATTGGCGTCCTGTCTTCTGAAGGACAGGGCACGAGACTGGTGGGAGGAGGTCGGACATGCCATCGGGGATGATGCGGCATTGGATGCCATGACCTGGGCTGATTTCTCTACCAGGTTCAGAGCGGAGTTTGCACCGGTCATCGAGGTGCAACAGTTAGCTAGGGAGTTCCAGGATCTTACCCAGACTACAGAGACAGTGGCGGAGATCACCGCCAAGTTCAGGGAGAGGGCCCTTCTTCTTCCTCATAATGCAGCCGATGAGGAGATGAAGAAGGTCCGTTATCACGAGATGTTGCGGAGTGACATTCGTATGTTTGTGAGCCGGTCCAGTTGCAAAACACTGGACGACATGATTGCTAGAGCCAGAGAGAGGGAGATTGATCTCGAGATGGAGAAGAAGAGGAAACCGGAGGCGGTTTCGGGTTTAGGCAGTGTGGGCAAAAAGCCCAAGGTTTCAGATCACAGGTCCAGGGGTCAGCAGAGCCACGGTCGGTGTGGCAAGTGTGGGAGATTGCACGAGGGGGCGTGCAAGGCAGGGAGTTCCGGCTGCTACAAGTGCGGTCGGACTGGGCATATGAGTAGGGATTGTACGGCCCCTGCTACTATGGTTACAGCATCAGATCTGATTTGCTTTCAGTGCAATCAGAGGGGACAAAAAAGGTCCCAGTGTCCCAGTTTAGCTGCAGCAGGGAAGGTGGTTGCACCTGTCCCTGCCACCCTGAGGATTACGGATGGCCGGCAGGGCCGAGCTGATGCGCCGGTGGCGAAGAGCAGGGCATTTCAGATGACAGCAGAGGAGGCGCGAGCGACTCCTGATGTGGTGACGGGTATGAATCTTTCCTTCATCTTTTGTTATTATATTGCTTGAATATTACTTGATGATATGTTTTATTTAGGGTCGTTCTCGGTGAACGGCATCCCTGCTTTGGTATTGTTCGATTGGGGGGCTACCCGATCATTTGTATCGCTTGCGCTCAGCAAGAGATTTAGCAGAACTCCAGGGGAGCTGGATTGTCCACTAGAGGTTGAGATAGTAGATGATAGGACCCTAAGGGTCGGCAGAGTACATAGAGGGTGTTCCCTTCAGATATTTGATGAGCAGTTTTCAGTGGACCTGGTTCCTATTCCCCTGCGTGGGAATAAAGTTATTGTGGGCATGGATTGGCTGAGCCCCAATGGGGCGGTGATTGATTGTGAGCTACAGCTAGTGAGGGTTCGCACTCCCAGTGGGGGAGAGATAGTGATTCAGGGCGAGAGGCCCCAGCGAGGACCGATCTTTTGTTCCGCCGCGAGGGCGAGGCGCTATGTTCAGCAGGGTTGCGCCGGTTTTGTAGCCTACGTCTTGGATGCCCGGGAGAAGGGCAAGACGGCGATTGATGATGTTCCTGTTGTTCGTGACTACCCGGATGTGTTTCCTGAGGATTTGCCGGGGATACCTCCAGAGAGGCAGGTTGAGTTCAGGATCGACCTAGTTCCTGGTGCGGCTCCGGTAGCCAAAGCACCGTATCGACTTGCTCCCCCTGAGATGCAGGAGTTGTCTACACAGCTTCAGGAGTTGTTAGACAAGGGTTTCATTCGGCCAAGCAGTTCGCCTTGGGGAGCGTCGATCTTATTTGTGAGGAAGAAGGACGGGTCGCATCGTATGTGCATTGATTATCAGGAGTTGAACAAAGTAACGGTGAAGAATCGTTACCCACTTCCGAGGATAGATGACTTGTTTGATCAGCTTCAGGGAGCGTCTTGGTTCTCCAAGATCGACCTACGCTCCGGTTACCACCAGATGAGGGTCAGGGATGAGGATGTACAGAAGACTGCTTTCAGGACCCGGTATGGTCATATGAGTTCGTGGTGATGCCATTTGGGCTCACTAATGCCCCAGCCGCGTTCATGGATCTCATGAACCGCGTGTGTAGACCGATGCTGGATCGGTCGATGATCGTGTTCATAGATGACATCTTGGTATATTCCAAGACTCAGGGGCAGCACGAGGAGCACCTGCGGGAGGTGTTGGAGACTTTGAGGAGGGAGAGACTTTTCGCAAAGTTCTCCAAGTGTGAGTTCTGGTTGCGCGAGGTGCAGTTTCTTGGCCATCTCGTCAACCAGAAGGGTATTCTGGTAGATCCGGCCAAGATTGAGGCCGTGATGCAGTGGGAGGTCCCGAGGTCTCCATCTGAGATTCGGAGCTTCCTAGGGTTGGCAGGGTATTATCGGAGATTTATTCAGGACTTCTCCAAGATAGCAGTGCCACTCACCCGACTAACCAAGAAGTCGGTGGTATTCCGTTGGGGGCCTGAGCAGCAGGCGGCGTTCGAGATTCTCAGACAGAAATTGTGCGAGGCACCGATCCTTACCTTGCCAGAGGGTGTAGAGGATTTCGTAGTCTATTGTGATGCTTCGATCACAGGTATGGGAGCAGTATTGATGTAGCGAGGCCATGTGGTAGCTTATGCCTCGAGACAGTTGAAGCCTCACGAGGCTAATTATCCTACCCACGATTTGGAACTGGGGGCAGTTGTGTTCGCCCTCAAGATTTGGAGACATTACCTTTATGGGGTCCGCTGTACTATTTACACGGATCACAAGAGTTTGCGATATCTTATGGATCAGCCGAGTTGAACATGAGACAGAGGAGATGGTTAGACGTGCTGAAGGACTATGACTGTGAGATCCTTTATCATCCAGGGAAGGCCAATGTGGTGGCCGACGCCCTGAGCCGCAAGGTGTCGAAGGCCCCTATCAGAGATCTGTGTATGAGGATGACAGTGATCACTCCCTTGTTGGAGTGGATCAAGGAGGCTCAGATGGAGGGTCTCAAGGAGGAGAGGCAGAAGTGTGAGAGGATAGTGGGCCGAGTAGCTTCATTTGATTACGACAGTCGTGGTTTGTTGACACTTCATGGTAGGATATGGGTACCGTACTGGGGTGGGGTACGGCAAGTATTGATGGACGAGGCTCATAAGTCTCGGTTTTCTATCCACCCAGGGGCGACGAAGATGTATCGAGATCTTCGATTGGATTATTGGTGGCCCTGCATGAAGCGAGATGTCGCTTGGTATGTGGAGAGATGTTTGACCTGTCGGAAGGTCAAGGCGGAGCACCAGAGACCTCACGGCAAGATGCAGCCGTTAGACATTCCCGTGTGGAAATGGGAGGATATCACCATGGATTTTGTCACCAAACTCCCTAGGACCGCACGCGGGGTGGACTCGATATGGGTAGTAGTGGATCGGTTGACGAAGAGTGCCCATTTTATTCTGATTCAGGAGAGTATATCGGCGGAAAAGTTAGCCGATATCTATGTGCGAGAGATTGTGGCACGTCATGGAGTGCCGGTATCGGTGGTGTCGGACCGAGATGTTCGTTTCACGTCCAGATTCTGGAAGTGATTCCACGAGGAGATGGGTACTCGTCTCCATTTCAGCACCGCTTTCCATCCTCAGACTGACGGGCAGAGCGAGAGGACGATTCAGACTCTCGAGGACATGCTTAGGGCATGTGTTCTAGACTTTGGGGGCAGTTGGGATACGTATCTTCCGTTAGCGGAATTCTCGTATAACAACAGTTATCATGCGAGCATTGATCGATCTTCTTTTGAGATGTTATATGGCAGAAAGTGCAGGACCCCGATTTGTTGGGGTGAGGTCGGTCAGCGAGTCATAGGGAGCACCGAAGTGGTGCTCAAGACGACGGAGTTGATCCAGCAGGTCCGTAGTAGGCTGCAGACTGCGCAGAGTCGGCAGAAGAGCTACGCCGACAGGAGGCGTTCAGACTTGGAGTTCCAGGTGGGAGATATGGTTCTTCTGAAAGTCTCACCTTGGAAAGGTGTCATCAGGTTCCGGAAGAGGGGCAAATTGGGCCCCAGATTTATTGGTCCTTTCAGGGTTTTGGCCCGGGTGGGTCGGGTTGCTTACCGGTTAGATCTTCCTGAGGAGCTTAGTTTGATACACAACACCTTCCACGTGTCGCAGTTGAGGAAGTGTTTGGTGGATGAGACGGCAGTCGTTCCCTTAGAGGACATTCAAGTTGATAGCGGCCTAAATTATATCGAGAAGCCGGTCGCGATTCTGGAACGGAAGACCAAGACCTTGAGGAACAAGGTAATTCAGCTAGTAAAGGTGCAGTGGCAGCACCGGAAGGGGTCTGAATGGACGTGGGAGGCTGAGGAGGAGATGAGAGCGCACTACCCAGAGTTATTTGCAGATCCAGTCGTAGCAGACTTCGAGGACGAAGTCTGAGACAAGTGGGGGAGAATTGTAACGACCCGTTCCCAGTATGTTGATTTATTGGTAATTATAGTGAGTTTTCCTAGAGGGACTCGGCGAGTTCTAGCCTGACTCGCCGAGTCGGGTCGCGTCTGAGGGCACGCGTGAGCCGGCGACTCGACGAGTCCATAATATGGACTCGGCGAGTCCATCCGTCTGGGTGAAACCCTAAATCCCCGGGTTGCCCACTATTTATACCACCTTATAGCCCCCATTCTCGCCTCCCTCACCCTGAGAACACAGTGTTAGAGCCCCAAAACTCCATTGAAGAGCTTATTTGTGTTTGGTGCCCTCTTTGTGAAGGTGTGAAGAAGGAGAAGAAGGAAGAAGCAAGGAGAAGGGTTGGAGTGCAAAGATCCAAGGCCAAATCAGAGTTTATTGAGGTATTTTCGGAGTTCCATCTTATTTTATGCTTTAAACTTCCATTAGGGCTCTCCTAAGAGCTAGTTGGTGCTTGTTTCAAGCCTTACACTTGCATGAACGTCTTATTAAGTCGATATATCTATGGATCTGAATGTTGGGGTGTTGTAGAGCCCATATCTACTGTCTTTTTGGGGTTATATTGCATGTTAGCCATAGATCTACCCATTTTATGCATCTTTTAGCCTTGTTTCCCTTATTCATGAGGTTGTGCACGTAAAGTTGGAAACTTTACGTGGTAAAACAGCTTATTGGACTCAGATCTATCAATTGTATGCATTGGATTCAAACAAAATCAAGTAAAAATCTGTTGCATGGTGGCGACTCGCCGAGTCGGAAGAACGACTCGACGAGTTGGGTCGCGAGTCCCGAGTTCTTCAGTCTTATCAGTGTCGAGTGGACGAGGTGAGTTAGGGAGTGGACTCAGCGAGTTGAGAGTAGACTCAGTGATGGAGGGACTCGGCGAGTTGTTCATACAACTCGGCGAGTCCAAGGCAATCTTCTTGGGGATCAAGAACAACTCGTCGAGTCTGTTCATACGACTCGGCGAGTCGGATGAAGATTGTCTGAGTTCTTGGATCCAGAGGGTACTCGTCGAGTCGATGCCCTACTCGACGAGTAGCAGCGTGAAGAGCTAAGAGATGAGACTAGGACTCGGCGAGTTGGGTAGCCCGACTCGGCGAGTCAGCCCAGAGTGAGTTGACTTTGACCAAGGGTAAAAGAGTCATTTTACCCCAAGTGCAGTGTTTAGTATTTGATTGAGTGTGTTTATGGACTTGTAGCCGAGGAGATTCAGGAGCAGCCTCCGTTAGCTTTCCGAGCCACACACTCAGCAGCCAGCTTACGAGGTGAGTTTCCTTCCAGTAGGAACGGGTCTAAGGCCACAATGCCGGCCCGTTCAGTTAGTAGTAGTTTCCGGATTTAGGTCCGATGCAGCAGTTAGTATGTTCGATGCCTTCGTGGTTCGAACATGAATTGTGTGCTATGTTTTATGTGTTAAGTATTATGTGTTTCGGGCCACGGCCCGATGTAGCATGTCGTATATGTGTTATGCTAGTTGATGTGTTATGCCATGCCATGTTCAGTCAGACAGTTCCGGACTTTGGTCCGATGCAGTTAGTTCCGGACTTCGGTCCGATGCAGGGGACAAGATCCCAGTCAGTTCCGGACTTCGGTCCGATGCAGTCAGTTCCGGACTTCGGTCCGATGCAGTAGTTCCGGACTTCGGTCTGATGCAGGGGACAAGGTCCCAGTCAGTTCCGGACTTCGGTCCGATGCAGTTTCCGGGCTTCGGCCCGATGCAGTGGGCAAGGCCCAATATGTGTTTATATGTTATTGTATGGTATGTGGTAGTTTGGGGGAGCTCACTAAGCTTCGTGCTTACAGTTTCAGTTTTGGTTTCAGGTACTTCCGCAAGCAAAGGGAAGAGCTCGGGGTGACAGCATCGCACACACCGCAGCATGACTTTTATCCTGGGATGTCTCTTGACATTTTGAGTTGATGTAGTATGATACAGTTTTCCGCACAATATTTTATTATGTTTTGGGAATACATCGCATGTGTTTATGTTATGATACTTATATTATGGCTTTGATTATATGGAAAAACGAAAATTTTTGGGTCGTGTTTTTGGGTCGTTTCAGATTGTTAATACCCCATATGAGTTATTATAACCATACTAATACGACTAGTGGCATGTACGACGTTCTTCAGGCGTCGGAGCTTGTAGACATTTGTCACCCTAGACTTCCGGTCTAACTGTAGCTAACAATAGTGGTATGGGGTTGTCAATACCATATAGATCTATACAAAAGTATCTCGCTCTCCCCCCAGGAGAATCTGGTTATAATGCTGGCCTTTAAGGTGTACTTATGAAAAGTACGCAAAGAGAGTGTGTCTCACAAACTGTACTAACAGTTTACGTGTAGTGTATTGAAAACCCTTTTTGTACGTGGAAGTATTTTCCTTCAATAGTAGTTATATAGAGTGACATAATTATAGTTTGAAATAATTATCTGTAACATGTCTGAAAAACTAAGAACTAGTTTAAAAGAACCACAAACAATACCCATTATAGTTTAACTAAAAAAGTTATAGTGTCAGTATATGTAAACCCATTTATATATTTTATTATACAAGATAATAGGTTTATAATACATATGTTTTGGTTAAAACCCATGAGGATATTGTCATAAAATCACTATGACCAATCTTGTTCAGGACTCATTCTTACTAGAAAATTTACTTTTATCATAAAAGTTATAATTTTCCCATTTGTTCATGTAATATGTTTAAACTTGTTCTTATAAAATTTTATACTATAACTTAACCATATTGTGCATGAAAGCTTAAAATAACTAGTAAAATCACATAGCATGCATATAAACCTTATACACAACATATAGATGAACACATACCACAACATTTTTATTAAAATATGGTTTTGCTTGTTCCCCCCCCCCCCCCCCCCCCCTTAAAAAAGTATGAAAAATCTTGAAAAAGGGTGGGTTATGAACCCACCTTGAGTGGTTTTGTGGGTTGATTTGAAGAGATGTTGAGATTTCTCCAAGCCTAAACACTTGGATGGAGTTGATGATATTCCTTGAGAGTAATGTTATCCTAAGGGTTTTGAATACATGTTAATGTGTGTAAATGGTATGAATTTTGAAAGATCTGGTATACTCAAGAGTCATATTAAAACAATATTGCTAAATAACATGTGATCTTAAGGTTCACACTAACAACTTGATACAAATGATTATTTATTAGAAATTGATTTTAATAAATATTTATAAACTCTTATATTAATTGGGAAAATATTTATTTCAAGGAAATAATTATTTTACAATACAAGTAACACATTATTTCACATGGTATGAATTTAATATGTGTTGTACATCTTTTTGGACCTAGTAAGCATTTTGTATTTTAGCAAAAAGACAAAGTTTATATCTTATAAACTTTGAGTTTATAAAATATAAACTCTTGATTTGTCTTTTCTTTCTTGGAAATATGAGATATAGAGAAAAGACATTTGCATTGGTATAATGCAAAAGAATCAAATCTAGGGTGATATTGTAACACTCCAAACCAGGTATACTTTGAAACCATTGAAGAATTCAAATTTTAGTATAATAGTCCCTTAAGTACGCTGGGCGTACCTATGAGTACGCTTCCCGTACTATGCATGGATGAACGCAAAGGGGAAGCACGTACACTGGGCATACCAGAAGTATGTTGGGCGTACATGCTAGATGACTAAACCCTAATTTTCAGATTTGAGGCCTATTTAAACGTCCTTAAAGCCCATTGGACTGAACCCTAGAGAGCCTCCATAACCTTAGAACGTCCTTCTACTCCCGAGAGAGCTTGTGAGACCATTTTAAGCTTAGAAAGGGTGTTGGTGGCCATTTTTAGTGACATTCAAGAAGGTGAAGTTGTCAAGGAAGCTTGGAGTGACATTGAGCTTCAAGAATCTGCATCTAGATCACCTTGAGGAGCTTCTGGAGGTATAAAGCTTGCACCTTTCCACCTTAATCACTAGAGCTAGCTATAGTTTTCTAGTTTATTCCCCTTTGCTGTTTTTGGATCTTATCTTGTGAGTTGAGCAACTCTAGAAAAAGGTCTTAATGGGGGTGTTGGGAACATATAAGACATGCAAAGGCATAAAGTTGCCAACTTTATGCCCTAGGTCGTCTTAATGAGCTTAGATTTGACTTTTGGACATGAGGGAATCGAGTATTAAGCACTTAATGGAAAAAATGCTTAATCTGTTAGTACGCTGGGCGTAACCTAGCGTACGCAGAGCGTAAGTCCCAGAGACTCAATACGTTGCGCGTACTAGGGTGGTATGCTAAGCGTACACACCACAGATGGGCTTGGATCTGTTTTCGGCCTTTGAACTGTTGGGCCGCAAGTGGTCATTGGGCAAGGTTGTATTTTAGGGATGGTGGGCCAATTTATCTGTTTTGGGCCATAGATGTTATGATTGTGACTTATTGGGCTATGAGGCCCAGTATTGGTTTTTGGACATGGACTTTGGGCCTATTAACAAAGGAAGAATATTTGGGCCTTTGTAGAAGGACTTGGAGTTTGGGTTTCCCTTTGATTGCATGAATCCATAACACTGGTTAATATTATTATTTATCACGGGAGGTTATAGACAGTTAGGAGGGCAATTTCAGATTCTTCGGATAGAGGTGAGTCTTCTCACCATACCAATGGGTCTAAGGTACCAAGGCCAGCCCATTTTGTGTTAGGTTATTATGTATGTTATTTCATGGAAGACCTCGGGGGGAGCCCGTGGCAATTGGATATAAGACCATGTGGGGTAGCCCATGATATTCCCAAGTTAAGACCATGTGGGGTAGCCCATGATACAATGGTATAAGACCCTTGGGGGGGGGGGGGGGGGGGAGCCCACTACATCCTTATAGGTTCATGTTTGTGTTATGTGTAGATATTTTTGTGATATATAATATGTTATGTGATTATGTATGTTATTGCATGGAAGACCTTGGAGGGAGCCCATGTCAATTGGATATAAGACCATGTGGGGTAGCCCATGACATTCCCAGGTTAAGACTGTGTGGGTAGCCCATGACACAATGATATAAGCCCCTGGGGAGGGGGGGGGGAGCCCACGACATCCTTACAAGTTTATGTACACATGGCTTATGTGATATAGGTATAGATTGTTGGAATAGTGTCTAAGGCTGCAACTATATTAGGCAAGTATTTGACCCGATTGTGCATGGTCCTTTTAGGTTGCCTTCACCATAGCAACTTGACAGGATGATTTATTATGAGAGAATAGATATTACTAATATATTATGAGAATAATATAAGGAGTAATAATATTTTTATTTGATTAATATAAGTCATAGATTAATTGGTATTAATTTGGTGACTTAAAGAGATTAATTAAACAAGAGGGTATAAATTGTCAATTGTTTGATAGTTACACTTTGGGCTGTAAATCCTTATAGGATAGAGGGTGGACGATTTCTAGGGCTAAGGATAGCCATAAAATCATCCAAGGCTTATATTTGGTAAGGATTAGGATTGCTTAGAGTCTAAGTTATCCAATTAGGGTTTAAGGGTAAAACCCTAGGAGCCTTACAAGTATAAATAGACCCCTTGGGATAGGGAAATCGGCACCTCTTCTACAGCAAGGAAACCCTGGCCGATTTCCTCCTCTCTCCTCTCTCTCAAATCATCCCCTTTGCTAGTTGGTGTTTGTAAGCCATTAGAGGAGTGACAATTGTGACTCTAAAGCTCCAAGAACAAGAAGATCAAACAAATGTTTCAAGGTAAGCTTCTAACTCTGGTTTTGTATTGTTCTTATACCTAATTAGTCATTAGAAGTCTTGGATTCAATGCATGTTTAATTAGAGAAACTTAGATCTAAGCATTAGGGTTTGTATGTGCACATAAGAATGTTCATATGTTAAAAACCCATCAGTGGTATTAGAGCTTAGATTGGTTTCTATTAAATTGTTGCTTGATTGTTTGAATCTTACTTTCAAAATTCAATTTTTGTGTTTTTGAGTCATGGACTCGGCGAGTCCGAGCGCCAGGAAGAGCCAAAATCGGGTTTTTTTTTTTTTTCATATTTATCTTATGAAAGCTTACCTTTATCATATTAGATCAACCCAAATCCGATTTTATGATATATATGACTATATTTTTGATCTAATTGAAGATATTTATCAATTAATAAAATATTTAATTTCCTTATATGATAATTATTAATTCTTTTGATTAAATTCGTAAATTGTTTTTCAAGAAATAATAAATAAATCAAATATGGATAATTATGTGATTAATTGTTAATTTAAATTATTTGTTATTTGATCCTTTATGTTTTAAATGTTTAAAACTTGTCCTCAAGTTTTGAAATTAAAAGTTTAATTTAGACAATTTAAATTTCAAACCCTAGAATTTTACAAGTTTAAAATCCAACCCTATACTAATATAATATTACAAGATTAATATCTATAGATGTATAACTTAAATGCTAGTCTTACCGTTAGAAGACCTCATTCACGAAGCCGGTCTATAAGGTGGGTATAAGGTTGCGGCCTATAAAATGGCGCTTAATGGGTGTACACTCACACCCACCGCTTGCTTGATCGGTGGAGGGTCGTTAGCCGAACGGGTAGGATACGGAAACCTCATCCTCTCATTAAAGGTATAATATGAAATACAAAGTAACTACATGTTTTCTTAAAATTTCCCAATCTTAGTTACTTTAGGAAAAGTGAATTGATGTAATCCCATGAAATCACACTTTGCACCTTGCTAAGAAGTTAGTGGAGCGTGTGTGGTTTACCGGCACACTAATTGGTTCTAAGCGAAGGTGGCAAAGGGTGATTCATTGTTTATCATAGTTCGATGGAGAGTGTGTGGTTTACCGGCACATCGAATAGGTGATCGTTACAATGAAGGCACCATGTGAATTGGCATGGTAATTCACACCCGCTTTGTGATCCTCGATATCTCAGTCACAAACAAGAGGGGCATATCGAGATTTAAACATGCCATTGAAAATTTTCAATGAATCTCATCCAAACCTAGGAATTCTCAATACATTTAGGACTTAAAGTTATGTTTTTCATGGTGGAGAATTAGTGAATCATCATTCACTTACCTTCAAATTGTTTGCATATTAGATTACGGCATCCCTTTTCTAATGTGTAAATATTGTTGTTGGATCCTAGCCATAATTTTCTTATTGGGTGATAATTAGGGATTCATATTCTAATCTATCTTTGTCCTTTCTATTTGTAGATGTCGAATGCTAACAATGTTGTTGCAAGTTCATTCACTTTGATGAGCCTTTGTCAAAAGGTCACCTTCGATGGAACGAACTTTAGCGAATGGATAAGATACATTCGCATGATTGCTCACTATGAGGATAAGGAGTATGTCCTCGATGAGAAGCTCGAGAAAATCAACCATGAAATCGCTACTCCGGCCGAGATGACTGCTTTTGAAACTCACGAACGTGATGCAATGAAGGTACATCCCATCATGATCGCCACAATGAACTCCGAATTCCAAAAGTCCTACGAGCACATGTATCCGTACGAAATGCACCAAGACTTGTTGGAGGGATACCACCAAAATGCGAGACAAGAGCATTATGAGATTTTCACTAACATGATTTCCGCTAAAATGGGTCATGGAGAGTCTCTTACCGTGCACCTGCAAAAGATGCAAAGGTATGTCGACCGTCTTCGCAAGTTAAATGTTGACTTTGGGGAAGACTTGGCAATCGACATGGTGCTTCACTCTTTGCCTCCAAGTTACAATCAATTTAGGATAACCTATCACATGAACAAAGAAGAGGTCACCCTAAGCAAACTCCAAGGTCTCTTGAGGGTCGCTGAGAGCAACTTCAAGGACAAGTCTGTTGCACCAACTCCCAATCCGCCTCCCACTCCTGTTTTGGCAATTGGATAAGGAAAGGGAAAGAAGAGGAAGACTTCGTCTAAAAACTATCGTAAGGTTAAAGCCCGAGATGGTGCCTCTTCTAGTGGGACCAAAGTTGATCCCGCTAAGCCCTGCCCTAACCCGAAGAAGGCAGAGTGCCACCACTGCCACAAGATAGGACACTGGAAGAGAAGCTGCCCAGAGTACCTGCAAGCCATCAAGGAAGGAAAGATCAAGCCATCTTTCGCAGGTATATACACAATTAAATCTAACGATTCATCTCATTATATTTCTTGGGTTCTTGATACCGGTTGTGGTTACCACATTTGTTCTAATGTGAAGGGGCTAAGAAGAAATAGAGACGTGGAGCATGGAAGAATAAATCTAATCATGGGGAACAGAAGATCGTCGCCTGTGACCAAGATTGGAGTGTATTCTTTAGTGCTTAGGAATGGTTTATCTTTAGATTTAAACAATTGTTGCTATTATCCAGAAATGGCTAGAAACATCATTTCATTTCATGGTTTGTTTAGCCAAGGTTTTAGATTTTCTTTTAATAATGATAATGGTTCTATTTTAGCTTATCTGAATGGTGTCTTTTATTTTGAAGCTATACCATGTAATGAAATTTATGAAACTGTTATGATTGTTGATAACTTAGGAAATGATGTTTTATGCATGGATTCTTCCAATAGTACGGATAAGGCATCCTTGTGGCATTATCGTCTTGGACATGTCAACAACAAACGCATAGCCCAACTCCAAAAGGATGGAGTGTTGGAGTCATTCGACCTTACGGAAGATGACACATGCGAGTCTTGTTTACTTGGAAAGATGACCAAGTTACCCTTCGTGGGTACGTGCGAAAGGTGTGAGGGTCTATTGGACCTCATACATACCGATGTGTGTGGACCGTTTAGATCTACCATGAAGGATGGAAACCGCTTCTACGTGACTTTTACTGATGACTATAGTAGATATGGGTATATCTACTTAATCAAGCAAAAGTCAGAAACTTTTGAAAAGTTCAAAGAGTTCAAGAATGAAGTGGAGAATCAATTGGGCAGGAAGATCAAGATGCTTCGATCAGATCGAGGAGGAGAGTACCTAAGTTTTGAATTCCACGATTATCTCAAGGAGTGTGGAATAGTTTCACAATTGATGCCACCTAGGACACACCATTTGAATGGTGTGGCAGAAAGGCGTAATCGAACCTTGTTGGACATGGTTCGCTCTATGATGAGTCATGCTTCGCTATCTATCTCTTTTTGGGGGTATTCCTTAGAGACTGCCGCCCATATCCTTAACCGAGTCCCTACTAAGAAGGTTGCCAAAGCACCTCACGAGATGTGGACGGGGAAAGCTCCTTCGTTAGCACATATCAAGGTTTGGGGTTGCGAGGCTTTCGTAAGATGAGATACTCACGACAAGCTCGAACCTCGTAGTGAGCGATGTATTTTCATCGGCTACCCACATAAATCCTTTGGATATCTCTTCTATAGACCGAAGGACAATGTTGTCTTTATTGCGAGGAGATGAGTTTTCCAAGAGCGGGAACTCATAGGCCAAGGAGACAGTGGGAGGCAAATCAAGCTTGAACAAATTCAAGAGTCGATAGATGAAGGAACCTCTACCGCTGGCACTCAACCCGAGGAGGAAACTCCGGTTGAACCGATTGACATATCATTACCTCTTAGACGTTCCGAAAGAGTTAGAGTTCAACCCCAGTTATATGGTTTTCATATTACTACCGAAGGGGTCACATATATTAGTGATAGTACACTAATAAACCTTGATGAACCTAATAGCTATAAGGAAGCCATGGCAGGCCCAGAGTCTGCGAAATGGAAAGAGGTAATGGATAGCGAGATCCAATCCATGTATGATAACCAAGTTTGGAATTTGGTTGATAATGTACCCGGACGTAAGACCGTTGGGTGCAAATGTATCTTCAAGAAGAAGACCGATGTGGATGGAAAAGTACACACGTATAAGGCGCGATTGGTTGCGAAGGGCTTTACTCAAACTCCCGGAGTTGACTATGATGAGACCTTCTCACCAGTTGAGAAGATAAAGTCTATTAGAGTGATGCTAGCTATTGCCGCATTTCATGATTATCAAATTTGGCAAATGGATGTCAAGACCGCTTTCCTTAACGGGAAGTTGGCTGAGGATGTTTACATGGCTCAGCCAGATGGGTTTGTGGATCCGCAGCATCCAAATAGAGTGTGTAAGCTTGAGAAGTCCATTTATGGACTTAAGCAAGCGTCTCGCAGATGGAATCTTTGCTTCGATGAGAAAGTCAAAGAGTTTGGATTTGTATGAAGAGAAGATGAATCGTGTGTATATGTCAAAGCCAGTGGGAGTATAGTAAGCTTCCTCGTTCTATATGTGGATGGCATATTACTCATAGGAAACGAAGTCCCGACTCTGCAGGAAGTTAAGTCCTGGCTCGGGAAGTGTTTCGCTATGAAGGTCCTCGGAGAGGCTTCCTATATTTTGGGAATAAGGATAGTAAGATAAAGAAGTAAGAGACTAATAGGACTTAGTCTATACACTTACTTAGAGAAGGTACTAAAATGTTTTAGTATGGAAAACTCGAAGAAGGGAGAATTACCGATACAAAATAATGCCAAGTTGAGTAAGACTCAAAGTCCGAGTACCGAAGCTGAAATAGCTGAAATGAGCCGAGTTGCATACGCTTCCGCAGTTGGCTCAATCATGTACGCTATGACTTGTACTCGCCCTGATGTGGCCTTTGCTTTAAGCATGGTTAGTAGATATCAAGGGAATCCTGGCAGAGCTCATTGGATTGTGGTGAAGAATATCCTTAAGTACCTTCGGAGAACGAAGGAATGCTTCTTAGTCCTCGGAGGGAGTGATGACTTGAAGGTGCGAGGGTATAGTGACGCTAGCTTTCAAACTGACAGGGACAACTACTGTTCGCAGTCAGGCTGGGTCTTTACCCTGAATGGAGGAGGAGTGACTTGGAAAAGTTCCAAGCAGGAAACCGTAGCTGATTCAACGTGCGAATCAGAGTACATTGCAGCGAGCGAAGCGTCGAAGGAGGCAATATGGCTAAAGGACTTCATTGGTGATCTTGGAGTTGTACCTGCCATAAAAGAGCCCATGGAGATTTTTTGTGATAATGAAGGAGCGGTTGCCTTGACCAAGGAACCGAGGGATCATGGTAGATCACGACATATCGATAGAAAATATCACTTTATTAGACATCGTGTAGAAGAAGGACAACTCGTAGTGAAGAGGATATCATCAGAAGATAACCTAGCAGATCCGCTTACGAAGGGACTGAGTAGGGTTAAGCACTTGCAGCACACTAGGAGTATTGGGCTGAAGGATGATATTATCATAGATTAGATAGTATTAGAAACGTGTAATAGATAAATGTAATTAACATTTGATGATTAAATAAAGGAGTTTTATTTATAAGTAATGTTACTGTCTTATGTTTATTGTTTAACTATTGTTTCACTTTGCATGTTTTGACTTCAAGAATAATTGAGTTTATTAAGAATAATCGAATTATTCAAATTGTCCACAATCGTTCATATGTCGGAAGTAGATATGAATGAAGATTGTCATGAATAGGTGTGTAGATTATCTAAATGGTTTTAGACATAGCAAAAGATTGTTGCAACATTCATGAGTGCTTATGAACTAGTTTTGAGCATTGGAACAAACTCGCGCTTGCTGGAATCACCTTATGGAATGTGATAAAAAGGGTGATCGCAAGACGATAATATCATATAGTCTTAAAACCTAGATATATGGTTTGTTGTTTGTTAATTGATTGTACATTGATAATGCGAAAACACATTGGTAACTCGATGTTATAAAACGCATTGTTGTGTATAGTTGATTAATGAATAAGTAAATGCATATAAGTCGACGTTTATCTGTAACTTTTATCCTAAGAAGGAAAAGGCGGTATCTCGGCCGCTCGATGATTTGATTTGACTTATGTGCCGGGCCCGGTCAGAACTGAATTGATGTGTTTGATTAAGTTCTATGTCAAATAAATCGGAGATCGAGAAACCAAATGCTAGACTAATTATTCCATAGAATTGTCAGCATGATATCTAACAGAGGACTGTACGATCCCTTATCTAAAGGACAAGATTGATTAGATTAGAGTTTAACAGCGTCTTTAAGAGATACGATTGCAAATTGGATTGTACTTGTGCATATAGTTACTAGACTTATCCAAGTGGGAGACTTTTGGAATAGTATCTAAGGCTGCAACTATATTAGGCAAGTATTTGACCAGATTGTGCATGGTCCTTTTGGGTTGCCTTCACCATAGCAACTTGACAGGATGATTTATTATGAGAGAATAGATATTATTAATATATTATGAGAATAATATAAGGAATAATAATATTGTTATTTGATTAATATAAGTCATAGATTAATTGGTATTAATTTGGTGACTTAAAGAGATTAATTAACCAAGAGGGTATAAACTGTCAATTGTTTGATAGTTACACTTTGGGCTGTAAATCCTTATAGGATAGAGGGTGGACGATTTCTAGGGCTAAGGATAGCCATAAAATCGTCCAAGGCTTATCTTTGGTAAGGATTAGGATTGCTTAGAGTCTAAGTTATCCAATTAGGGTTTAAGGGTAAAACCCTAGGAGCCTTATAAGTATAAATAGACCCCTTGGGATAGGGAAATCGGCACCTCTTCTACAGCAAGGAAACCCTAGCTGATTTCCTCCTTTCTCCTCTCTCTCAAATCATCCTCTTTGCTAGTTGGTGTTTGTAAGCCATTAGAGGAGTGACAATTGTGACTCTAAAGCTCCAAGAACAAGAAGATCAAACAAGTGTTTCAAGGTAAGCTTCTAACTCTGGTTTTGTATTGTTCTTATACCTAATTAGTCATTAGAAGTCTTGGATTCAATGCATGTTTAATTAGAGAAACCTAGATCTAAGCATTAGGGTTTGTATGTGCACATAGGAATGTTCATATGATCAAAACCCATCATAGATAACATGATATGTGATATGTGAATTGTGTGTGTGGTATGCTCTGGGAAACTCATTAAGCACTAGCTTACAGGTTGTGGATTTGTTTCAGGTACTTCAGATCCAAGGGCAAGGGCAAGGCGTGATGGCATGATGTGCAATCTCTCTCAGGCTTTTTCACGGGACACTCTAATGTTTGAAATAAAAGTTGTATCTGACTTATGTTTTAGAAACAATTATAATTGGATTTCTTAATATTGGATCTGTTTTGATTATTCTAAAATGAAAAAATTCTTGGTAAAAATTTGGTCGTTATAGATATGTTCATGACATAGGGGGACAAAGTTGTCTAAAAGTACTTAATGGTTAATGACTCTTAGACCATAATTCCATTATAAACAAGATGTGTGTGTTCTCATTTTTTTCACATTTCTTACCTTGGCCTAGAACATTTCTTCCCTCTCCATATTCTTTATAAAGTCTTGAACTTTAAAGATTTTGTTGCTTGCATTCTCTCTTTAAGTCATATCTTGTTTTGGCTTAAAAGCTTAAGAGTTGTAATGAGCATTACATCAAGTTGGCACATTTTTGGTGTCTCAAGGGTTCATCCTCACTCCATCAACGTCCAAGCTTCCCCTAGAGGACTCAAAATGCTTAAAAGGTTGTTACTACTTCTTCCTTCTATGGTTGTGTTTCAAATCTTTTCTTTACTGGCAAGATGATATTTGGTTGGTGATAAAATGTTTATGTTATTTTATAAATTCAAGTCTTCTATTTGCGATTATTTGTAGTTTTTGAAACTAGTTTTCCAAATAAAACCGAACAATTGGTATGAGAGCCACCTTGCAAGTTTGGTTAGATTTTTTGATTTATGGAAATCTTAGTTTTTTGAGAATATGGATAACTTGTTTTTGTATAAAAACAAGTTCATACATATTTTTTTTGACAACTTTATAATTGTTAATTTATGTCACAAAACTTACATGCATTTTATCACTTAAAGTTGTCTTAGAAAAACAAATTTTGTTTTATGTTTAAATGTATTTTTGAGAGCATATACAAGATTTGGGCCATTTGCATTGTTGTTTGTGTGATTTGGTTGAAAATGGTTTGTAATATTCTTTTATTCATAAAGTATGTAATAAAAGTAACTAGTTTTTAATCTTGTTATTTTTATGTAATAGATTAGTTTTAGACTAGATTTAATTTATGAAAAATGTAATAAGATGAAGATGGAGACCATTTGTTGAAGAACCATAGATACCCACGTTTTATAAAGATTTTATAAAAGTTTATAACTTTTATAAAAGGTTTATAAAATTACAAGAAAGTTGGTTGTCATTGCAAGTGGGAGTTTGAAGATCACATGAAGAACAAGTTGTAATATTTGGCCCCCTTGTCCCTTAGGAAAGGACATAACACTTTTGTGTTGTCTCACAAAAGTGTTCTATTGTTTAAGGTCTGTTTATGTCAAATGCATGCTTGTGTTGTTTATTTTTCAAGTAAATATTTTTTGTGATTGATAATTTAGTTTTTCACAAACCCAAACTATTTTTTGGACAAAATAAACATCACATGGAGTATGGATTTCAATATGTATAATATGGACATTAGATGTAAAATATTTTAGCCAAAAATATAAAACCGGTTTTATAAAAATTGTTAATTACGAAAACTTTTGAAATATTGAATTATTGTTGTAAAAATTATGTTTTTATAACTTATTCAAACTCCAAAGTATTATTTAATGAAAGGAAGTTTTATTAAACAATAATAAAAGGGTTCTCCATGGCTCAAACACAAAACTAATACTAGTTATTAATTTTAAAATTGAACCAAGCCAAAATATAAAAACCGGAGTTTTTATAAGAACCTTAAAAGTGATTTTTAGAAAATTGATACCATAACATATTGAATGCATGCAATTCTCATGATATCACATGTTTTAAATAGAATAATAAAACATACAAATATGTTTTTCAAAATTCAAGTTTATGCCATCCAATTTTAGAAACATTTTAACGTCACTTGTATATTGCTAGTGAGATAAATGATACATAGCCATTAGTATTATCTTTTAATGGCCAAAGTATTTTTGTGATTTCTATAACCAAGTTATAGGTCAATTGTACAAGTTTCTCTAATTAGATGACTTGATTGGAAACCTCTTGTGATAAAGGTCACCTAAGCAAAAGTGTTCCAAGGCATAGATACCAAATTAAAAAAATGGATTGTTAAGGGTCTCATAAATCTAGGAATTACAAATGGTGTAATTAAAAGAAGTTATTTACCTTGTTAAAATTGGGTAAATGGGATAAATGATATCTAACCATTTATTTGATTTGTAACGTGGACCCTAAACTTTAAATAAATAATATTTTTGGAAACAAAAGGGAATTATTATTTAAAGAATTAAATACTAAATGAAAACTTTGTTAAACTTTTGTAGATGGCTCCACCAATTACTGTAACACATCACCCAATGAACATTCGGTCAATTCTTGAAAAAGAAAAACTCAACCACTCCAACTTTTTGGGCAGACACGGAAATTTAAAAATTGTTTTGAAATAAGAAAAGAAAGATTATGTCCTTGAACACCAAACTCCTGATGAACCACCTGCTCTCCCAAAGGCTGCACATGATGCATGGCTAAAGCATATAGATGATTCACTTGATGTTTCATGTCTCATGCTTGCCTGTATGGTTCTCGATCTTTAATGGGGTCTGGAACACTACACTGCCTTTGACATGATTGAACATCTCAAGGAGATGTTTGGAAAACAAGCTGGAACCGAAAGGTTTGACATTGTGAGAGCACTTGATGCCTTGAAAATGCAGGAGAATGGGAATGTGAGCGCACATGTTCTCAAGATGAAAAGCTACATGGATCAAGTGGAAAGATTAGGCTCTCCATATCCACAAGACTTGGCTATAGATATCATCATGAACTCTTTGCCAAAGTCTTACAATGCTTTCATCATGAACTATAACATGAATGGGTGGGAGAAACCAATCTCTAATTTGCACAGGAAGCTAAAAACCACAGAGAAGAATATCCTAAGTAAAACTCCCCACGTGATATTGATTAGTGGAGGAAAAATCAAGAATAACAAAGGCAATAACTTCAAGGGAAAGCCACAAACTGGCAAGGGCAAAGGGAAGAAAGCTCCTCAAAACCCACCGCCCAAGTAGAAGGAAAAGGTTGCCAAAGGTGACACATGCTTTGAGTATGGAGTTATCGGGCATTGGAGAAGGGATTGTCCTAAGTACCTTGAACAGTTGAAAAACAAGAAGGTTGGGGAAGGCCCTTCAGGTATATCCATTTTCATGATTGAAATGGGATTATTTACTTTTTTTTTCATAAAATACTTGGGTATTAGATACTGGTTGTGGAATTCATATTTATAATTCATTACAGGGGTTCAGAAAATGTAAGGAACTGAAAGCAGATGAGATGGTATTGCATGTGGGAAATGGAGCACGGGTTGCAGTTTAAGCAATAGGACATTTTGATTTATGTTTACCATATGTTCTATATTTGACAATAGACAATGTGTGTTTAATTACTTCTATTACTAGAAATATCATTTCAGTTTCACGTTTGAAAAAATTTGGTTATGATTTCAAATTTGTTGATGATAACATTCACTCCTTCCTGAAAGAAATCTTCTATTTTGAGGCTAGACCAATAAATGGAATTTGTGAACTAAACCTAGATGACACCTTAAACAATAAGTCCTGTAAACACCAAAAGGCTCAAACCAGATTTGAACCAAACATATCTATGGCATTATCGCCTGAGACACATAAACAAGTAAAACATATCTCAACTCCAAAAGAGTGGAGTTTTGGGGGTAAATGACATAGAGTCATTTGACATATGAGAATCTTTTTTATGTGGCAAGATGAAAAAATCCCCTTTGTTTGGTACAAGTGAAAGGGAAAGTGCTTTATTAGGCATCATACACACCGATGTATGTGGACCTTTTAAAACAATGTATAGATATTGGGAGAGATATTATATCACCTTCACTGATGACTATAGTCGTTTTGGCTATGTGTATTTGACGAAACATAAATATGAAGCATTTGAAAAGTTTAAATTGTTTCAAAGTGATGTTGAAAATCAACTCGACAAAAAATCAAAATCCTTCCTTCGGATAGAGGAAATGAGTACTTGAGCCAAGAGTTCCAAGACCATCTACGGAGTCGTGGGATTATCTCACAACTCACTCCACCTAGAACACCACAAATTAATGGTGTTTCTGAGAGGAGAAATCGAACCTTACTTGATATGGTTCGATCTATGATGAGTTAAAGTACCCTTCCTTTATCTTTTTGGAGTTATGATTTACTCACCGGAGTTCGTATCTTGAATATGGCAACAACTAAGAAGGTAGAGGAAACACCTTATGAGATATGGTATGGAAGACCTCCATCCTTATCTTATATGAAAATTTGGGGATGCGAAGCTTATGTTAGACAAGAGACTTCCATCAAAATTGAGCCTACATCTACCAAATGCATCTTTGTAGGATATCCTAAAGATTGTTTAGGATATTACTTCTACATCCCTAGTGAGAATAAGATATTTATTTCATGAAAAGTTGAATTCTTATAAAGCAAGTTTCTAATGGATGAGGCAAGCGGGAGGTGTGTGGAACTTGAAGAAGATCAAGAACCTCAACCCGATGCATCTTTAGTTGGCACTAGTATTGAACAAGAGGTTGCTAAAGATGAAGAGATCATCATCCTTCAACCTACTGAAACACAAGGCGTTTGCAGATCTGGTAGAATTCGTCATCAACCTGAGAGATATGGATTTCTCATTGACGAGTGCTTCATAATGACGAATGCTGATGATCCGATCAGCTACCATTATGCAATAACCGATCCCGAATCAACCAAATGGCCTGAAGCCATGAACGCTAAGATGCAATCCATGATAGAAAATCAAGTATGGGACTTGGTTGACCTTCTCCCAATAGCACGATTGTTGGAAGTAAGTGGGTCTTCAAGAAAAAGATTGACATGGATGGCAACTTACACACATTCAAAGAAAAATTGGTTGTTAAAGGATTCACTCAAACTCATGGGGTTGATTATGATGAAACCTTTTCACCACTCTCTATGATTAAATCAATTAGGATACTATTTGCCATAGCTGCATATTATGACTATGAGATATGGAAAATGGATGTCAAAACCACTTTTCTGAATAGACACTTGGAAGAAGATGTCTATATGGATCAACATGAAGGTTTTGTCGACCAAAAGCAAGCATCTCATAACTAGAATCATCATTTTGATGATGAAATCATAAAGTGTGGTTTTATTAGAAATGAAGATGAATCTTGTGTTTACATGAAAACTAGTGGGAGCTCAGTGACATTTTTGGTCCTATATGTGGATGAAATATTAATCATCAGAAATCATATTCCAACTTTACAAGCTGTAAAATATTAGCTAGGAAAGTGTTTCTCAATGAAAGACCTAGGTGAGGCACAATACATTCTTTGAATCAAAATCTATAGAGATAGATCACAACAATTAATAGGTCTAAGCCAAGGTACATATATTGAGAAAGTATTGAAACGGTTAAATATGGAAAACTCTAAGAGAGGATTTGTACCCATGGCACATGGCACTGTACTAAGTTCATCTCAATGTCCTAGCACAAAGGCTGAGCTAGACAAGATGAAAGATATTCCATATGATTCTGCAATTAGATCCATCATGTATGCTATGAATTGTACAAGACCTGATCTTGCTTATGCTATGAGCATGGTAAGCAAGTTCCAACAAAATCCAGGGGAGAGTCATTGGAGAGCTGTGAAGAACATCCTAAAGTATTTACGAATAACTAAGGAATTTTTCCTCATCTATGGAGGCATGGAAGAAAGCTTAAGTGTAAAGTGCTACACTAATGCTTCCTTCACAACTGATCGAGATGATTGCTGATAGCTTCATTTTATTTACTTATTTTTATAGTTTATTTTAGTACATTTCATTCGCATTTTAGTTAACTTTCATGCATATTTTCCCTTTTGTTATTTTTATGACCATTTCGGGGTACTTTCTAGTTTCTTGAGCATTATTGCAGATTTTCTTGGAAACTAGCGGGGCGGCACTCTTGCGAGGCGATTGGGCTTGAAGGGAATTGGAGATTTCATGCTTGATGGCTATGAAGGTGATTCATGGGGTGGACTTGTCAATTGCTTGAAGGCTTGGAAGAATTGAGCTTTAAATTTGAAAGATGCGGGGGAACATTCAAGCGTATGAAAATTATTAATCGGGCGAGTTCACGAGCTTTGGAGGATTTAGAGAGGTCAAATTGGGCTTTAAATGAAGAAAAACTTGAAGAAAATGGGCTAGGAGGTGATTGGATTCGATCTGGGCTAGTGGGATATGCTTTAGAGGCCCAAAATCTCAAAGGAGCCCATGTCAGGTACCACCCGCGCAACCCACCCGCGCAGCAGCACGCGGGTCGCGCAAGGCCCTGCAGGGGCAATTTCGGAAATCCTTCTTTTGAGCTATTTGAGGAAGGTTGGTGCCCATCTTTTGCATACTCTTGAACCCCCGATTTTTGAAGATTCTCTCTGGAGTTTTGGGGACTTTTGAAGGCCAAGAACCCTTGAAGAACATCATATTTTTACCTCTTGATTCTTGCTTAATGTTTGGTACAAATTTCTCTAACCTTGTTTCTTTGTGTTTAGCCATGCTTGGCTAAACTAATCTTGGTTGACTTTTGTTCAATCCTTTGAACTTTTGTTGAATGTTGAAGAGTCCATGAACATGTTCTTGAATCCGTATGGAAATGTTTTGTGTTTTAACATCTTATCATTACTTGTATGTTTTAGTTCATGAGTTTAAATGTGTTTGTGGTGATTAGTTGGCTAATTTCTTGATTAAGTAAAGGATCCTCAAATTAGCAAGCAACAAATGATTTTTGTGTTGATTTTACTTCACACAATCATAAAAACATTTCCTCCAACATGGTGGTGAAAGTATTTGACCCCTCTTGGATTTGGTGACTTTTTGGTTCTTAATGCTAGTTGACTTTCACTAATTACATGCTATTTGGAATTAGTGACTTTGACTAAGGAAATTGTTATGAGCTTCTCTAGCCATTTCAACAATTAAGAAAAGTCTAGGTAATCTCAAGCTCCTTGGATTACTATAGCCAAATTGAGGATTTAAAACAAGTATTGCACCATTGAATTCTAATGATATGTTCATCAAAAGTCAAAGTGAGAAAACTTTAAGTCAACCATCTTTCCCTTATTGATTTTACATCAAATTCTTATTTTTGTTGCAATTGTCTATTTAAATCATAGTTAATTCTAGTTTGTTTCAAGTATTTCAAAACATCAAAACCCCCATTTTTAATTTATTGTCATATTCCAAGTATTTTACAAAGAGATTTTTCATAGAGTTATCAAATTGAACCAGTCTCCGTGGATTCGATCCCTTTACCACTATACACTATTTTAGTGTGTAATATTTAGGGTTATTATTTGTGTTGGCCTCGACAACCACCAAATTTTTGGCGCCGTTGCCGGGGATTGGTTTATTTTTAATCAATTTGTTTCTCTATGCCTAGATCTCATTGTGCAGGTACTCAAATTTAAATTCTTGAAATTAAAAAAAAAAAAAAAAGAAGTATGGTTCGGAGATGAACACTCCTTGCACCGAAGAGCGACTTTCTGAGCTAGCTCAGTTAGTTATGATGATTGAAAGTGACCAAAGTGTGCAGCCCACACCTCTTCTTTGCGATTTTTGTGCCCAAAATGGACATCATTCCGACATGTGTTCATATTTACAAGGAGAATGGGGAGACGTGCAAGAGAAGGGAAGCTACTATTTGTCAAACCAATCGAGTTATGATCAACCTCAACATGATCAATGGTGGGACAACAACCAAGTTTGGGGAAATAACCATTACCAAAATCCATACCAAACATGGGGAAATAACCAATATCAACCAACTCCACTGTTCCTGGAACCCTATCCTTACCCTCCTCAACAAACTGAAACGCCAAGCATGTCCTTAGAGGACATTGTGAAAAGCATTGCCACTTCTACCCAAATTTTCCAAGAAACAACTCAAGCTAGCCTCAAAAGCTTAGAGCAACAAATAACACAAATTGCTCAATCATTGAGTATAGTGGAAGCTCAACACAAATTACCATCTGAAGAGAGCCCATGTCATAACGCATGTTGCATTCCTTTGAAAGATGAGAAAACTTTTGATGGCTCAAGAGTGTTATATGAAGAAGAGGAAGAAGAAGTAGAAGTGGAAGAAGTTGTCAAAGAGGAAGAAGAAATTGAGAATGTTGTCAATGAAACTATAAACGAAGTAATAAGGGTTAACGAAAGAGAGATTGAGCCACCCACTACCAATGAGAAACTAACTCTAGTGGTAGAACAACCACAAGATCCGGAAACGATAAATCTGCCGGACCCTTCAAAGGATACCTATCCCGAGAAAGAAGACGCCCAACCGGTCACCTACTCAACCACCATGTCAAAGAGGGAAGAGTTGGTCACCTTACTAAAAAAGTACAAGAAAGAATATGGTTGGATGATTGCTATTATCAAAGGTCTGAGTCCGGTATGGTTCTCCCGTAAAAAGAAATTCAAATACAAGAAAAGAGTCCCAATGGAGGTGCGGAAATTAAAAAATGTCGACACGGGGAAAACTTACAAGGTTAATGGACATCGATTGAAGCCATTCAATGAATTTTTTGATTCAAATGTCCAAGATGTTGTCCATTTGGACCCCCCAAAGTGTTAAAGTGAAGTTTGGAGGCGTCTCGCCAAAGACGTTAAAGAAGGGCATTTTTGGAAAGCATTGTGTTTTCGTGTTTTTAATTTGAATAAATGAGTTTGGAAGATATTTTTGGGATTCAAAAGAGTTGTTTTTGAAGAAATCAAGAGTTTCTAGGTGTTTGGGGCCTTCCAAAGCAAGAACGGGTGAAAAACGAAGAAAAATGAAGCAAAAATGAAGATCAGGATCAGGGGGTTGCGCGACCCGCGTGATGTTGCGCGGGTGGGTTGCGCGGCCAGGTGTGATGAAGCGACATTGGCCCAAGACTTAACTGCAAGGTCTGCGCGACCCGCGTGCTACACTGCGCGACCCGCGCACTGTGCTGGGCAATTTGGGCTATTTTTGGCTATTATTTGACCAGGTGTTGACCAAAGGTTTTAATGAGTTGACCTTTTGACTTTTCTTGACCAACATTGACCGAAATTGACCCTTTTTGACCCATAGATTAAAATGTTCAGCTTCTCTTCTTCTTCATTTAATCATCTTGACCTCCTACTCCATTCCTCTCATATAACCTTCCAGCACCCACCTCGCTTGAAAATTCAAGATTGGGGGAGTTCTACCGGTCGTAATTTCACGAAAACACCGCCACAGGCATTTCCCGCCGCCCGACCCCCCGATCTAGGTCCTTTCTGCCCTTTCCTTAAGCATTGAGGACAATGCTTGTTCTTAAGCTTGGGGTGGGGCATTTCCCTTTTTTTTTCTTACTCTTTTTCATGCATTTTTAGTTAGGTTGCATAACATATTAGTTTAAGTTAATTTGCATTCATTTTTTTTTATTTTATTAAATTTTAAAAAGATTTTATTTTCTTCTTTTCTACTTTTTATTTTTTGCATAACATTTAGCTTAAGACATTAGCATTCATGCATTTTTGTTGTCTGTTTATTCTCACCTCTCTTGGATGCCATGGAACAGGTTCATAGTTATTGTATCATTATTGGTCCAGGATCTTGTTGCTATCTCACCCATCGAACCGGGACCACTAGCTGCAGTTTGGGATTTCATACTTGGGATCAGATGCTAGTAGCTTAAAGGGGTAAGTGATCATGGACAGGTAGTTTTCATGAAGAATTATGCATACAATACTAACAACTGTAGGATATACTATAGCAATGGGTGTTCTTAGCCTTGCGGTCACTACCGCGGAGAGGATCACACTTGATCATGTTTGAACTGTTAGGATGAAGCATTGGTGCTTGTCCCCGAGTAGAATCCATATCCGGTCTCTTTACATCACCATATCTTTTTGCGATTTTCTTAGAATTTAGAGTCTTTTAGTCCACATTTGGACATCTTCATTATCTTTGAAAAACCACAAGTTTGAAAAGGAGCCTACATTACATCTTTATGCTCCACACATGGTCATTTCCACACTTAGGCCATTCGGATTATATCATTACCCTTTCGGTTCCACCTACACACCTTTGGGAACCAAATTTTGAGTCAAAGGGTTTTATCATTACAAATCACAAAAAAAAAAAATACAAAAAAAAACATACAAAAAAAAACAAAAAAAAAAAAACAAAATGAAGCATGCAAATTTTCAGTCGCAACTATCTTAGATAGGTGGCCGGTTCAATTATTGAACAAATTTCCCAACATCTTGGTCACCCGACGTTTGATATTCATTTATATAGATTTGTTTTATGGTATATAGATCGAGTTATATTTTTTTTTCTTTCTCACAAATTGGTGATGTTGGAGAGACTGTCGAGTCGGATACTACGGGAGGTTTGGGCCAACACTAAGTGAACTGATTCCTACAACGGTGCCCGAGCGATTAAACCTAGTTACACATGAGAGAAACCGGCAAACGGGAGATCAGAGTGTACACTTAAAGAAGAGCTCCACACGAGCCCATCCAGTTGCTTTCTCCCTACTACAGATGCTCTTCATTGTATACATGTTCCATTGAGGCTGCGACTGCTCATCCCTCCTTACTCACCTAAAGGAGTTGTCCTGGCTGTGGTTTATGGTTCCATTGTCATCGGATGAAAAAGTTGTGAGATAGCAACGAAATCAATTCTGACCATGTTGACTAACGTCGAACAGGTTCCACGGTTCTATCCATTCTTTTTATTTCTAGGGTAGTTCATCCCAAGTTCATTTAGTCTTGTCTTACTTGAGGACAAGTAAGGTTTAAGCTTGGGGTGATTTGATAGCTTCATTTTATTTACTTATTTTTATAGTTTATTTTAGTACATTTCATTCGCATTTTAGTTAACTTTCATGCATATTTTCCCTTTTGTTATTTTTATGACCATTTCGGGGTACTTTCTAGTTTCTTGAGCATTATTGCAGATTTTCTTGGAAACTAGCGGGGCGGCACTCTTGCGAGGAGATTGGGTTTGAAGGGAATTGGAGATTTCATGCTTGATGGCTATGAAGGTGATTCATGGGGTGGACTTGTCAATTGCTTGAAGGCTTGGAAGAATTGAGCTTTAAATTTGAAAGATGCGGGGGAACATTCAAGCGTATGAAAATTATTAATCGGGCGAGTTCACGAGCTTTGGAGGATTTAGAGAGGTCAAATTGGGCTTTAAATGAAGAAAAACTTGAAGAAAATGGGCTAGGAGGTGATTGGATTCGATCTGGGCTAGTGGGATATGCTTTAGAGGCCCAAAATCTCAAAGGAGCCCATGTCAGGTACCACCCGCGCAACCCACCCGCGCAGCAGCACGCGGGTCGCACAAGGCCCTGCAGGGGCAATTTCGGAAATCCTTCTTTTGAGCTATTTGAGGAAGGTTGGTGCCCATCTTTTGCATACTCTTGAACCCCCGATTTTTGAAGATTCTCTCTGGAGTTTTGGGGACTTTTGAAGGCCAAGAACCCTTGAAGAACATCATATTTTTACCTCTTGATTCTTGCTTAATGTTTGGTACAAATTTCTCTAACCTTGTTTCTTTGTGTTTAGCCATGCTTGGCTAAACTAATCTTGGTTGACTTTTGTTCAATCCTTTGAACTTTTGTTGAATGTTGAAGAGTCCATGAACATGTTCTTGAATCCGTATGGAAATGTTTTGTGTTTTAACATCTTATCATTACTTGTATGTTTTAGTTCATGAGTTTAAATGTGTTTGTGGTGATTAGTTGGCTAATTTCTTGATTAAGTAAAGGATCCTCAAATTAGCAAGCAACAAATGATTTTTGTGTTGATTTTACTTCACACAATCATAAAAACATTTCCTCCAACATGGTGGTGAAAGCATTTGACCCCTCTTGGATTTGGTGACTTTTTGGTTCTTAATGCTAGTTGACTTTCACTAATTACATGCTATTTGGAATTAGTGACTTTGACTAAGGAAATTGTTATGAGCTTCTCTAGCCATTTCAACAATTAAGAAAAGTCTAGGTAATCTCAAGCTCCTTGGATTACTATAGCCAAAGTGAGGATTTAAAACAAGTATTGCACCATTGAATTCTAATGATATGTTCAT
The DNA here is from genome assembly GCF_052625555.1 of Lactuca saligna. NCBI lineage: Eukaryota > Viridiplantae > Streptophyta > Magnoliopsida > Asterales > Asteraceae > Lactuca > Lactuca saligna. The sequence goes on from NC_136419.1 coordinate 54,982,360, forward strand.
CAAAAGTCAAAGTGAGAAAACTTTAAGTCAACCATCTTTCCCTTATTGATTTTACATCAAATTCTTATTTTTGTTGCAATTGTCTATTTAAATCATAGTTAATTCTAGTTTGTTTCAAGTATTTCAAAACATCAAAACCCCCATTTTTAATTTATTGTCATATTCCAAGTATTTTACAAAGAGATTTTTCATAGAGTTATCAAATTGAACCAGTCTCCGTGGATTCGATCCCTTTACCACTATACACTATTTTAGTGTGTAATATTTAGGGTTATTATTTGTGTTGGCCTCGACAACCACCAATTGCAAATTGCAATCAGAATATGTGTTCATTATCGATGAGGGTACGGTATCTTGGAAATTCTCCAAGCAAATTGTTGTTCAACAATCCCCTATAGAGTCAGAATACATTGCTGCTTCTAAACCTACACAAGAGGTTCCCTGGATGAAGAAATTCATTGGGGATCTAGGGGTAGTCCCTACCATTTAGGACCCTCTAGACGTTTTATGTGAAAATGAGGGTGCTATTGCTTTGGCAAAAGAACCCCAAGCACACAAGAAGACCAGACATATTAGCCTTAGATTCAACTTCATCCAATATAAAGTTGAATAAGGAGAAATTAGTATTCACAAAGTTCACACTGATCAAAATTCTTTCACGAAGCCTCTTCCTCAAGCAAATTTGAGGGACATGCTTGAGGAATAGGACTTCGCTATTCTAGTGATTGGATTTGATCTATGTATTAGTATTGAATATTGGAACATTATATAACATAATCTATTGTAATGACTATGATATATATGGCATATGATCTTTTCATTAAATATTTATTGTGTTCTTTATTATCATGTTTGATCCTTGAGTGAATTTATTCACTTTAAAACTCCATAGTCAGTTGTTATTGTGGGAGAAATAATGAAATAAGACTAATATGAAATAGGATGGTTGACAAAGCATAGTAACCAGTTTCATAGATACTTACTAGAGAGTAAATATTGGAGTGACCCATTCAAGATCACTTCATGGATCGTTGTCATGAATTATACTTGATAAAAGGTAGTATATGTATATCCTTAACACCTAAGATACATATTTGGGACTTGAGTATGGGGAACGTTATGCTTTGATGTAGTCAAAAGCTGTTCTTTTATTAGGCAGTTATAAAAGCTATTATCAAGTGTGATGTAAACCATGCAAGAGGCGTATGTACTCAAAATGAGATGATTTTTCCTCTTATTCGTTGAGAGTTAGCCATATAAGGCTTGATGTACAGTTGAACACTTAAATGAGATTGACTGCGATCCATATCTCATATTCAACATGATGTCTGTAGCATTATATCATATGTTGTTGGGGGCAGTGAAATGTTGCTAGGCATTCACCACTGTCCATATCACTTTGATACGAGTCTTACGCAAGTAGGAGATTGAAATATCTAATATGCTTAAGAGTCATATTAAAATGATATTGCTAAATAACATATGATCCTAAGGGTCACACTAACAACTTGATACAAATGATTATTTATTAGAAATTGAGTTTAATAAATATTCATAAACTCTTATACTAGTTGCGAAAATATTTATTTCAAGGAAATAATTATTTTACAATACAAGTAACATATTATTTAATATGGTATGAGTATAATATGTCATGTACATCTTTTTGGACTTAATAAGCCTTTTGTCTTTTAGCAAGAAGACAAAGTTTAAAGTCTATAAATATAAACTCTTTATTTGTCTTTTCCTTCTTGGAAATATGGGATAAAGAGAAAAGGCATTTGCATTGGTATAATGAAAAAGAATCAAATCTAGGGTGATATGTTCATGACATAGGGGGACAAAGTTGTCTAAAAGTACTTAATGGTTAATGACTCTTGGACCATAATTCCATATAAATAAGAGGTGAGTGTTCTCATTTTTCTCCACCTTTCTTTCCTTGGTGTAGGACACTTCTTCCCTCTCCATATTCTTTCTAAAGTCTTGAATTTTGAAGATTTTGTTGCTTGCATTCTCTATTTAAGTCATAATCTTGCTTTGGCTTAAAAGCTTAAGAGTTGTAACTAGCATTACATAAAGTTGTCACATTGTTGGTGTCTAAAGGGTTCATCCTTACTCCATCAACTTCCAAGCCTTTCCTAGAGGACTCACAGTGCTTCAAAGGTTGCTACCACTTTTTCCTTCTATGGTTGCGTTTTAAATCTTTCCTTTACTTACAAGATACTCCTTGGTGAGTGATAAAATGTTTATGTTATTTTGTAAAACTCAAGTCTTCTATATACCATTATTTATAGTTTTTTAAACTAGTTTTTTAAATAAAACCCAACAAATTTAACATAAGAATGTATATGATGCTTATGAAGTCTCGAAATTACTTAACAAAGTCTAAGAATAGTACTTGAAGATACAAACCCCTTTAAAGCTTGGAAGCTGACTTCTTGAGAGGAAATGGAGTTTTTACAGTAAGTGAAACAAAATTGGTGGTGTTTAAGGGAATGATTTCGGCCTTAATAAGGGAAGGAAATGATGTGAAGTTTAATTGGTAATCTGTTGGGTAATACATGGATATTTGGTTGTTAATTGCATGGGATACTGTTAACTTATTGGAAATGGGTGAAGTATCCTATCATTAAGTCAACTATCCTTATTCTTTCCTTCTCCATACCAAAATCTCTTAGAAAAGGAGTCAAATGGGTGTTTTCGGCCATACATGACCGAAATCACCTTGTTCTATTGGTGATTTCGGTCTTACACCCACACTAAGTGTTGTTTTCGGCCTTAAAAGATAATTGGTATGTGTTTTCGGCCTTAGTGGGCTTGTAGGGTGTTGATTTCGGTCTTAATGTTTCCTAGGCATTGTGATTTGGGTCTTAGGTGTCCTTAAGTTGAGATTTCGGCCTCTTCACAACCGAAATACCAAGTTAGTTGGGGTACGAAGCCATAAACTACAAAGTAGTGTTCCTAATTCTATGTTTTGTACCAATTAATTTGCTTGTTAAACCTTTATGTGTTTACTACCATCAATGATTTTCAAAGTATACATAAATACATGTATGTTTTAATCATACCATGATGCCTTCTTGGTTTTCAAATGATTGTTATTGCATCAAAGTTACATAGATATACATTGTGAGTAAACTTACACACAAGACCCCTTAGACTTGTTTGCCCCAAAATTTTCTAGTTGTCACACCACCACCACCTACCTCCAACAACCCCCGCTACAAACAACATCCTCCCACCACCAACCACCACGGCCACCACCCACCCTTACTACTATCACCACCACCACCCCACCCCCATACATCATCCACCTACCATTCATCACCACTACCAACTACCCACCACCCCTACGACCATCCACCACCACTACTTATCACCCACCACTGCCACCGATTAACCACCTACCATCACTAGTAGTTATCACCACCAAACAAGACCCTCCACCACCACCTGCCACAACCATTCTTATCACCGTATGTCACCCCCGCTATCCACCATCACCGCCCACCACCACCCACAACCGTTATCCACCATCCACCACCTACCATCTATGATTCCTATCAACCACCACCATCCACCATCCTACCCGTTACCACAACCCACCCACCCATCACCACCCATTTCCAATACTACTCACCACTCACTACCAAGAACCACCACCTCTATATGTGATTAAATACACGAGAACAAAAATATTAAATCAAGAAAGATAAAAGGTATCTTGTCCATATCAATCAAATGCGCTTATATATATATATATATATATATATATATATATATATATATATATAATCGCATGAGATTAAATACAACAACTATTGAGTCGAGAAATCGAAAATGAAACTTGACCATGTAAATCATATGTGGTTATATATATATATATATATATATATATATATATATATATATATATATATATATATATAATCACATGTGAGCATCCATCTACATATGATTTATGTGGGGAAAAAAATTCATTTTTGCAGTTTCGATTTAATAGTTATGCTCATGTACTTAATCTGTAACATCCCACTTTATTAATTCATTAATTAATAAAGTTGTACTCAGTTCGATTTAATAGTTGTGCTCAGTTCGATTTCATTTTTATTAAGGTAAAGCTTCCCACTTTATTAATTCATTAATTAAGAAAACCAATTATTCCAAATTACATTTATTAAAATCAGAGTATTGTAGAAACGTGGAATCTTTAATGTTGCTGATGAGTGTGTACAGTCCTGCCTTCGCCTTCCAGCAATAATCGATGCTATCTGAAACCATAAACAACTGGGTAAGCTTAAAGCATGGTGATTTGGGAAATCTCTAGAAAAGTCCTAAAAAGTGATTTGGGAAATCTCTAGAAAAGTCCTAAAATTTTGGTCCAGATTATGAAAAAGTCCCAAACTAAATTCTATTTATAGAAAAGCACAAAATACCGGTTAAAACTTCAAAAAACCCTTTTCGGCCGATTTTGCTGGTATTCTGTATTTTTCATTAGTTTGCTCAAAATATTGGGACTTTTCTAAAAATTACATAATAACCAAAATATTCGGACTTTTTTTTGGAAATTACCATGAAATTAATGGATATTATTATTACCAAATCATTTATAAACATAAAAAATATTTTTATTATAAAAAAGGAAATACATTTGTTGCTAATTTCTAGGAATAAATTGGTGGTCTAAGTACTTTATTGCTTCCTAACCACTCAAACTGTCTACGCTCTTCCTATGCATTGTTGTGAGTATGATGGTGAGATTAATTTAGATAGCATTCCTCTAATGTTGGTGTCCCTCTTATGTTGTTTAACCTAACTACAAACCAACATTTATACCTTACATGTTAACAACCATCAACTAACACACATCTATAAAATGTGAAAAGTGAACCGTGAATGATAATTTATATGGAAACAAGTGAAGGGTTATTATCTATTTAAATTGTCATTCAAAATATACTTTTCACTCTCGATAGATGTGTGTAATTTTATGGTTGTTACCGGGTAATGTTTGGAGGTTAGGTGATAGTTAGGTTAAAGAACATAATGAAAGATCTATATGTTCGTGTAATGATATTTTCTAATAACACGTGATCATATAGCATCATGCCTAATAGTAAGTAGACACTTATTGATTATGTATTAATAAATATTATCAACTATTGTATTGATCACGCCTAACAGAGTACTTCTCACTATGACATCCACAACGACACATAGGAAGAACATACAGACTTTGAAGTGGTCAACAAACAATAGAGAAGTACATAGTCAACCATTATATTCCTAGAAATTAGTAACAAATGTATTTCATTTATTTATAATTAAAAAAATTAAGTTTATAAATGATTTGTTAATAATAATATCCATTAATTCCATAGTGATTTTCAAAAAAGTCTCAATATTTTGGTTATCGGGTAATTTTCAAAAAATCCTAACATTTTGAGCAAACTAACGAAAAAGGACAGAATACTAGCTAAATCTCGAAACCGGCCGAAAAGGGTTTTTTCGAAGTTTTTGCCGGTATTCTGTGCTTTTCTGTTAAGAAAAATTAGTTCGGGACTTTTTCATAAATTAGACTAAAATTTTAGGAATTTTCTGGAGATTTCCCTAGTGAGTTTCCCCCAAAATACGATCATATAAACAAATCACATATACAATCAATCATTTCAGGTCCACTCAACTATCGGGTTAGAATACCCTAGGCCCAGTCAACCTCCAGGTCCAGTCATCCTTTGGATGGAATACGCTAGGTTGGGATACCAATATACAATAGGTCCAATCAAACATCGAGCTGGAATACCCAAGGTTTGTTATCCTACTGACTAAATCACACCTCTCTGCCCGAGCCTCCGTGCCTATGACTTATAGCCGACCCACACCGGGTATCTTGTGCTACCGCATAAACCAGGACCGCCTCAGTCCAAACCGAACACAATATGTCAACATATAAACAATCAGGATCACGTAGGCACATAATACAGGCAAACAACAATAATACATATCATTACTGCCTACTAATCCTCTCAGCTAACCCCTATAGAATGGTAGCCATAAGTAACCAGAGGAGATATAGCCACCCGAACAGATGGTCCTACTTTAGAGCCACAACCAAACAAGGAACATGCAAGAGAGCCTAGACCAAGAGTTCTCAGGCTATCCTGCACCACCACTGACAGTCCCTAAGGGCACTCCATAGATGATAACCAACAAGCATAGATAACATACAGTTCTACATGTTATTACCATAAAACAACATACTCTATACCAAGAAACAAATGTAACTGATCACTACAACATAACAACATACTCGATACCAAAAAACAAATCTAACAGATCACTATAGCATATCTGCATACTTAATACCAGAACATAGATCTAACATATCACCACAACATAGCAGCATACTAAATATCAACGATCCAAGGAATGCATGGCCGTATATACTCAGAGGTGATATAGTCACCTCGACAGGTGACCATACTCTAGAACCACAACCAAACAAGGAACAGGTAAAAGAGCTAAGATCAAGAGTCCTCAGTCTATCCTACATTATATATAGTCCTTAGGTAACCCCTCTACTAACAGATAACCAAAACTAGTGGGCTGGCATTGGTGCCTTCGATCCACGAGTATAGTGAGGCTAAACTCACCTTGATATGCGTATAGATAACCATTGTACTAATGAAGAACTCTAACAGCTTCAACTCACTTCCAAACACTTACAGGAAGATACTTGAGTCAATACCCGATCACAGATCATAGTTACTTGCAACAGTGACGACCTCACATGAAATGATGATTAGGGATAAGTAAGAAGACTTAACCCATTAAGGACTTAATTGCCTAAGGTTAGGACTAATTATGGTTTGACTTAGTCATTCTCGTGTGTAATAATTATCCAATCCATAGTCCAAATAGGCGCTCGATTATTGTGTAAAATAGAGCTTCTTGATTATAGGATTTTTCACATAAAATGATAACTAGGGTTGGTGTTCCACACTTAACCCCATAAGGACATCATCCATTAAGTCAAATATTTCATTAAGTTGATTGTACGGGCATTATTAATTATTATTTAACTTTCATTAATAGTTTTAATATGGGTCCCTACCAACTCCAAAATTAGGGTTTCATGACATTAGGGTTTTCTAAACCCTAATTAGGGGTTCCTCCTAAAATTGGATTATTAGTTAATTATATATATATATATATATATATATATATATATATATATATATATTAGCTGATCACTCCACATAGAGGGACCAGCTAGGGTTTGAGATTGGAGTTCTCCGACAACAGGGTTTTCCTTCTCCTTGATTTCGTCGACCAATCTTACTCCTCCTGTTTCTTCCTCTCACTCTCCTCCTACCACCCCAGATGCCCCTCGACCTTCGGATTCCCAGTCCATTAGTGCCCATCCTATGGTTACTTGTAGTAAATGGGGCATCCATAAACTTGTTGATCGTCTCAATATTCATTTTCAAACCATATCTTGCTTTCCTATTCCTTGAAACTACTCTCAACTGTAACTCCCTATTTGAAATTACTTGGTTGGAGGCTCAGAAACCAAAGGCGTATGGGAGATTTGGTATTTTGTGGATCCCAGGATTTATTTGAAAGGTTTTAGGCTTGGAGGTGTCGAGGGGAGCGTAGGGCTTCTCGTCACTTTCTCGTGAATATAAAGTTCATCGGAAATGGACTTGGAATAAAGGATCTTTGACACTTTGTATTTATTGGTGATTTTTTCCCCAAATGGAAAATTAGTGACAAGATGATCCCATGCGTGCAAGGTGGCTAGCTCGATAGTACGCCCAACGTTGATGGAGTAAATGATCGCGGGTGATTGGATACGTACGCCCAGAGTCATAAAACCCTAATTTTTAGGGGGTGACAATATATAAAGAACATTACACCCTCAAGGGTCAGCCTCCTTATCATCCTTTAACCACTCTTCGAAACCCTAACCCTAATAGTGAGACTGTCAGCTTTTAAGGCCATCTGGGAGTGTATTTTGGTGTTTTTGAAGAGGAGTGATCATCTTGGAGTATCATTGATCAAGGAAGAGCTTTTGGATCCAAGTTCTCCAGCTCATTTTCCAGTCTTAAAAGGTATAAAGTTTCTACCTTGTTTTCTCATAGCTTGGGATCCAGATTAGGGCTTGTTTGGTGTTTTTATGAGCAACTCCAGAGCTTAGAGAGAGTAAATCGGAGGTCCTTTGGTCTATATACTTCATACAAAGGCAACCTTCATGAGTATTCTAACCTCATGCATGGATCAAAACCCTTGGAAAGGTCTTAATGGGTTGTTGGGAGCATATGGAGCATGCAAAGTCATAAAGTTGCCAACTTTATGCCTTAAGACGTCTTAATGAACCTAGATCTGAAGGTTGATGTTGAAATCCTGAGTATTAAACACTTAATGGAAAAGTAGCTTAACAGTGGAGTACGCTTGGCATACATGCAAGTACGCGCCGCGTACACTACATCCAATTAGTACGCTTAGTGTACATAAGAGTACGCGCCACGTACTCATCAGTTTTGGGCCTGTAGTGTTTTAGGCCTCGGGTTTGGCCAAGTAATGGAATTTTGTCTTTGGGCTTCAGTGGGCCATCATTAGTCACATGTTTTGGGCCAGGACTATGTTTAGGCTTAGGGTAAGACCCATTAAAGGGATTGGGCCCAATTGAGCAAGTTAGGCCAATGGTGGACCACTAGTGGGCTTGGAAAGCCTACCAAGTGTTGGGTTTTGATTTGAGGATTGGGCCTTAGTTTAGATCATATTAGGCAAGGGGTAAAATGGTCATTTTACCCTATGCATGGACTAAGGATTATGGTATGGACCCTAGTTGCTAATTGGGTATATTGTTTCCGTATTGATGGTCAGGAAGTGGTCAGGGCAACAACTAAGGATTTCTTTAGGAAGCTTTTACATTCGAGGCGAGTCTTCTCACCATACCAATGGGTCTAAGGCACCAAGGGCGGCCCATTTTATGATAGTCGGTATACTTGTTGTGTAGAGGCGTGTGGCATTTTTTTTCATTGATATGTGGTAGAGATAGCTTTTACAGTTAATGGTAGAGATAACCTGTATGGATAATGGTAGAGATAGCCTGTAAGGCTAATGGCGGAGAAAGCATGTATGACTAATGGTATAGATAGCTTGTATGGCTAAGGGTAAACATAGACTTGTGGCTAATGGAAGATATAGCTTTATAGCTAATTGATATGCGTTATGTGGTATAGGTAGCTTTATGGCTAATTGATATGTGTTATGTGGTAGAGTTAGCTTTGTAGCTGATTGATATGTGTATGTGGTAGAGGTAGCTTTTATAGCTAGCATGTTATGTGGTTTGTGTATTGGGTATGCTCTGGGGAACTCACTAAGCTTCATTCTTACAGGTTTGTTTATGGTTTCAGGTACTTCAGATTCCAAGGGCAAGGTGTGATGGTGTGGCGTGCACTCTCTCACAAACTTTTTGGGACACTCTGATGTTTGGAATAAAAGTTGTATTTGACTTATGTTTTGATAACAATTATAACCGGATTTCTTAATGTATGACATCATGTTTGCTTATTCTAAAATGAAAATTTTACTTTGAAAATTGGGTCGTTACAAGTTGGTATCAGAGCCTTGGTTTGAGGGATCCGGGCATACCCTTGGGTGTGTCAGGACTCAAACTAAGGAAATGGTAAAAACTGTTTTAAAAAAATAACATAAAAACATTTTGAAAGAAAGGAAAAGATGAGAGTGCAATGCACGTGATCAGCTGAGTCGAGTAAGTAATTCCCCAATTTTCTATCCATGTTATTCTCATATTTGAGCCATGTTGATTATATGGAACTTGCTATGTGTATTCTTTTTAAATTTTATATGGTTAGGAGCTTATAGCCTAAGAATGATTTATTTGGCCTTATTTCTTGTTCCTCGTATGGTTGTGGTCCTAGGGTAGAATCTTTTATTTGAAAGTCTATTTGATCCTTTTTCTATGTACAATTTGCATGCGTAAGGGCAACCTATCATGCTTGGATTGAATTATATGGGTAGAGTGGATCTTAGGGCAGCCTGAGATTGATGTATGCAATAGTTTATGGAATATGGTTTGGTTTTGGGATGAATTGGGGTTATCAGGTAGAGCATTGGGGAAAGGTACAGGTTGGTGTGGAAGCTAGTATTGGGCCTGTACTACTGAAAGCAAAAGATTTGTACCTGAACCAATGTTAGATCTAACGACTTCAAGGAGGACCAGTGTGGGGAGATCCCTTTATAGAGATCATGATCATTATGATTTATGATATCTCAATCCAGCATGGTGGTGACACGATTTAGAGCAGGGGGATCAGGATCGGGACCTGGAACTGGGGCAGGACCAAGCAACACTACTGATGTGATTGATGAGAGGCTGCGCGAGCTCATTGCAGCCGAGGTTACCAGGGGCATCCTTGATGTTACTCCAGTCATTTTTAGGACGGTCAAGGAGGGCATTATGGAGATCATGGAGGAGAGACTCGGATTATTAAGAGTTGAGATTGCTGCGGGCCAGATTGGGGCCCGAACTCCCTCGTTCCGGGAGTTCAAGGCATGTGGGGCGCCAGAGTTTTTTAGGGCCAGGGACCCCATTGTTAGCCGATGTTGGGTAGTGGATATCGAGAATGCCCAGCATACGATTTCTTGCCCAAATGTGGAAAAGGTGGGATTTACTTCTTGTTTGCTGAGAGACAGGGTCTGAGATTGATGGGGTGAGGTTACGAGTCAAGTGGGAGCAACCGGTGTGGTTGAAATAACCTGGGCCGAGGTTGTTCGGTGATTCGACTTGGAGATTGTACCAACCATTGAGGTGCAATGGCTTGTGAGGAGTTTCATGACCTTCAACAGACCACCGAGACTATGGCGGAGATCACCGACAAGTTTCAAGAACGAGCCTTGTTGATTTCGTAGTATGCTACTGATGAGGAGATGCAAAGGACGAGATATCATTCTATACTGAGGGATGATATCTCGGAGTTTGTGAGCTTTACAGGGTGCAAAACCCTGAACGAGATGGTAGAGAAGGCCCGGGAATGGGATATGGAGTTGAATTTCCGCACCAAGCAGAAGCCAGAGCAGACGCAGGTAGCGAGGGATCAGGCTAAGAAGCCGAAAACCTCAGACATTTCCAACTGGGGTCAGTAAGTTCAGGTTCGGTGTGTCAAGTGCAGTAGGGTGCACGGTGGAGCTTGTCGTATCACAAGCACGGGACGCTATGCATGTGGCCAGTAGGGCCACTTGAGCAGGGACTGCCCCACGAAGGGTTTGATTTGTTTTCACTGCAACCAGACCGGCCATAAGTGGGTCAATTGTCCAAGGTTGCAAGGAGGGGGAGCGGTGGCGGCGCCTGCACCCGCCACGATGAGGATTACCGATGGCCGCCCTTCAAAGGCGGACACTCCAGCGGTGAAGAGTCATGCATTTTAGTTGATCACTGAGGAGGCTCAGGAAGTAATGGACGTTGTGGCCGGTACGTGTCTATTATTCACTGCTCTTTATTATTCATATGTATGATTGGTATGTTATGCTCTTATAAGGACGTTTTTGGTCGATGGTATGTCGGTGCATGTTTTGTTGATTCAGGTGCTACCCAATCGTTCGTGTCTCTTGCGCTTAGCAAGAAGTCTCGTGATGCGTTGGGAACCTTGGTTGCCGCTCGAGGTAGAGATTGTAAATGACCGTGCGTCAAGTGTCTCAAGAGTGGTGTCAGGTCTAGAAGATAGAGTTATTGGCATGGTTGGGATTCAAGAAGTGATACCTGGTTTTCAGTAGTCATGATGTCTGGAAGGGTTATTCATGGAGCTGTAGCCCTGTTAGTCGTCAGCCTTCGGCAGACTGTCAATTAGATGGGAGAGGGTTTGGGAAATCCTTCACTTCTCGTGGTTCGATCGGATCTAGTTAAATCTAAGTGAGAGAGAATCATTCAGATATCCAGGATGGAAGCGAGTGTGAGACGAGGATGTGTTTCACATCCCCATTGGGGGAGGAAAGGCGGTCTTAGGGGGCCAACTAAATATACATGATAGTGAGGGATGGGAGTTCGGGAAAATCCCCAACTTTTAGATCGAATCTTCTTGACGTCATATAGTAGGATTTGGAGGAGGGTACCTGGTTGGGTCCAATCAGTAGTTGAGTTCGGCTGGGAGTGTTGTATGTCCACGGGTGCAGCTGTAGCATTAACGGATTTGTTCCGATGGTTTAGACCAGGGTAGACTAGTTCGGAAGGTCATGGGGAATCCATAGCTTAGGTGGAATTAGGGTAGGTAATGATGATTAGATCGGATTTATGTGGTCGATCCCGGATGTTATGGGATTTCAGAGTGGAATTGGTAGAGATTGTTGAGGCAAGGGTTTGAACCCTGAGTTGCAGGACCTTTTGGATAATTGGTGCAGGATGCAGAAAGGCTACGACTGGGTGGTCCTCATATTTGATCTTTTGGAAACTTGGTGGTTGGACCGGGTGCAAGGCTAGTAATCTCGGAAATCGGCTAAGGATGCCTGATTACCATTCGGGTAAGGGTAATCGGAAGTTATGATGCATAATGGATCCTGAAGGAGTGGCAGAGTATCGGCCCATTTTAGAAAGGCATCGGAATCAGGGTTCGCGTGGATTCAGTTCAGGATTTTGGTTCCGTGAGATGGGATTCGGGAGTGTAAGGATGCCAAGGGCATCATATGCAGTATACCAAGGTAACGAATGGGTATGGTTTGATGGTGGCATAAGCCAACACGATGTACCTCGAGTGGTTCCATCAGTAATGGGACCATGGCATGTTGAATCTAAGAAAAGTCAGATTAAGGGAGGTCGGGTGTGATGTCAGTCTATAGTTGTTCTAGTAGCATTAGTTGTTGTGTCGGATTTAGTAACGACGGGTTGTCAGCTAGTCATGATCGGATAGATCAAGGATTGAAGGAGTCGAGAGAGGAGGCATCGTCAGGGCAGTTATTTTCGGTTGGGGTGTAATTCAGAGGTCATGCGAGACTGTTAAGCGTGTATCTCTGGCTCAGCAATCGGGAAGGTGTTTGGTGTTTCAGAAAGTTGGCAGGAAAGTTGGGACCAGGAAGGTCCCGATCGTTCTTCAGGAAAGCAGTCATATGGCAACAATAGGAATGGGAGTGAATTCAATGATTTGGAGCCTGTGAATAAGATTATGGGTTATTCAGTAGTCGCAATAGTCAGTGACTTTTGTTCTTTAAGAAGCCTCATGGTATCACGGGTGGGAAGTATTCTATCTAGGCCGGTTTCTCGAGGCTTTGGGTTACAAATGTAATAGATGTGATCAGGTTGCAAAGAAATCGTTCATATTCGGATTCTAGAACCCACGAGGGTTAGTTTTGATTGCCTTGGGAAGATTGGAGTATCCCCGGGTTTGTGGATGTGGTAGTCAGGTAGTCTGGTATGTTGGGGATGGTGATGCATGAATTCGAGAATGAAGTCTAGTTTAAGTGGGGGAGAGTTGTAACGCCCTATTTGAAATTACTCGGTTGGGGCCTCGGAAACCAAAGGGGTAGGACGATTCGGTTTTTTATGGGTCCCGGGATTTATCCAAAAGGGTTTAGGCTTGGAGGTGTCGGAAACGGACTTGGAATAAAGGAACTTTGACACTTTGTATTTATTGTTCATTTTAGCCCCTAATGGAAAATTATTGACAAGATGATCCCATGCATGCAAGGTGGCCAACTCGAGAGTACACCCATCGTAATCTTGGGTACACCCAACGTAGAAGGAGTAAATGATCGCGGGTGAATGGATACGTACGCCCATAGTCGCTAAACCCTAATTTTTAGGGTGTGACACTATATAAAGAACATTACACCCTCTAGGGTCAGCCTCCTTCTTATCCTTTAACCCCTCTTCGAAAACTTATCCCTAATAGTGAGAGTGTAAGCTTGTAAGTCCATCTTGGAGTGCATTTTGGTGTTCTTGAAGAGGAGTGATCATCTTGGAGTATCATTGACCAGGGAAGAGCTTTTGGATCCATGTTCGCTAGATCATTTGCAAGACTCAGAAGGTATAAAGTTTCTACCTTGCTATCTTATAACTTGGGGCGTAGATTAGGGCTTGTTTGTTGTTTTTATGAGCTTTTGTACTATCTCTTGGGAGTTGAGCAACTCCAGAGCTTAGAGAGAGTAAATCTGAGGTCCTTTGGTCTATATACTTCATAAAAATGTAACCTTCATGAGTATTCTAACCTCATGCATGGATCAAAACCCTTGGAAAGGTCTTAATGGGTTGCTGGGAGCATATGGAGGATGCAAAGTCATAAAGTTGCCAACTTTATGCCTTAAGACGTCTTAATGAACCTAGATATGAAGTTTGATGTTGAAATCCTAAGTATTAAACACTTAATGGAAAAGTAGCTGAACAGTGGAGTACGCTTGGCGTACATGCAAGTACACGCCGCGTACACTACATCGAGTCAGTACGCTTAGTGTACATAAGAGTACGCCCCGCGTACTCATCAGTTTTGGGCCTGTAATGTTTTAGGCCTCGGGTTGGGCCAAGCAATGGACTTTTGTCTTTGGGCTTCAGTGGGCCATCATTAGTCACATGTTTTGGGCCAGGATTATGTTTAGGCTTAGGGTAAGACCCATTAAAGGGATTGGGCCCAATTGAGCAAGTTAGGCCAGTGGTGGACTGCTAGTGGGCTTGGAAAGCCTACCAAGTGTTGAGTTCTGATTTGAGGATTGGGCCTTAGTTTTGGACCATATTGGGTCAGGGGTAAAATGGTCATTTTACCCCATACATGGAATAAGGATTATGGTATGGGCCCTAGTTGCTAATTGTGTATATTGTTACAGTATTGATGGTCAGGAAGTGGCCAGGGAAACATCTAAGGAGTTCTTCAGGAAGCTTCTGCATTCGAGGTGAGTCTTCTCACCATATCAATGGGTCTAAGGCACCAAGGCTGACCCATTTTATGATAGTCAGTATACTTGTTTTGTAGAGGTGTGTGGCATAGTTGTTCATTGATATGTGGTACAGATAGTTTTTACAGCTAATGGTAGAGATAAAATGTATGGCTAATGGTAGAGATAGCTTGTAAGGCTAATGGTAGAGATAGCATGTATGGCTAATGGTAGAGATAGCATGTATGGATAAGGGTAGAGATAGCCTTGTCGCTAATGGTAGAGATAGCTTTATAGCTAATTGATATGAGTTATGTGGTAGAGGTAGCTTTATAGCTAATTGATATGTGTTATGTCGTAGAGGTATCTATATAGTTCATTGATATGTGTATGTGGTAGAGGTAGTATTTTTCGGTAGCTCTGGAAGATCTTCACAAAAACCTGACTCCTCGCGGGCAGAGCTTCAGCTCGGGAATCTTACTTCTCGGGATCTTCAAGGATTCGGGACTTGCTTTGGGTCTTGGGATTAATACTGGGGCTTCAGGATACTTCTGCACGAAAAACGAGGTAAATGGGAGAGAGAGAGAGAGAGAGAGAAAGAGAAGAGGAATTGAGCAAAGAAACTCGGAAGCCTTGACTCCCTTTTATAGGGTCTGGATCCTCGATTTATGCTGGGTGTAAATCTAGGTACGCTGGGCGTAACCTGGATCAGGCCACTGACTACCCCCATTTGGATAATATCGTATATTTTATAATTAAATTTAATATCGAAATTATTTAATAAATTTCAAAAATTCTTATCTTCCTCATACGAACTCCTTTTTCGACATTCTTTATATCCCCGCGTAGGTGAGACTATGCTCTATAACTTTCGTTTAGACTCTGTCGACTAATTTTGAATTTATTTTTATTATTTATTTTTAGTAGGCCGGGACAGGAAAACTCCGTTATAAATTCATAACTTCTTCATCCGATGTCCATTTTCGCCTATCTTTTTATTGTTTCACTACTATTAACGAGATCTTCGATTCTTGTTTAGATTGTTTCAGCTAAAAACTGCTCGGTCTCAAATCGAGTATTCGGGATGTATACCGCTAACTCGAAACTTAGAAAAATCATAACTTCCTCATACGAAGTCAGATTCGGACGTTCTTTTTATGCACGCTCATGGTTTAATGAACTCTATAACTTTTGTTTAGATCACTAAGGCTAAATATCACTCTAACGTGAATTCACTTTTTACGTCATTCAACGCCGTGCCGGTTCTGTCGCGAAACTTCGACAGGTCATAACTTCTTCGTTATAACTCGGATTTTGGCGTTCTTTATATGTACGGAATCCTTGTAACATATACTACAACTTAGTTAAGATTATTCCTTCAAAATAATCTTCCATAAAAAAGTCATTTTTGACGCTTAACTTCTCTAAATTTACTAGCCCTGATCTACGAGCGTTACAATTATCTCCTCTTTTGGATGATTACGTCCTGGAATCATCAACGAAACAGGGCTTGAACAATGATTCCGTATGTTACCTCTTCATCCTAGGTAATGTAACTTCTATGTTTCCTCGAAAGAGTATTTAAATGTAGGGCTTCTTGACTGCAGACTATGCTCAATCTTGCATCTGCTTTTCGTACTATGTTGTACTTTCAATCATAACCTTCGAGTTACCAAATAAGTCCTTATTGTGGACTCCTTCTTCTTCTTAGAATAAATACATTCCTTTATCTATTGTAACAGACCGATGGGTCGTGCTCCATGACCTCTCATCGCATGATGCAATGCTTACACTCAGGTCTTTTAGAGTTAAATTCCAGAATGAATATACCTTCCTTCATATTCTAATGTGATATAATCACATTTTAGCATGTAGCATTTCTAGCTATAAACTTCATTAACAACGAGCGCGATACATTCGATCGTATTAATTTCAACCTTCTGACTTACGTCAGATGTTACCTAGAACTTGGTTCTCTTAACCACGTAACATATTCACCGTAGTCGGACTTAATTTGATATGACCACTAGGGTCGGAATAACAACCATCTTACTAGTCACTACCGAAACAAGGGTAATGACACACTTGAACAAAACAAAATCAATTACTGGCTTCTTGGTAACCTTGTGACTTTCCCTGATCCAAGTGCGAGTCCTGTGCTTCCGGTAGTATATGCATCTACTACCTTTCACACCTACTCATACTCGTCCCAAGTATTATCTCGTAGTCGACCAAGTCACCATAAAAGAAAATCATACAATCATTCAACACACCAGATAACAAAACTAGGGTTTATATTACTTTCTTAAAACTATTACACAAAAGTTCAAGTTCACCCTATACTATGCCTCTAATAGGCTACACCATAAGTTACTGTTCACATTGCTACTTCATAACTTGATCTTCGGATATAAAATCTTCATTTCTGATTCCTTGCATTGCCATCTGCTTCATCAAGGATCATCTGAAATGCTCTTGCCTTTAGCTTGGGTGGCGCCTCTAGCCTTGTTGCTTGATTTTTCCTTGGGCAGTCTTGCTTGAAGTGCCCCTCTTTGTTACATTTGTAACACACCTTTTTGTTGAAAATACATTCATCGGCGTAGTGCCCATGCTTTCCACACTTGAAACATGTCACCTCCGTGCCACATTTTCCTGAGTGCTTTTTTTTGCACTTATCGCACCACCTTGCCTCATCCCTTCCTCCTCCTCCAGACTTCAAGAATTTTCTTTTCTTATTAGAACCTGAAGTTCCTTCTAACTTTCTCTTCTCACCAACTTCAACCTTACTGGCGGTCCTCCCCTAGATCATATTCTCAACATACTTGGCAGCCCAAATAGCTGCCTCTAGAGTAGGTGTCTGACGCACTGGCACCGCATACTCCTAAGGGAGTTCCTTTGCGTACTGGTCGACTTTTGTCAGTTCTTCTGGGACGATGCACAAAGCAAACTCCATCTTGTCTGTGAAGGCATTAGTGTATTCATCCACTGACATGCTGCCTTTCTTCAATATCAGAAATTTGTTTTACAACTCTAGCAGGTTTTGGGCCGAGCAGAACTTACGCTTGAATTACACTAAGAACTCTGCCCAGGTCAGTTGAGTGGCTCATTAGGGCTTAGGATCTTCCACAGAGTATTCTACCAACGAACAGCCCCACCCCTGAATTGACGTACTACGAAAGTGGTCTGCATCTTGCCTCCGTAACCACATGTCATGAAGGCTAGCTCCATTTCTGATATCCAATCCATAACTCAGATCGGATCCTCCTTTCTAGTGAAGGTCGATGGTTTGCAAGTCAAAAAATCCTTATACTTGCATCCCATTCCATCATTCCTTCCATTCTGGTTGTTTTGCCTAACTATCGATGGGTTGGTTTGACCAACAGATCCACTGAAGTTTCCTCCTTCTGAGTGCCCTTCATTTAATTCAGGCTTTTCCACTTGAATTGACAGTTCTTCACGCTTCTGTTGAAGCAACCGCCTGGTCTCTTCCATGTGACAATCCAACATCATTTGAATCATCATTTGTACACCAGCCATC
The DNA here is from genome assembly GCF_052625555.1 of Lactuca saligna. Taxonomy (NCBI): domain Eukaryota; kingdom Viridiplantae; phylum Streptophyta; class Magnoliopsida; order Asterales; family Asteraceae; genus Lactuca; species Lactuca saligna. Next base: position 55,000,778 of record NC_136419.1, read on the forward strand.
GTTATTGGCTCGAGTGCAGTAGCTACAACAGGTATTTGTTCAATCACTCTTGGTTGATTCCTGCTTTCATTTGCATTTCCAACTCCACTTCTGGTTCTTACCATTTTTCATCTACACACTGAATATGGTGAATTTAAATCCTCAATCACGATAGATAATTAAGTCATCCTTATCACTCCGAAACGTTTACATGCTAGTTCTAATATCGTAATCAAACACTTAGAATCCTACACACATAATGTTTTCAGATCCGGTTGGCAACAGACCATAGATCCGAATAAATAATATCATATATGGAAAACATATTACATTTAGCACATAAAAGCATTTTAGGCATCATTCCTAAAATATACTAGTGCTCGTGTCAATTTAGGTGTACTACCTAACATATTTTTGACACACTCCTCACGATCATTACTTAGCATTCTAAGTTTAAGTCTAGAAATTTCCTACAAAATTCCTAGTTCGTTTAAACTAATGCTCTGATACCAACTGTGACATCCCCAATTTCTCGGCCAGAAAAGACCGATTTGTTTATGCTTTGTTTTTAAAATCAGAGTAATCTTTTAAAGAAAACAGTTGCGGAATTTGTTCCCAAAATATGATAAAGATTTATCAAAACATTTCTTTAAAGAAATGTATTTTCATTATATAACAAAATCTCGGGATGTCATGTTCCGATACAGACACATAAGCATAAACAGAACTTACATTATTTACACTAAACATTTTACATCTCTTTTAATCTCTCAATGAAATATATCTTTGTATCGATACCTGTGATACAAAGAAAACTGAGTGGCTCAGGCTTGGGAGCCTGGTGAGCATATAGGGTTTTCAACCCACAATAATATAATTATTATATTCAACCATCAAACAATTAACCCAATTACCCATCTCCATTATCTTCTTTATTTCTTAGGATTTTACCCTAAGAATTCAACTACCTGTCATTCATTCATTCCTAAGGATTGGCCTAAGGAATTAGCACAAAATCTATTGCTACATAAGGCGCATCTACCACCATCATCCTTTAAGCGCCTCTGTCAGGATTACGTCATACACTATGAGGCGTGACTGCCAGGTTTATGACATTCTCTTTTAGGCTCATCTACCAACATTATCCTATAAGCGCACCTGCCAGGATTATCCTATAAGCGTATCTGCTAGTATTATAACATTCTCTATTTGGCGCATCTGCCGACATTATCCTATAAGCGCATCTGCCAGGATTACGACATTCACTACTTGGTGCATCTACCGATATTATTCTTAAGCGCATCTTTCATACCTCATCATTTTATCACACACCAACTATCTCATCTACCCATGTTCTACCCAACATATTTGTAGATATAAAATACATATACATTTTAACTCATTTAAAAACTATATAAAACATCCATTCCACACTCATCTCAAATAAACAACAATATATAAACACATAGCACGTATTTTATAACAATTACTTCATATTTAGGTGTTAGAAGAAAGTAACCGCACAGTCACCCAAACATATACTTGATACATTCAAACAATACTTGTATTATACTCGTGTTTATGAAAAGGACTATACACCCACACATATGAAAAACTTTATATTATACACATAGCACGTATTTCATAGCAAATACTTAATATTTATGCGTTAGAAGAAAGTAACCACACACTCAGGTGCTGTTTGTTTTTTCGAAGCGAAAATTCATGAAGTCTGCAGACCACCTCTGCAATCCTCTGTAGCAGAAGAGGTGGAACAAACGGCTGCAGCCTATAATAAGAAGCATGTTTGTTTTTTAACATCTGCAGACTGCTGCGGTAAACTAAAATTTAAATAAACTAATTTTATAAACTGAAATAATTCTCAACATTGAAATTTAATAATTCTAGTCTTAAAACATTGAAATAATAATAACAATAACATGTAAAAAACAAAAATATAAAACTTTTTTTTAAAAAAAAACATTAAAAAATGTAAAAGAAGCTAATAGTTTTATTCTAGAAAACAAAAAACTAATTTAAAAAAAGCATTAAAAAAGAAAATAATAAAAAATTTAAGAAAGTATTGCAAACGTTGTCTACAAAGTTCGTAAAAAATTACACACATTAAAAAAAATGTAACTGAAATTGAAAATATAACGGTAAAAAAAAACAAATTAAAAAAATCGTGGAAATTATAAAAATAAATTGTATCACATCCGTAAATAAAAATTTAAGAAAATCAAAGTTTAAAAAAAAAGAGATTAAAAAAAAAGTTATACAAAAATTCTTAAAAAAACACTTAGAAAAAATGAAAGCTGAAGATGTTAGAAGAGGCAAGTCAAGTGCTGCGCCACGCAGCACACGCGCAGAGGTTTTGTAGTCTGAAGTCTTCCAAAAAACAAACTGCTGCGAGAGGGAAAGTGCTGCGCGTGTGCTGCGCCGCGCAGCAATAAGTGGTTTGAAGAGGTTTTTTTAGAAAAATAAATAGCACCTCACTTGATCAGAAGATGATCGGACAGCACTACGGCTTGTAGAAGTAGTATTCTTCGGTAGATCTGGAAGATTTTCACAAAAACCAGACTCCTCGCGGGCAGAGCTTCGGCTCGGGAATCTTACTTCTCGGTATCTTCAGGGCTTCGGGATTTGCTTCGGGTCTCATGATTAATATCGGGGCTTCGGGATAATTCTTGCACGAAAAACGAAGTAAAACGGGAGAGAGAAGAGGAATTGAGCAAAGAAACTCGGAAGCCTCAACTCCCTTTTATAGGGTTTGGATCCTCGATTTACGTTGGGCGTAAATCTAGGTACGCTGGGCATAACCTGGATCAGGCCGCTAACTCCCCCCCCCCCCCCCCCCCCCGGTTGGATAATATCGGATATTTTATAATTAAATTTAATATCGAAATTATTTAATAAACTTCAGAAATTCATATCTTCCTCATACGAACCCCGTTTTCGACATTCTTTATATCCCCGCGTAGGTGAGACTACGCTCTACGACCTTTGTTTAGACTTCGTCAGCTATTTTTGACTTTATTTTTATTATTTATTTTTAGTAGGCTGGGATAGGAAAACTCCGTTATAAATTCATAACTTCTTTATCCGATGTCTGTTTTCGCCTATCTTTATATCATTTCACTACTATTAACGAGATATTCGATTCTCGTTTAGATTGTTTCGGCTAAAAACCGCTTAGTCTCAAATCGAGTATTCGGGCTGCAAACCGCTAAGTTGAAACTTAGAAAAATCATAACTTCCTCATATGAAGTCAGATTCGGACGTTCTTTTTATGCACACTCATGGTTTAAAGAACTCTACAACTTTCGTTTATATTGCTACGGCTAAATATCAATCTAACGTAAATTCACTTTTTACGTCATTCAGCATCTTGCCGGTTCTGTCGCGAAACTTCGATAGGTCATAACTTCTTCGTTATAACTCGGATATTGGCGTTCTTTATATGTATAGAATCCTTGTAACATATAATACAACTTATCTAAGATTATTCCTTCAAAAATAATCTTCCATCAAAAAGTCATTTTTGACGCTTAACGTCTCTAAATTGACTAACACTGATCTATGGGCGTTACATTGTCACTAGAGGTCATCATTAAATGTTTATAGCTTAAAAAAGATATGCTACAGAGATTGTATCTTGAGTAAAGATGTCTAATTGCAAACTATCTCTTACCCCTTCACAAACTACTGCACAATTTGATGGTACAAGCCCCCGAGTTGAGGATCCGACTCAATATCGCAGTCTCGCAGGTGCTCTTCAATATTTGACATTCACTCGCCCAAACATTTTATATGTTGCTCAACAAGTCTGCATCTACATGAATAACACAAGAGAGCTCCATTTTATTTCTCTTAAACAGATTCTCGTGATCTTATTGCATAATCGGATGTTGATTAGGCTAGTTGCCGTACTTCCAGGCGCTATACTTCTGGATACTGTGTTTTTCTCGATCAAAGTTTACTCTCATGGTCTTCTAAAAGACAAGGCACCATTTCGAGATCTGGTGTTGAGTCAGGGTACCGCATAGTTGCAAATGTGGTGGTTGAAACAAGATGGCTTCACAATTTATTATAGGAATTATATTACCCTCCTCTTGCTGCTACTCTGGTTTTCTATAATATTATTACTGCAGTTTGTAATGCCCACAAAATAGGGCTAGATAATTACAAAATAAAAGGATAATTATTCATCATAATGGCAAATATATGTTTTTAATAGAAGCTTATTTAAGATAAATAATCTAAATAAAAGTCATAATATGCGTTAAATCGAGAGCGTGAATATAGCGAACTCCTAAATCCGACTTTACATGAGGAAGTTATGATTTTTCGAAGTTTCAACGTAGTAGTATACGACTTAGAAACCTAAATTCAAATCAGTCTATTTTTAGAAAAAACAAACTAAACGAGAGTTGAAAATCTCGTCAATATCTATCCTTCAATATAAATATAGCTGAGAACGGATATTGTATGAAAAAGTTATGATTTTTATATGGACTTTAACAACCTAAGGCAGTTAAAAATATAGCTTTAAAAGTAAAGTGAGAATTAGCCGATGGGGTCTTAATGAATGTTTTATAAATGTAACACTACGACTCCTAGGTATAAATTTTAAAGCTTTATATTCATAATTATAGACCTACTCGACGAGTTGGCTGCCCCAACTCATCGTGTAGAGACTGATCATGTCGTATGGTTTATGGAACCTACTCAACGAGTTGGTGGACCCCAACTCGACGAGTAGAGGTTGTGCATGAAAACCATAATTTTTTGGGTTTGCACCCTATTTAAAGGACCTTAAGTTCTCCTTCCAACCTCCTTACCACCTTTTCACATCCAGAAGCAAAACCTAATCGAGCTAACCCCTATTTTGAGTGTGTATGAGGCTAAAAGTGTATGTTTGGTGCATTACTTGAAGAAACATGAAGATTTAGAAGCATGACACGAGAAGGGGCTTGTAGATCCAACATCTACATCGTTTTGGCATTCATTTGAAGGTAAAAAGTCATTACCTTAATCATTTTATTGTTAGATATCTTCATTCAAGAGTTTAGGGCCATTTCTAGCATATCCTTGAAGCATTTATGGTTTTGAGCATGATTTGAAGTTGTAACTTCAGATTTGGACTCCTCTAGGCCCTCATTGACATAAAGTCCCAAGCTTTATGAAGCTTTGGTCCTTTTCCATGCCCTAAACCTCTTCCTAAGGCTAGTTTTGAGTGTTTTAGCTTCTTGAAGCCTTACATGCACATAAAGGTAGCAACTTTATGTGGTAAATACACGATAGGTGGCTAGATCTATAGTATGGAGCCTTGGTTTTGCATAAAACCATCTGAATGAGAAAAGAACTGAAGGAACTCGAAGAGTTGCATAGTTAGCTCGACAAGTTGGATGAGGGTTTCTCGTTTTCTGGATTCTACATGAACTCGGCGAGTTAATGAGATGAATCGATGAGTTGGTTAGGGATTTCCCGATATTCTGGATGATGCATGGACTCGACGAGTTGCTTGGTAACTCGGCGAGTTGATTGGGGTTTTCGCGATTTTTGAGTTCTGAAGGAACTCGATAAGTCTATAAGTTTCACTAGACTAGTTGGGTCAACAAGGACTGTTGACTTTGACTTGGACCAAGGGTTGACGAGTTTGACTTTTGAGGGTATTTTGGTAATTCGGGAATTTATGAAAATTGATCAATGGTGGTTGTAGGTGTTGGTGTTTGGAGTCGTGTTTCGGGAGTTTGATTTTTCAGTTCCATTGAACATTGTGAGGTGAGTTCTTCTCACTATATCAACAGGGTCGAAGGCATCAACGCTGAGCCTTCTTTTGGATTGTTATCCTTGTTATCGCATGATGATATGCTTAGTGACCTGTTAGGTCGGTATCTTGGTATATAGGATGATGATATGTTTAGTGACATGTTAGGTCGGTATCCTGGTATATAGGATGATGCTATGATTAGTGATATGTTAGATCGATTTGACTTTTTATACATGCTAGCATTGTTATCTATGTGTTGATTGTATGCTTCGGAGTGGGTTGAGGCGGACCTGCTTTGTGTTGTAGGCCAACATACCAGGGCTGCCCGGATACACTACATCCCCAATGGGGCATATCAGTCAGGCTAAAGGCCCGCAGAACGGTCCAGACATGTTGAAGGCTCAGTAGGGCGGACCAAACACGCTGAAGGTTCTGAGAGTGGGCCAGACAGACTGAAGCCCGGTGAGGGCGGTCCAGTCAAACTGTAGAATCTATATGCATGTTCTTTGTTATGATATGGTCATGGTTCGTATGACATTGGTATTTTAGGGGAACTCACTAAGCTTTGTGCTTACAATTTTGGATTTTGTTTCAGGTACTTCGGATGATCGCAGAAAGACGAAGGCGTGATCGTGCACCTTCTCACATTTTATGATTTTGATTTCTAGGATACACTGATATAAAACTGTGACATCCCCATTTTCACAACCAGAAAAGACCGATTTTGTTGGGTCAAAATATGGTTTATACTTTGCTTTTATTGGCAATTGTATTTTTCTATAATATTTTTGGAGTTTATGGTCATGTTTACGGCTGAGTTTACGGCCGTAAACACCTTGCGGCCGTAAACTCATTTATGACCCATTTGTTTCCGGCCCATGTTCCCTTAGTATAAATATAGGTGTTAGGGTGAGGAGTAAATACGGATGAACCCTAGAGAGTTTATGACCAGAGAAATAGAAGAACTATTGTGTGTTAGTGTGTGTGTGTGAATCTCTTGTATCGGGATCATCATTCTATTCATTAATACATTGAGATTCATCTTATTCCTGTTCTTCTTCTCTTCTATTTTATCTAACATCATCCGTTTGATTGGGATTCCGCACCATCAAATGGATCTGATTGATAAACAGACAGATTAGGGACTTTACAATTGATATCAGAGCCAAGTTGTATCAGTCAAGTTTGTCAGATTTGGAGCATTATTTGATCTTATTTTCAAAATATTCTTGCGTTTTTAGATAGATCTCTGAAAAATAAGGGGGGTTTGTTCTTTGTGTTTTTCATAAAAAAGGGTTTTTGATTGAGTTTTGGAGCAAAAAATGGCAAAATTTTCGCACTTAAGAAAAATACGACGCAAGTTTTGGAGGCTGCGAGAGTCGAACTCGAAACCTCCCATCCATCATCCAGTGCCTCAACCAACTCCTCTATCATCAACTTTGTTCCTTTCCTCCGCATTCTATACTCAAAAACACTCCTTTTCGGTTCCAAGTTTTGCAAAATTGTCATTTTTACCCCAAAAATTAAATTTCTTTTATTTTTAAATTCTTTTTTCATCAAAATAATAATAATAATAATAATAATAATAATAAAATAATAAAAAAAATTATTTATTTCTGACTTTTATTTTTTAACTTTTGACCTTAAATTTTGACTTTAACTTTCAAGTTTGACCTTTGATTTTAAACTTTGACTTTTTCGTTTAACTATGAAATTTTCAAATTTAACTTTTCAGTTTGACTTTTAAATTTGACTTTTCAAGTTTGACTTTTGAGTTTAACTTTTTAAATTTCACTTTTAAGGTTGACTTTTATAATCAAAGGGTTTGACTTTTAAGTTTGATTTTGGCTTCTAGTTGTGTTTTTAAATTGATTTTAAGGTCTACGAGGGAGTTGAAACATGAAAGAGAGTCGTCAGGATATGTTAAGACAAATTTCAACATTTTCGATTATATCCCTGGAGAAGCCCTCGAAACTTATTTGCAGCGTGTTAGGCGTGTCAAACCCAACAAATAAAGGGGTACGATATACTCCAAAATAATCTCACTATATTGCACTAAAAGGTAGCACAAGGCAAGCAGGGTCGATCCACCGAGACACGGGACAATTGGTCTATACCTATTTGCACAAGGTACTATGGTCACCAATAGTAAAGAGAGGGGGGTTTAGAATGTAATGATTAAACAAACAATTAATAACATAAGCAATCAAATAAATGCGTGAATTAAATTCAGAATTTGTAAGGACTCCAACCCCGTGTATGATAATTTAGCAATGTGACTCAAATATGACACAATATTCGTTCAATTCTATCTAAGTTGGTACTTGAAAGTTCTAATAAGCTCTAACACTTCCCATTCACCATATTAATTAATCAAAACAAGCTTTTTGATTAACCCTAACCTTATTAACCTAATCTAAACAAGCTCTTAGAATTAGATTATAAGATTGCATGAAGCTTTATGTGAATGTTCCCAACAACACCCAATACTCCTCATATGCTCGGGAGTGTAAAAGTGTATGAATAAGATATACACTAAATTCATTCAATAGAGATCAATTAAATGCTTGTTACTTGTTCAATTTCACAAAACAATTACGGATTTTGTGAAAGAGATAACTTGAATGACCTAACCCTAATTAAAATGGCCAATAAGAATCATAATTAGAATCAAACATTCAATTGAAGCAAAATCAAATTCATTAGATAGAAATTAAAAACAAATATCATGTCATATGACTGAAGTCACTACCAAGAAGTCAAAACATGAAATTGGAGAAATTAGGGTTCTAGCCACACATGGCTAGAACAAGTTCACAAGTCTAAAAGATGAAATTAAGTGTAATTACAACTTACAAAAACAAGAATTAATGTTTCCAAATGATTAACGGACAAACCCTTGCAAAAACCTTGGAATTCTCCTCTCCAATGGTGCTCTGATATGTTCTGTCTATATAAAAATGACCCTCAACCCGTAATATGAAAGATAGGAAAAACTGTCAAAAGTTGGTTTCTGGGTCGAACATGGCCCGTGTTAAAATAGACTAAACTGACACGGGTCGTGTTCAGCAACACGCCTAGTGTTGATTTGCCCTAAACTAACACGCCCCGTGTTCAGGATGGTCAACAGCTCCCATTTTGGTCAAACACGCCCCGTGCGCAACTTTCAGTGTAAATTCAACACGCCCCGTGTACCTCTCTGACTCCAATTCCAAACTTGATTTTTCCAACTTTTTCGTTCTTCGCCCGATCATCCCGAAATCTTCACCAATGCTTCCCGACACTTCCCAAAGCGCGTTCCAACCTCTGGTTTACTTGAAAAAAATATAAAAGTGTGCAAATAAGGTTGTTCTAGAGACTAACATGAATATGATAAAATGCAAGGAAAAGGAAGAACAATTGTGCTAAATATATGCATAAAATGGGACTAAAAGGTGCGCAAAAAGGTGCACAAATAGCACCTAACAAATCTCCCCAAGCTTAGACCCTTCTTGTCCTCAAGAAAGAACAAGAACCGGACAAACAGGACGATTTCTAGATTGCAAAATGAAAAACTTAGAACGAAAAGGGGATGAAGGATCCTAAAGGTTAAGAATGAATGTATGCAATGTAATGCCATGAAAATTAAGGTATGTACAAAATGCACTTGAGAAACAAAATGAAGCAAAAGAAAAGAAGATTAAGAACAAACACAAAATATGTACTTTTGTAACTAAATAAAGGTACGATCAGACTTTACATCGATAGGGCTCCGATCATTGATACCTTGGTAAGTATCCTGTTTCCTTCCACATATCACATACTCTCAATGTGAGGAAGACCCGAAACGGTGTAACCCAATAATCCAACCAAATTTTTATTTAATCTTTATACCTTACTAAGCTTTATGGGCGAAAATAACATAGTCCGGATTTCATGTCCTTAAGACTAGATGGCCAAGAATCAGAATCGACGCATCCTTAAGAACCCGTCATGGCGAATCAGATTTCGCTGAAACAGTGAGCCCACCCGAAGGGGCTCAACTCCTATGCTTTCACTTTTTTGAGAGCCACAAGTATCATATCACATAGTTCTCCATTCGCCATATTTGACTTGAATTGGCTTTTGATTTGATTGAACTTTGATTTGTACTGCGTTTTGAATTTGGATTCTTCAATCTTCATTTTTGGAATTTCTTTAGATTTCTTCGTTTTGGCATTTGAAATTCTGATTAGGGTACTAGATATGACAGTTTTACCCTTCCTTCTTTCTTGACTGTGTGGGTCTGATACTTAAGCTCTCTGTTACCGCGGGGGTGACGCGTATCAACAAATAGGTCCGTGTTCTGTGGGTTCAGAGTTGCCGATAAAGATTCTTTTTAAACATTCAAAAGCAAATCTTCCTAAAGCTGTTATTATCGCCCAAAAAATGTTTCAATATAAATTCTTTTTATTATCTAAGGCTAGGGTCTCGAATTACGGTATTTGGGTCCCCTAGTTATGACAACTGATTCTACACTTCCGGTAACTACCCGATCGCCTCGGAATTCTTTCGTTTCATGGAGCAATTGTATGTAAAGAGTGTCATCATCTCGTACATTTTTTTTGGAAGCAAATATAGAATGCAAGGAAAATATAAATAAGAAAATAAAATAGAAAAGAGAAAATAAGTTTTTTTTTTAGATGAAATAAAAAAAATTGAAAATAAGAAAATGCATGCATGAGTATGAGTGAACCTAATATACAAGTCTACCCCTCCCCAAGCTTAAAGATAAGCATTGTCCCCAATGCCTGGAGAGGGTGGAACAACCTAAAACGGAGGTGGAGGAGGAGGATAGTAGCTAGGGTTTCGGGTCGAAGCCCATAAGTCCTCCTCATGTTTGCGTTGACGCTCTTGATCCCAAGCGTACTGGGTGGTGAAGGTGGAAAAATTCTGGGTCAGGCTGGTAATATCCTGCTGGTAGGTGTCGAGGCGGGTATGGATTGATTGGAATTCATCCATATATTGTTGATGATAAGGCGGGGGTGCAGCAAAATGGGATGAGCTGCCACCACCAATGGGAGAAGCATGGTGAGGCTCCTCCCCTTCTTCATCATCATCACCATCTTCCTCGTTTTCTTCATTTTGCTCATCTACCTCGGTGGAGTATGATTGGGGGAAGATGTATGGAATGATTTGCCAATCGTTCATGCGAATGGGATTTCGGAAATCAAGAATGCCTTTATTTTCTGGTGTGATGAGGAGCTTTGGATCATGATTTTGACCCACGATCCAATGGTGTGTGCCATCGCCTGCCGAATGGAAGAGTCGCATGGACTCAAGGACAGTAGTGGTGAGATAAGGCTCACCTGGTAGTGGCTGATGGGGACCGGGGTATGGGGCTCGGATGTGGGCGCTCTTGGCGAGCATGCTGACAATACCCTCGCAAACAATCTTTCACGATCGGGATGTGCTAAGGCGGATGAGCTTGTGGCATAGAAACCGACCATAATGAGGAATGAGGTTATTCTCGGGATGGGTCATTACATAAAGGATTTTGAGTTCCAGCGCATTGATGGTGCTGCGCTCCTCTCTAGGGGCGACGAGCGAAGCAATGATTCTGTGGGCTACCTTAATCACAGGATGGATAAGTGATGAGGATTTAGCAGCGCTAGAGACATATGGGTGTAATTGGGTGAGTTGGGACCACCAAGTCATGTCAAAGTATCCTTGGATTGGGTCAGTGGGGCCAAATGTGTTTTCCGTTGGGGCCCCCACAATGGCATTGATTTGATCCAAGGAGATCTCATAGTCTTGATTCATTAGATGGAAGTAGAGGATCCCATGGTCTAAATAAACTGAGGATAGAAACTCAGCTGTTGGGACTTTATAGATCAATTCATGGACCCTCAACAAGCCGTGCCACCCTATGTTGCGAAACAGGGTTTTGACTTGATTGTAAACATGCAACTCTTTTAGGGTTGGAACATGCGCGAATTTTTGGATGGCATGACCCCGTTTAAGGAATGACTCAAGTTTGCCCTGTTGAACTGGGCCAAGACATACGACACCACAATGAGACGGGTCGGCCGGGGGTGTTGGGGACCTAAATGGAGGTGATGGAGATCTGGATGGAGGTGATGGAGTCCTAGGCTTCCGACGGCGGGCGGATGATTTGGTTTGTCTTGGTCTTTGGAAGATGTAGCTTCCATAGTCAAGTTTGGGACAGATTGAAAGTCAATAGGTTAAAATGTCAAAAGTCAACTATTGACGGGTCCAGTCAACTTCGAATTTGGCCACCAAAATTTCGCGGGAAATTTGGTTTTCAAAGATGTCCTACTAAGAATCAAGTCCAAATAGACCACAATTTTAAATAATTTGATTCAAGAACACAAAATCCAAAAGCTAAGAGTTGGGAGGGATTTACCGAATCGTGTGTGGGATTGTGTTGTTCTTGATGAAAAAGATCTTCCTTAACCTCCCCAAGCTTGCCCTCTTTAAGATTAAGATACTAAAACACCAAAACCACATGAGATTTTCGGATCTAGGGTTTGCCAAAAACCCCCCAAATCCACCATTAAAATGCAAGAAAATGGTGTTTAAGATGGAGAAGATGAAGTGTAGATGATGAAAATCAAACCTTTTTGTAGATGAAAGTTAAAATCTTGAAGAAATTGAAAGGTATTTGATGAAAATCGGACCTAAGGTTTTTGTTGGGTGAGAGGGGCTGTTAGGAAGTGAAAGTGGGGATAAATGAGGTCAAGTCCCAATTTTTTTTCTTTAAAAAGGGCCTGAACTGCTGCGCGAACATGACCCGTGTCTCCCCAGGCTAAATTGACACGCCCCGTGTTGGGGGGTTTATGATGAGTTATGGACGAACACGACCCGTGTTGGGTCAAGGCCAAAACCAACACGACCCGTGTTGCTCTCTGGAAGAATTTGGGACTTTTTTGGACGAACACGACCCGTGTTGGGTCAAGGCCAAAACCAACACGATCCGTGTTGCTCTCTGGAAGAATTTGGGACTTTTTTGGATGAACACGACTCGTTTTGGGTCAAGGACAAAACCAACATGACCCGTGTTGGTCCCTGGATGCTAATCCTCACTTTTTGAACTTGAAAATTTTCCTCTCTTATAAATGAAATACTTTTGCATTCCTAGGTCCGTTTGGTATTTTAAATCATGATTGAATTCATTTGGAACATTGAAAACCAAAAACTCAAAGAAATGGAAATTGTTTTTAAGTAAAAGATAGAAATACCCCCGGGTTGCCTCCCGGTTAGCTGCCTTTATTTCAAGTCATTGGCTCGACTTTGCCCCTGCATATGCTTCAGTCTTGGTACGTGGGGTTCTCCAACTCTTCAACCTCTTCATTCTTCACCTCAAATCCTTCATAAAACGGCTTCAGCCTGTGACCATTGACTTTGAATGTTTTACCCGTTTGCTTGCTCGTGATTTCCACCGCACCATGGTCAAACACCCTTGTGACCACGAAAGGACCAATCCATCTGGATCGCAACTTTCCTGAGATTAACTTGAATCTTGAGTGGTATAGCAACACCTTTTTTCCTTGTAAAAAAGTCTTTCGGGAGATCGCCCTATCATGGTATGCTTTTGTTTTCTCCTTATAGATCATGTTGCTTTCGTATGCATCTTTCCGAATCTCCTCTAGCTCTTGGATATCAAGTTTCCTTTTATTTCCCACTTCATCTTCACGCATGTTGAATTTCTTTACCGACCAAAAAGCTTTATGCTCAAGCTCAACTGGAAGATGGCATGCTTTACCAAACACAAGCCTATATGGGGACATACCAATGGGAGTTTTGAAGGCGGTACAGTATGCCCATAAAACATCATCTAGCCTTAAGCTCCAATCTTTGCGGTTTGGGTTGACCGTTTTCTCCAGGATGCTTTTGATTTGCCTGTTTGAGACCTCTGTCTGTCAATTCGTTTGGGGATGATAAGTTGTTGAGACTTTGTGTGTCACTCCATATTTCTTCAAAACAGCTTCTAGCATCCGATTGCAGAAATGGGTCCCGCAGTCACTTATGAGCACCTTTGGTGTGCCAAACCGTGAGAAAATCTATACCTTAAGGAAATCGACCACAACTTTGGAATCATTAGTATGGGTGGCCTTAGCCTCCACCCATTTGGACACATAGTCCACCGCTAACAAAATATAAGAACAACCAAAAGAGGGCGGAAATGGTCCCATAAAGTCAATACCCCATACATCAAAAATCTCACATACTAGAATAGGGGTAAGGGGCATTTGATTCCTGGAGCTTAAAGATCCGGATTTTTGGCACTTTTCACAATGTGCACAAAGCAGGTAGGAATCATGGAAAATAGAAGGCCAAAAGAATCCGCTATCTAAAACTTTCCTAGCTGTCCTTTGGGGTCCAAAGTGACCACCACAAGCATAAAAATGGAAAAAATTAAGGATAGATTGTACCTCTTTTTGCTCAACACACCTACGAATTACTTGGTCCGCACAGTACTTCCAAGGGTAAGGCTCGTCGCATATATATCGTTTGGCTTCCTTCTTGATTTTGTCTCTTTGCCAACGGGATGAATCTGGGGGAAATTGACTTGTGACCAAGTAATTGACGATATCTGCATACCATGGTGCTTCTTTGGCTGCAAATAGAAGTTCATCTAGAAATGTGTCACAAATTGGTATACCATCTTCGGGCTGTACAATGCGACTTAGGTGATCCGCAACTAGATTTTCCTTTCCACTCTTATCTTTTATCTCAGTATCAAACTCTTGCAAAAGCAGCATCCACCGTATTAACCTCGGCTTTGAGTCTTTCTTTGTAAGCAAGTGTTTTATGGCTGCATGGTCCGAATATATGACCACCTTAGTTCCAAGGAGGTATTGTCGGAACTTCTCTAGAGCAAAGACAATAACAAGCAACACTTTCTCCGTTGTGGTGTAGTTGCCTTGTGCACTATCAAGGGTCTTTGATGCATAGTAGATGACATGATGTGCTCGATCAACCTTTTGTCCCAAAACCGCCCCAACTGCGGTATTGCTACCATCGCACATGATCTCGAATGGAAGATCCCAATTTGGCGGTTGAATGATGGGGGCGGATGTCAACAATTCTTTCAAAAAATCAAATGCATTCTTACATTAATCACCAAACTCAAAATCAGCCTCCTTTTGTAGGAGTTGACTCATTGGCACCGTGATCTTGGAAAAATCCTTTATAAACCGCCGATAAAAACCTGCATGGCCAAGAAAATAACGTACTTCCCGAACATTTGTCGGGTATGGTAAGCTCTTAATAACATTTGTATTGGCCTTATCAACTTCTAAACCTTTTTGGGACACCACATGTCCAAGTATCAAGCCCTTGTCAACCATAAAATGTCATTTTTCATAGTTAAGGACTAAG
Source organism: Lactuca saligna (assembly GCF_052625555.1). NCBI lineage: Eukaryota > Viridiplantae > Streptophyta > Magnoliopsida > Asterales > Asteraceae > Lactuca > Lactuca saligna. The sequence continues at coordinate 55,015,893 of NC_136419.1, forward strand.
TTCGTGTCAATGCACCTTTGTAGAATTTTGGTGAGATTTTGCAAGCATTCATTAAAAGAATTTCCATAAACAGTGAAATCATCCATGAAAACCTCTATGACATTTTTGACATATTCTGAAAATATGCTCACCATACATCTTTGGAAGGTCGCGGGTGCATTGCACAAGCCGAAGGGCATGCGTGTATACGCAAAGGTGCCGAAGGGACATGTGAATGTGGTTTTCTTTGGTCTTCCAGGGCAACCGGAATTTGATGAAAACCAGAGAAACCATCAAGGCACCAATAGTGGGATTTCCCGTCCAATCGTTCTAACATCTGATCGATGAATGGCAAAGGGAAGTGGTCTTTGCAGGTGGAAGCATTCAAATTCCTATAATCGATACAAACTCTCCACTCGTTTTGCACATGGGTGGGTACCAATTCCCCTTCGGAGTTTTTGACAACGGTGACTCCGGATTTTTTCGGGAGTACTTGCACAGGACTTACCCACTTACTATCAGAAATGGGGTAGATTATACCTGCATCCAAGAGCTTCATGATCTCCTTTTTAACCACCTCCATCATAGGTGGATTCAACCTCCTTTGGGCTTCACGGGATGGCTTGAAGTCCTCTTCCATCAGTATTTTGTGCATGCATAACGATGGGCTCAACCCTTTTATATCCGCAATGGTCCAACCAATAACTTCCTTGTATTTCTTCAAAATTCCAACTAACTCTTTTTCTTCTTCTCGTGCCAGCTTGGTCAAAATTATCACTGGTAATGTCTCTTCCTCTCCAAGATAGGCATACTTGAGATGGTCGGGAAGAGTCTTCAACTCAAGAGTCGGTGGTTGCACTATGGATGGGAGAAGTTTCAGATTAGAACTTTTTAGCTTCATGCGGGGTGGTTCAACTCTCATGGGTTGTGCTTTCTCCAAGGAATCAATTACTTCAATCAATTCATCTTCCAATGTGTACTTGTCAGCCAACTCCTTAATCCTTGTCTCATCAAAGTGTTTGCTCAAGATGGTGGTTAGCACATCTTCGCTTGACATCTCAAAGCAATCATTAGTACATGAATCAATAAAATATCTGAAGTTTAAAGAATGAATATTTCTAGGATAACGCATGGCTTCAAAGATATTAAAGTTGATCACCTCACCATCGAACTCCATTGACAAAGTACCATTGGCTACATCTATTTTTGTTTATGCGATACTCATAAAAGGGTCTCCCCAAAAGGATGGAGCTCAATTGTGGGGTGTTTTCATCACCCATGTCTAAAACATAAAAGTCAGCGGGAAAAACAAGCTCATTAACTTGCACTAACACGTCCTCCAATACACCTTTCGGGTGTACCAAAGACCGGTCAGCAAGTTGAATAATGACTTCGGTTTTTTATAAAGGTCCAATTCCCATTGACTTATAACTTGAATAGGGTAAGACATTAATTGATGCTCCCAGATCAAGCATGGAATGTGGTACAAAAAGGTTACCCATTTTGCAAGGAACCGTGAAAACACCCGGATCCTTGCATTTTTTTGGTAGCCGCTTTTGTAACACGGCTGAGACATTTTCACCAACCTTCACAGTTTGATTTTCTTTAAGCTGTTTCTTAGATGTGCAAAGTTCCTTAAGGAACTTAGCATATCTAGGAATCTGTGTAATGGCATCTAAAAGAGGGATATTGATTTCAACCTTTCGAAACATGGCCATGATTTTGTCATCTTCCCTATCTTTTTTGGTGCTTGCCATCCTTGAAGGAAATGGAGCTGGTGTGACTTTCACTTCGGATTCTATTAGCTTCATGGACTTTGGAGTACTCTTCCTTTCCTCTTCTTTGACGGCTTCTTCCACCTCAATCTCTTTCTCTTCTTCTTCTTCATCCGGCATTCTTGGACTTTCATAGCTTTTCCCACATCTTAGAGTAATTGCACACGCATTATGTATTGGGTTCTTCTCCGTTTGAGAGGGTAGCTTGCCTTGCGACTCTATCTTACTCACGGATTGAGCAAGTTGTGATACTTGTTGCTCCAAGCTTTTTATACTTTCCTTGGTTTCTTGTTGAAAGCTTTGAGTGCTTGTGGCAAGGCTTTTCACTATGTCCTCTAAGGACATACTTGGAGAAATCGCTTGTGGAGGGGGTTGTTGTGGGTGCCTTGGTTGGTAATTTTGAGGTTGGAAGGGTGGTCGTTGTTGATTTTGAGGGAATGGTGGTCTTGGTTGATATTGATGCGATTGATTTTGCTGATAATTCCCTTGTTGATTGCCTCGCCACCCTTGATTATTGTTCCATCACGGGTCACCTCTTGGTTGCTCATAACCTCTCTGATTTGCCCCAGAATAGCCTCCCATGACTTTTTCTTCTTCATAATCTTCCTCTTGGAGTTGTGGGCACATATCGGTTGGATGGCCCACTTGGGTGCAAATACCGCATAGGCGGGGTGTGGGTTGCACACCTTTGTCTTTGGCCAACATCATGACTACTTTCGTGAGCTCGGACAATTGAGCTTCAATCTGAGGAGTTTGAGCTTCTTTTACACCCCGGGGTGCATCCGTGTACCATTCTTCATCATGGCTTGAATGTTTGGAATCTTCAGCCATGTTCTTGATTAGATTGCGGATTTCAGTACGAGTCTTGTCGGGTAAACATCCGCCGCTGGAGGCATTAAGAAGCCTTCTTTCCATTGGAGTCGTTCCCTCAATGAAATATTGGAGGAGCTAGTATTCGGTAATTCCATGCTTTAGGCATCGGGCACAAAGTTTCTTGAATCGATCCCAATATGTGTGAAAAGCTTCTCTCTTGTGCTGCTTGATTCCAATGATCTCCCTCCGTAGGGCGGAAGCTTTCATCTCAGGAAAATACTTGTCCAAGAACAATCTCCCAAGATCTACCCAAGTAGTTACCATCCCCGGTGGAAGGTCATAAAGCCAATCTTTGGCCACGTCTTGCACCGCAAAGGGGAATGCCCTAAGCTTGATTTGGTCCTCCGTGACATTGTGTATAAGCCCTAAGCTTGATTTCATACCTACACATACTACATGGAACTCGGTGAGGAACTTGTGAGGATCTTCATTCTCCAAACCTCTAAAAGTTGGGAGTAAGTGGATAAGCCCAGATTTTAGTTCCAAATTGGTGGCAGCTGGGTATGTGATAAAAAAGAGGTTGTTGAGTCACCTCTTGTCTTGACCACTGACGGAGAGTTTGTTCAGGTGGTGGGTTTGGAGGAGCTTGATTCCCTCTAGGATTATCTGCCATGGCTTGAAAATTTGGTGATGTTTCTGTAGGTGAACTGTTTAGGATATTATGAATAGGTGAAGAAGGTGGAGTGATATTTATGGGTGAGGCTAGTTGTGGTGAGAGTGATGGGCTTTCTGTTTCTGATGCGGATACACTTGAGAGGGGTATGTCCTCCCAAATGTTGATGACTGGGGGATTGGATGATGAAGAAGTACTGGAAACCGGTTGCCTCTTACGAAGCTTGGCTTGCTTCCTTAACTTCTTTGCAGTCTTCTCTATCTCCGAATCAATTGGCAATGGCGTACCTATACGAAAAGATCTAGGCATAAACAATTAGTAACACCGTGTCCCCGGTAACGGCGCCAATTTGTTAGGCGTGTCGAACCCGACAAATAAAGGGGTACGATATACTCCAAAATAATCTCACTATATTGCACTAAAAGGTAGTACAAGGCAAGCAAGGTCGATCCACCGAGACACGGGACAATTGGTCTATACCTATTTGCACAAGGTACTATGGTCACCAATAGTAAAGAGAGGGGGGTTTAGAATGTAATGATTAAACAAACAATTAATAACATAAGCAATCAACTAAATGCGTGAATTAAATTCAGAATTTATAAGGACTCCAACCCCGTGTATGACAATTTAGCAATGTGACTCAAATATGACACAATATTCGTTCAATTCTATCTAAGTTGGTACTTGAAAGTGCTAATAAGCTCTAATACTTCCCATTCACCATATTAATTAATCAAAACAAGCTTTTTGATTAACCCGAACCTTATTAACCTAATCTAAACAAGCTCTTAGAATTAGATTATAATATTGCATGAAGCTTTATGTGAATGTTCCCAACAACACCGAATACTCCTCATAAGCTCGGGAGTGTAAAAGTGTATGAATAAGATATACACTAAATTCATTCAATAGAGATCACTTAAATGCTTGTTACTTGTTCAATTTCATATAACAATTACGGATTTTGTGAAAGAGATAACTTGAATGACCTAACCCTAATTCAAATGGCCAATAAGAATCATAATTAGAATCAAACATTCGATTGAAGCAAAATCAAATTCATTAGATAGAAATTAAGAACAAATATCATGTCATATGATTGAAGTCACTACCAAGAAGTCAAAACATGAAATTGGAGAAATTAGGGTTCTAGCCACACATGGCTAGAACAAGATCACAAGTCTAAAAGATGAAATTAAGTGTAATTACAACTTACAAAAACAAGAATTAATGTTTCCAAATAATTAACGGACAAACCCTTGCAAAAACCTTGGAATTCTCCTCTCCAATGGTGCTCTGATATGTTCTGTGTATATAAAAATGACCCTCAACCCGTAATATGAAAGATAGGAAAAACTATCAAAAGTTGGTTTCTGGGTCGAACATGGCCCGTGTTAAAATAGACTAAACTGACACGGGTCGTGTTCAGCAACACGCCTAGTGTTGATTTGCCCTAAACTAACACGCCCCGTGTTCAGGATTGTCAACAGCTCCCATTTTGGTCAAACACGCCCCGTGCGCAACTTTCAGTGTAAATTCAACACGCCCCGTGTACCTCTCTGACTCCAATTCCAAACTTGATTTTTCCAACTTTTTCGTTCTTCGCCCAATCATCCCGAAATCTTCACCAATGCTTCCCGAAACTTCCCAAAGCGCGTTCCAACCTATGGTTTACTTGAAAAAAATATAAAAGTGTGCAAATAAGGTTGTTCTAGAGACCAACATGAATATGATAAAATGCAAGGAAAAAGAAGAACAATTGTGCTAAATATATGCATAAAATGGGACTAAAAGGTGCACAAATAGCACCTAACACAGCGATTTACTACACTTATTACCGAGATGAATATAGCTGGGAGCTTCTTGTCTAAATCTGAGATAAACAAAAAGCTATTGAATTCACTTCCAAAATCGTGGGATATGAACGTGGCCATCATCAAGAAGACAAAAGATCTCAATCATCTTAGTCTTGCTGATGTTATTCAAGAACTTGATGCTTTGAAGTGTAGAGAAACAATGAGTTCTGAAAACATTCCGGTCTGTGAAGTTGCATGTACTCCAGCTTGTGAAGCCACGATTAAATTTCTTCGCGAACAAATTGATTTATTTAAAAGAGAAGTTGAGGACCTGAGATATGAAGGATATCAACTCAGGAAAGGACAGAAACCCCTGAAGGCTGAATTAGAAGCAAAAACCAAGGACTTTAGGAAACTTCAGGAAGAGTATAGCAACAAGTGTGAAAATTATGATTATACTAAGAGACAACTTGCTACTGTAACTGAAGAACTTGACGCTTTAAAAATTAAGTGTGGAAAAACAGATGTCAGTTTCAAAAATTATACTGCGTCAAGTCAAACAGTCGAGTCCTTATATGAAACCCAATTAAAATTCAAAGAAAATCAAAACAAGGTTCTAGGGTATGATAGTGTACCTCCTACTTATAATCATAACTACACATCCATCCCTATGACACAGGACGAAACTGACAGGGAGCCACATCTTCGATATGGCAAACGAGCTGGATTTGTGTCAGGAGGAGTTATTAATTTTGAAGATACTAATGTTGCTACTTCATGTGCAGGTAAAGTAGTAGAAGATGAGATCAATGAGAACACTATTGAACAAACCGATGACTCCTTGAACTCTAAGTCTGTTGCTTCTAACTCAGCTGCTTCTGATAAACCTGCCGTTGAGAAATACAGGCCTCCAATTCCAGCGCAACAGAGTGCCTATCGCAAGTGTGCATGTGGGAACAACAAGAAACGAGGCAAGGATACGCCACCAGGGGTAGGAAGAAACAATTTCCCAGTGAAGAAAAGGACTTGTTTTCACCGTGGAAAACCTGGACACATTGCCAGAAACTGTCCAAATCGTGCATATGTTCCTTACTATGCACAAGGCTGATAGAACGCACCAAGAGGGAGATACTCCAAAAGAAACCCCTCAAGGTCACGTTCAGACCATGATGAATGGAATGCGCACAAGGCCAAGCATCCAACTCCCAAGGCCAATCATCCAACTCCCAAGAACAAGAAGGGAATGCTGGCCCAGAAGTCTAGTTCAAGAGATGCTCCTGTGAAACCAAGACCGGTTAGGTCAAAGTCATCTAGGCAGACGGCTTCAAGTTCCAAAGCAAGTGTCGAGGCACCCATCGGATAGAACAAGAAATGGGTTAAACCCGAATATAGATGGGTACCAAAGGTGAAAACTCCCAAATCTCCTAATGCTTCTACTGTTTCTACATCTTCTGTTTGTGATAAGCAGGACATGTCATGGGAGAGAGTACTGTGCAACGATGACAAAGGTCGACCCAGTTTCAAATGGATTGGGTTCCAAAGACCAACTGATCCCGCTCTGTGGCGGAGCAGCCATGGAGGCATATCATCATACTTCGGTTTGTTGGTAGTGGCTGTTCCTGGCATATGATTGGGGACATCTCTCAAGTGTACAACATTCAGACATTTGTTTGAGAGTATGTGTCCTTTGCAGGAAGAAAAGAAAGGAAAGTGATCACTCACGGGGTTAGTGCTTAATGATATGAAGAATTTTCAGATATGTTCTGAGATTATGCTTGCTGTTCTCAGACCTTCTGAATGCAGATTCAATCTGTGAATTACGGTTTGCGTTTTCTTCTCTATACTCATGCATTTTTCTTAAGCTGATTCGCTTTAAAGAATAATTTTTGTTTTACGATAGTTTAAATTTGCGCATTTATTTTCGTTTCTCTCCTATGCACAAATTTAGGGGGAGAATTAAAAATTAAAAATAATGAAAATAAAAAAATCAGAAAAATTCAAAAATCAAAGAAATATCAAAAAAATTAAAAATCCAAAAATAGTGTTATTTCTATTTTATTTCTTGTTTAGAAAAATCAAAAATCCAAAAATATTTTTGTTTCTGTTTTAATTTGTGTGCTAAGTTTTCTTTTAGTTTTGTTTTGTCTTGAAAAGTGATTTCAGGTATAGATAAGACTCATGGAGTTTGTGTAGAAGATTTCTGAGCCAAAGCCTCGTCCGTGAGCATCGAAGAATTCACATTCGAAGGAGCAAGAAATGAAGATTATTATTTCGACATTCAATCCTTCAACCCCAAAAGCAAGGTGAAGCTGAAATTGAAGATTATGTGACGGATTGCATTGAAGCCTCCTTAATCAGTCTGCTGCTATTGTTGTACCTACTAAAGTGATCTAGAAGATTTGTTCTCTCTGATGTTCTCTCTGAAGATTCTCAAGCTGAAAGCACTATCTTTCAAGAATCAGTACGTAAAGCCTCCTCACCTAACGTGCGTTCAATGCCAAATTATGAAGAAATGTCCAACTGCTCAAGATGAAGTCAATTATTGAAGATTCATCAAGTTCATCTTGAAGTCGTGAAGAATTTGAAGATTTATGTTGAAGTCAAGCTCTCAATGAAGATTAACAAGAAGAGCCAGCTACTTTTTAGGGGGAGCTTGTTGGGTCAATTAAGAAAAGAAAGTTATAAACCAAGGGGGAGATTGTTGGGTCAAAATATGGTTTATACTTTGCTTTTCTGGGTAATTGTATTTTTCTGTAATATTTTTGGAGTTTATGGTCATGTTTACGGCTGAGTTTACGGCCGTAAACACCTTACGGTCGTAAACTCATTTACGACCCATTTGTTTCCGGCCCATGTTCCCTTAGTATAAATATAGGTGTTAGGGTGAGGAGTAAAGACGGATGAACCCTAGAGAGTTTACGGCCAGAGAAATAGAAGAACTATTGTGTGTTAGTGTGTGTGTGAATCTCTTGTATCGGGATCATCATTCTATTCATTAATACATTGAGATTCATCTTATTCCTCTTCTTCTTCTCTTCTATTTTATTTGACATCATCCGTTTGATTGGGATTTCGCACCATCAAACGGATCTGATTGATAAACAGGCAGATTAGGGACTTTACAGATTTTGTTTATGCTTTATAAAAATCAGAGTTCTTCTTTTAATAAAAATGTTGCGGAATTTGTTCCCAGAAAAACACGATAAATACGTTATTAAAACATTTTCGAAGAAACGTATTTTATTCATTTTAAAACGTTTGGGATGTCATCCTCAATACAGGAACATAAGCATAAACAGAACTTACATTTATTTACACTAGTGATCTACATCTCTTTAATCTCTCAATGTAATGTGAGTTCATATCAACACCTATGATATAAATAAACTGAGTGGGTCAGGTTGGGAAACCTGGTGAGTACATAGGGTTTTAAACCCACAATAATATAATTATTATGTTTAAACAATCAAACAATCAACCCAATTACCCATCCTCATTATCTTCTTTACTCTTAAGGATTTATCCTAAGAGTCATCTATTCTGCGTTTGTTTATTCCGAAGTCCCTTACTTCTAGGGTTATAGGACTGGCACTAAATCCATAGCTGCCAATGTTCGTTCATAAAGCACTAATTCCATAGCTGCGATAGTCTATTCATCGGGTACTAAATCCATAGCTACCAGTGTTTATCTAATAGGTACTAAGTCCATAGCTACCAATTCCTTAACATGTACTAAATCCATAGCTACCGGTGTTTGTCCAATAGGCACTAAGTCCATAACTGCCGATGTTTATTTGTTAGGCACTAAGTCTATAGCTGCCAATGTTTACTCACATCATCTTTTATCTCTCATCATTCATCTACACGTATCATACCCAACATATTCGTGTATATAAAATACGTATACAATTTAAATCATCTAAAACATGTATAAAAACGTTCATCCAACATAGACAGCAAGTATACAGATAATATGCACACATAGCACGTAGTTTATATAAAATACTTCATATCTATGTGTAAGATGAAAGTAACTATGCACTCACTTGAAAAGGTGGTGATTCCGAACTCAGACAACGCTTCACTTCTTGAAAAAAATAATTTCCTTCAACGAAACCTAGTATTATTAACACTAGAGTTTAGTCTATTATTCACCGAGACTAATTAATAGTATAGCTATTATTACTATTATATAACCGTTAAATAATACTTATATAACCAATAATAATAGCCCAATTACTTATTATATGTTCTTAATAACGTTAATATAATTAAATAAAAACTATATTAAAAATAGCGTAGGTGTAACTCATTTACAGCGGGTTTTATAGAAAATCAGGCTTTGCTTGGAACAGCATTCCCGTGCAGAAAAGCTCTTCTTCTTGGAGCCGTCGAGCACTTAGGGGCTTCCGCCTCGTGTTAGGGAGGTTCCCTAGGCTTTTCAGGGCTAGAGAGAGGTTCTAGAGAGAGAGTAAAGAGAAGAAAGAATGAGAAAGGTGTGAAGAAAATGAGGGTGGGAGAGGTTCTATTTATAGGGTGAAAATGGCTTAACTTGGTGCCACATATCACCATCTAGTGGCAAGACTTGGGGAGAAAGCAATGGCCAAGATTGTGCCATATCACCCATTTTCGCATAGCACACTTCCGACTTCTAAAATACGTAACTTTCACATACGTCCTCCGTTTTTGACGTTCTTTATATCCACGCGTAGGTAAAAATAATATCTACAACTTTCATTTTGACCCCGTCGGCTAATTCTCGACCGATCTTAAAATTAACAATACGAGGAGATTATATTGTTAAACGTCCGCGTAAAATTCATAACTTCTACATACGGACTCTGTTTTCATCTATCTTTTCAACTCTCATTTAGGTTGCGTAAGCCAAAATCCGCTCGAACTAAAATTCGAGTTTCGGGTCGTGCACTGCTAAGCCGAATCCTAGAAAAATCATAACTTCCTCATACGAAGTTAGATTTGAGCGTTCTTTTAGGGATGTTCTCGGTTTAACATATACTACAACTTTGGTTTAGATCACTAAGCCTAAAAATTCCTCCATCGTAAAATCACTATTTACGCTTCCCGGTGTCGTGCCGGTTCCGTCGCGAAACTTCGACGGGTCATAACTTCTTCGTTATAACTCCGATTTCGACGCTCTTTATATGTACGGAAACCTTGTGACATATTCTAAAACTTGGTGAAGATCATTTATTCTAAAAAATCTTTTGTCGAAAAGTCATTTTCGACCCCTATTATCTCTAAATTGACTAGCCCGGATCTACGGGCGTTACAATTATCTCCCCCTTAGGATGATTACGTCCCGGAATCATCAACGAAACAGGGCTCGTATAATGACTCCATATGTCATCTCTTCATCCTAGGTAATAATTGTAACTTCTATATTCCTTCAAGTCTATTTCTTAGACTCATTGACTGCAAGCGGTACTCGATCGTGCACCTGCTCTCTACCTCAGGCTAGACTCCATATTATGACCTTCAAGTCACAATCTTGATCCTTACGAGATACGAACTTGAGATAAGTTCTTTTATTACTACTATGGATCTATGTTTCATATTCTAATGACCTATCATCGTATGTTGCAACGCTTTAGACTTAGGTCTCTTAGAGTCAAACTCCAAAATAAAGTATACCTTCCTTCATGTTCTAATGTGATACAATCACATTTTAATATGTAGCATTTCTAGCTACCAACTTCTTTAACAATCATCGCGATACTTCTACTGATCGCCCTGGGTTAGCTTTCATTTCAATCTTTTTTGTTTAAGTTAGATGCTACATCGAACTTGGTTCTATGAACCACGTAACATACTCATCGTATTCGGACTCAATTTGATATGACCACTAGGGTCAGAAAAACAACAATCTTCTTAGTCATTACCGAAACGATGGTAACTACATGATTGAATAAAACAGACTCAATTATTGGCTTCTTAGTAACCTTGTGACTTTCCCTGATCCAAGCGTGAGTCATGTGCTTCCGGTAGTATATGCATCTACTACGTTTCACACCTACTCATACTCATCCCAAGTATTGTCTCGCAGTTTTCCAAGTCACCATACAGGAAAAATCACATAACAGTTTAACACATCAGATAACAAAACAAGGGCATTATTATTTCTCGAAACTATTACATAGGTGTTCAAGTTCACCCTAGACTATGCCTCTAAGAGGCTACATTATGTGGTTTTATCTATTAGGTTACCTTGTAACTCGATCTTCGGGTATAGATTCCTTATCCTTGGTTTCTCGCATTGTTTTCCGCTTCGTTGACGATCATGTGGAATGCCCTTAGCCTTGGTGGCATTTATGGTCTTGCTGCTTTATTTTTCCTCGGGCAGTCTTTGGACATGTGCCCCTTGCCTCCACATCCGTAGCATACTTTATCATTATGTGTGCAATGCTTGGAATAGTGACCAGTCCTTCCACACTTGTAAAAAGTCACTTCTTCGTTGCACTTCCCACAATGCTTCTTCTTGCATTTATCACACCATCTCGCTTCACCTCCATTTCCTCCTCAAAGCTTTGAGAATTTGGTTTCCTTGTTGGACCTTGAAGGTCCTTCAAACTCAAGACCCTTTTCTCTCCTACCTTATCCTTTTCTAGACCCTTTTCTCTTATCTGGGCCTCTACGTTCTTAGCTACCCTAATAAGTGTTTTCAAGGTAGTTGCCATTTTGACCATTGGGCCAAAGTCTGTGGGTAATCCGTTAGCAAACATATCAATCTTGGAGAGTTCAGTAGGCACCAAGTAGGGGAATAGCTTCATCCTCTCGGTGAATGCGGTGACATACTCATCAACAATCACCTTCCCTTTCTTCAGGTTCTGAAACTCGTTGTTTAGGTCTATCAAATCTATCTCCGAGCAGTACTGCATTTTCAACTGTTCCAAGAACTCTTCCCATGACATCCTTAAGGCTTCTCCTTGTGGCATCGTATCTGCCAATAGCTTCCACCAGCTCAAGACTCCAGTTTTTAGTTGTCTTATAGCGAAGACGATTTTCTGTTTCTCGCTACAGTCGCAACTCTCAAACACCATCTCCATCTCGGAGATCCAATCCATAATCTCAACCGGATTCGGGCTTCCTGAGAGACTCGGTGGTTTCGCACCCAGGAAATTCTTGTACATTCATCCATCCTTGTCGTTTCTCCCCTCTGGGCCTTCCCTTCATTCGCCTTGAGTCCCCACTTGACTCGCTTGGCGGCTGTAGTACCCTTCCTTAGATTGTTCGGGAATTGGCTCGGTCGGCTCAACATGTATGGTAGGTTCATCCCTATTTTCGTGGAACATCTGTCTCATTTCTTCCCTTTGTTCAGCTAGCATAGCCCAAATCATGGCTTGAACTCTATCCATGGTGACTGGCTCAGGTGCAACTTCTTCTACAACAGGTATTTGCTGAACCACTGGGGTTGAGGGGGTTGGTTCCTATTTCCATTTACGTTTATGTTTCCACTACGGGTCCTTGCCATCTTAATCTATACACCGAATAAGGTGAATCTAGATCTTTATTTAGGATTGACGTTTAAATCATCCTTATCACTCCGAAACGTTTATATGCTAGTTCTAATATTGTATTCGTACGTTTAGAATCCTAAACACATAAGGTTTCCAGATCCGGTCGGCAACAGACCATAGATCTGATCAAACTATAGCATAACAAATCATTTAGCACATAAAAGCAATTTAGGCATCATTCCTAAATTAAGCTAGTGCTCACACCTCACAATCATCGCTTAGCATTCTAAGTTTAAGTCTAGAAATAAATCCATATTCCTAGTTCGCTTAAACTAATGCTCTGATACCAACTGTGACATCCCCATTTTCACGGCCAGAAAAGACCGATTTTGTTTATGCTTTATAAAAATCAGAGTTCTTCTTTTAATAAAAATGTTGCGGAATTCGTTCCCAGAAAAACACGATAAATACGTTATTAAAACATTTTCAAAGAAACGTATTTTATTCATTTTAAAACGTTTGGGATGTCATCCTCAATACAGGAACATAAGCATAAACAGAACTTACATTTATTTACACTAGTGATCTACATCTCCTTAATCTTTCAATGTAATGTGAGTTCATATCAACACTTGTGATATAAATAAACTGAGTAGGCCAGGTTGGGAAACCTGGTGAGTACATAGGGCTTTCAACCCACAATAATATAATTATTATGTTTAAACAATCAAACAATCAACCCAATTACCCATCCCCATTATCTTCTTTACTCTTAAGGATTTATCCTAAGAGTCATCTATTCTACATTCGTTTATTCCGAAGTCCCTTACTTCCAGGGTTATAGGACTGACACTAAATCCATAGCTGCCAATGTTCGTTCATAAAGCACTAATTCCATAGTTGCTATAGTCTATTCATTGGGTACTAAATCCATTGCTACCAGTGTTTATCTAATAGGTACTAAGTCCATAGCTACCAATTCCTTAACATGTACTAAATCCATAGCTACCAGTGTTTGTCCAATAGGCACTAAGTCCATAGTTGCCGATGTTTATTAGTTAGGCACTAAGTCTATAGCTGCCAATGTTTACTCACATCATCTTTTATCTCTCATCATTCATCTACCCATATCATACCCAACATATTCGTGTATATAAAATACGTATACAATTTAAATCATCTAAAACATGTATAAAAACGTTCATCCAACATAGACAACAAGTATACAAATAATATGCACACATAGCATGTAGTTTATATAAAATACTTCATATCTATGTGTAAGATGAAAGTAACTATGCACTCACTTGAAAAGGTGGTGATTTTGAACTCTGACAACGCTTCACTTCTTGAAAAAAATAATTTCCTCCGACGAAACCTAGTATTATTACCACTAGAGTTTAGTCTATTATTCACCGAGACTAATTAATAGTATAGCTATTATTACTATTATATAACCGTTAAATAATACTTATATAACCCATAATAATAGCCCAATTACTTATTATATGTTCTTAATAACGTTAATATAATTAAATAAAAACTATATTAAAAATAGCGTAGGCGTAGCTCATTTACAGCGGGTTTTATAGAAAATCAGGCTTTGCTTGGAGCAGCATTCCCGTGCTGAAAAGCTCTTCTTCTCGAAGCCGTCGAGCACTTAGGGGCTTCCGCCTCGTGCTAGGGAGGTTCCCTAGGCTTTTCAGGGCTAGAGAGAGGTTCTAGAGACAGAGTAAAGAGAAGAAAGAATGAAAAACGTGTGAAGAAAATGAGGGTGGGAGAGGTTCTATTTATAGGGTGAAAATGGCTTAACTTGGTGCCACATGTCACCATCTAGTGGCAAGACTTGGGGAGAAAGCAATGGCCAAGTTTGTGCCATATCACTCATTTTCGCATAGCACACTTCCGACTTCTAAAATCCGTAAGTTTCACATACGTCCTCCATTTTTGATGTTCTTTATATCCACGCGTAGGTAAAAATAATATCTACAACTTTCATTTTGACCTCGTCGGCTAATTCTCGACCGATCTTAAACTTAACAGTACAAGGAGATTATATTGTTAAACGTCCGCGTAAAATTCATAACTTCTACATACGGACTCTGTTTTCATCTGTCTTTTTACCGTTGATTTCCTATTAATGAGATCTTCAACTTTCATTTAGGTTGCGTAAGCCAAAAACCGCTCGAACTAAAATTCGAGTTTCGGGTCGTGCACTGCTAAACCGAATCTTAGAAAAATCATAACTTCCTCATACGAAGTCAGATTTGGGCGTTTGTTTTATGGATTTTCTCGGTTTAACATATAATACAACTTTGGTTTAGATCACTAAGGCTAAAAAGTCCTCCATCGTAAAATCACTATTTACGCTTCCTGGTGCCGTGCCGGTTCCGTCGCGAAACTTCGACGGGTCATAACTTCTTCGTTATAACTCCGATTTTGACGCTCTTTATATGTACGGAAACCTTGTGACATATTCTAAAACTTGGTTAAGATTATTTATTCTAAATAATCTTTTGTCGAAAAGTCATGTTCGACCCCTATTACCTCTAAATTGACTAGCCCGGATCTACGAGGGTTACAATTACTATTTCGAAACATTTTGTAATAAATAATGTTTTTTGAATGCTTGAAAAAGTTTTAAATATTTAAGAATTTTATGGATGTTACAATAAATTTCGTCTATAGCTATGTGTGGATATAAAATACGTCGAAAACAGAGCTCATATGACGACAATATGAATTTTTAAAGAAATCAGAGTTTTCGTGCGCACAAACCAGAAGCATGGCGCACTTCTGACCCACCATAGGATTTCGACACCTGTCACCACCCAGACGATGCCATATCAGCGTCTGAAAATTTTCACGGCGCGCCCCGACAAAGTGTACGAGGCACTTATGTTTTTCAATCTTATATAAACTGCGTTTTGCAACTTCATTACTTATCCCTTTCATCCAGATTCTATCTGGAATTCTCTTGTATCTCTAGCCCTTTACTCTCTAGTTCCTAACCACTTCGGCGAAATCCTGTAGTGTCAAATAGCTGGTGAATAGAAGCTCCCAGATCAGTGTTCTGACCGCATAATTCCCGGTTTTCTCTAAAAGCTCTGTAAGTTAAGTTATACTTATTATATTCAAGTGTAACTGTAACTATAGTCATAGTCATTATTATGAACATATAATTAAGATTTATCACTGATTCCAAGTCATTATACTAACTGATCTACTTACGGAGATGATATATACACTGGATTTAGTGAGGTGTTTAAAGTGAGATTTCCAAACAGTACTCTATATACCAAACTCCCTCCGGTATGATCCTATCTAGTTGTTCCTTACTTTATAGATCTTGATGTAGACATTGGGATTAGTGAAGAATCTAGATTATCATTAGTTATCAGGAATATAACACTAAGAGTAAATTACTGAAATCGTCCCTATGCTTTGATTAAAATTGCACGTTTGGTCCCTAACTTTTATTTTGCACTCGGATCGTCCCTATGGTTTGATTTTGTTGCGTTTTTCGTCTCTATGGTTTAGTCAAAATTGCACATTTGGTCTCTAACTTTATGTATGCAAGGGACGAAAAATGCAACAAAATCAAACCATAGGGACGATCCGAATGCAAAAGAAAAATTAAGGACCAAACGTGTAATTTTAACCAAACCATAGGGACGGTTTTAGTAATTTACTCTAATACTAACACTAAGCAATATGAACCAAGGTCACGTCAGAGAAAAAGATAAGTATCAAGGCGAAGTTCTACTGAAATTTTAAGGCATCCACTTTTATCAAATGAGTACATATTTACTTTCGTCTTACCCATATATATGAAGAATTTAGATAATTTAATGCTATATGTGCTTATGTGTAGAGGTGTTATGTGTTAGATGAAATGTTATAAAGATAAATTTATATGATTTATACCGTATATGTATTTTCATGAAAATAATACATTGGGTAAAGAAAGGTAAAAATGATAAGATGTCAGAGTATGATGAAAGATAAAAATAATAATAGGATGTCACGACATAAATAGTGCTATTATACTACCAATTTAAGAACTAATGCTATATTGTAGTAACGATGTAGGAACTAGTATTATTGTACTAAGAATGTAAAAAACTAGTACTATTGTACTAATGATGTAGTAACTAGTACAATTATACTAACGACGTAAAAAATAGTATTATTGTACTACAGATTTAGGATATAGTACTATTGTAATAACGATATAAGAACTAGTACTATTGTACTAATAATGTAGTTATCTAATTGAATATAGATGTAACCAACGACGACCCTTAAGATAGGACTCTATAGATGAATAAATATGATAATGGAGATGGATAATTGAGTAAATTTTTTGATAGATAATTAAACATACTAATTATATTAACGTGAGTTTAAAACCCTATGTATTCAGTAGGTTTCCCAACCTGATCCATTCAGCTTCTTTATATCATAGGTAACGGTATAAATGTACATGAATGATGAGAGATTCAGGGAGATGTGGACTATTAGTCTAAGATACTTTAAGGCCTATATGCTTATGTTTCTTGTATCAATTATGACATCTTAAGTTTTATTTTAAAGATATTAATGTAAAATGTTTCTTTGGAAATGTTTGATGTTAATATTATCTCACACTGAAATAATATTTTCAGGACAAATTCATCACTAATAAACACTCTATTTTTAAATAAACATAAATTTAAAGTTTTAAAATGGAAGTAAATTTCGGGATGTCACAAAATATACCTATCTACTAATCTCGTTCAACACCAACACACCAAACGCATCTACAAATTGACCATCATCTAAAATATTCGAGATACATGCACCACCCTCATAGTATGAGCACGACATCCATTGGTTTTACAAAGGAACAACAAATATTTGTATTGTGTCAAGCGTTAGGTTTCAATTGGTTTAGATTTCCGTTTGCTAATCTGATGTTTTTAGTACTTCAAAACATATAGATGTTGTAGTATGGAGATTGCCAAATATAAACACTACATATAACCAGGGGCGGATCTAAAGAGATCCTGGGGTAGCCCGGGATGTCCCTCAAATTTTTTCGATAGTGTAATTTTCTTAAGAACAATTAGTTTTAATTTTGCAGGTATTCACATATTAAATAAACTGCAAAAGATTAAAATCAAGATAGTTATACATCAAGTGGTAAGGTGCACATGTCTTCCAGACCTTTTTTTCTTAACAACTTATAAGAATCGTATATTGGTATATTGGAAAGAAGGGTAGTATCCCATTTCAAATGATAATTTACATCTTTTTTCTCTGAACTTTTCAGATTATTTCATATTCTACCATGGTTTTCATTTTATGTTTTATATAAGAAAATTATTTAAATAAATGCCATACACAACATATATTGATATTATCTACTCCAGTTGGGTACATATTTAATTCATTAAAGTGTGTGTTCAAGTTTATTATTGACATATAGTTTTCAAATTTTAATTTAAACTTGTGGGAATTAGTTTATATATACATTTTTTCACGGCCATGCGATTAAGATTTGGGTTTAAAACCGAATTCTGAAAACCCAAGTACCTCCTAAAAAAATTGGACTACCCTACAAAAATTAGGATACTCCTTTACCTTGATCTTCACTCCTTCACTGCCTATAACATATAACTCGATATCGTTTTGTAAAAAAAAACATATTGTTTTCTCATAGTATTTACAGTAACCGTCGTATGAATATGTGTGCTAAGAGACAAGCGGTGACGATAAAAAGTGAGTATCATCTTTTATTGTGTTAATTAGAAGATAGTAGAGATGACTGAGGAGCATATTCGGTAGAGACCAAGAAACAAGAAAGAATGGTACATGTGGGTCACCTAGGCTTGGAAGTTATATTAGAATAAAGTTCGATCCATGATGCCAAATGACTTTGCTAGATCTAATTTGTGTCCACCAGGTAGTGCAAATTTGCGTCAACTCCTTTCTTTTACTAGAGAACAGTTTAATCGATGCAATTGATGGATAAATAATGGATGGAATCCAGTCTCCCTTATAAAGCAACAAAGCTGAAGCAATCCATCATCATTAAAAGAACACACAAATTGGAAAACACGATTATTTTTCTTCTATTCCTTATTAAATTTGTATGAACATTCTTAATTAGAAAGACCTAATTAAGCATAGAACTTACCTTACAAAATTGTAAGATGGATATGTTAGCAATATATGTTATAGTTAATTATTTGCTAAGCAATGGAAACCCGGAAGAAGATGACCTTTTCACAAATCTTCCTTTCATTCTAGGCCTCTTCTCTGCATTCAGTTTTCGTACCTCGTATCTTATTTTTTTCGAAAACAACCTTGTTCGCCTCTTTTCTCTATACCTTGACACCCTTGCCTCTCTCCCTCCATCTAAAATTGCCGGATTCCCCGTTATCATTCCCATATCTCCATAAGGATGATGATGCTGATGATGCATTATCCCACATCCACCCTAAGAAATCAAAAGAGCCAAAATATTAGTCCTATTGTTAATCCGACGTCGAACAACACCAAATGATAATTTGATTTTCATAAAAGACGTTAAGAAAAAGTTGGTTATATAAATATACGATTTGTCAAAGTGTCATTAAGGTTGCATAAAGGTCTACTTGACAATATGTCAAATCATGCACTGAAATGCACCGCAAAAGGCATGACTTTTACGCAGGTAACACTTTTTTTATCACAACTATATTTTACTTTTCTCCTAAAAAATAACATTTGATTAAATATATAGTTTAATAACATATGTTGATTATTAATCCAATGTCAAAAAGATTTCTTTATGAAATACAAATAGGAAAAACTTGTGATTCTTAAAAGAGTGTGATTTTAGTGTGAAAGAAAGACAACATATACATAGTTAAAAAGTAAAAAGAGTATAGTAGACCTACCAGGCACTCAGGCCAACAATCATCGGGATCCAACTCCGGCCGATCTCCGGTTGTCCATGGTGATCTTTGCTCATCCCAAGCGGCAATGATTCCTTCATAATCTAGCTTTAATATTCTTTTTTGCTTCTTATTTTCATCATCATATCTTTCTATATTGATAACCACATGATAATCTTCATCCTCTTTCACCACACCCATACCATCTCCGACACCACCTTCCACCGTCAACTTCTCGTCTTTTTCCTCCCATAACGGTGAATCGTAATCAAAGCTCAACTGAAATGGCTCTCTCATCATCTCCATCTCATTCTCCACCGTTTCACACTGCATCTGATCTTCTTCAACCTTCACTCTCTCTAAGCTTTCGCCACCCGAATCCTTCTCTCTACAATCCAACAACCCTAATCCTTCCATAGCAAACGATTCCTCATCAAGACCTTTTCCCAGTAAACTTTCTACATCAGCGGCGAACTCCGCCAGCTCCATATCGGAGGGAAGTATCAACCCATTGAAACTATTCAAATCGAACGTCACTTTCGATCCATTATTATGATCTGCGTCCACCGGAGTTGTCGCCTCCGTGTCTTTCACAGGCGTTGCCACCTCGTTTGAATTCCCGGAAAGACAAAGTTCCGCGGCAAAGGGGTCAAAGATCGGAACCTGATACAAAAGTTGCTCATCGGATGTCACGGCGGTGGTCTCATCACTACCGATCTCCGGAACTAAGTGAAGTGGATTGAAACTCATACTGCTTTCTTCAGATTTTGGCGTCCGTCGAGACGCCTGCTTGTGGTGGTTCCCACCACGAGGAGTTCTTGGTTTTTTGGTAAAACCATGGTGCCATGGCGGTGGTGCTGGTTTCTCCAAAGAAGAAAGCTTCAAAGAAGCCACCTTTAGACGAACCCTTTCGTGACGACGAGCCAACGGGTTGGCCGAATGAACCGAAGCATCACACGATTGGCACAAGAAAGCGTCATCGGCAGCACAATACCACCGAGCACGCTTTCTTATACAATTATCACAAGCTCTTGCCGTTTTTCCTCCTACTACGTTAGCCAATTTCTTGTCCGATGAGACCATTTGGTAGGGGTATCGACTGTAGGAACTTTTTGTTTAAAAATTATGGAGTTTGTTGAAGAAATGTATGATGGGATTGTAGGTTTTGTGTTGTGAGTGTGACCCACTGTATGCACTTTTTACAGAGAACAGTGTGGTCATATTGAAGAGATTTATAAAGAAGGTGAGTAGATGCACTTGCCTAGCTTCAGAAGGTCCCACAAAATGCCTTATCTTCATTTAATTGGCTAATATATGAACTCCATCCGTGATTTTGTTTCGCTATTGGCTGCCTTTCCCATCAATGGATTTCTTGTGGGGTCCAAGAAATTTAAGCCCTGGTTCCCCATATCATTTTTATTGAATAATGTTTGTACCAAAGAATGAGTGTTTAATAAGCGCAATTGTGTTTTTCTATTATTTTCTACTGATTATTGGTAAAAGTTAGAGGTAAATATATAAATTAGATAGATAGAAAGTGTATATATCATCAAATGATATATATTTGTTTGTGTATATATCATCTAGTAGTTTTGTTGTTATAAAGTTTCATATATTATGGTATTTCTTGAACTATTATTTTTAGTACACTTGTATTGCATTGATCTATATGGTTAATTTTTGGATTCTTTACCATGTTTGTTAGAAGTAACCATTGCCGGTCCAAGACGATTTGAGGCCCGGGGCAAAATATAATTTGAGGTCTTTCACTGCGGCATCTCGGAAAATATTGTTAAATTTAAAATTTTAATACAATATTTTAAAATTATCTTTGATCCCTTACAAATTTTGTTTTTATAGTTTTCATTTTTATTAATATAATTTCTTAATTATTATTTACTCCCTCATACATAATTGTTTGGACCAAAACTTTGTTTTTATAAATTGTAGTCCACTTTGCAAATGAGTTCTTCGTTGCATCGTGTGTTGTATTAAATACTAATCGTATAAAAGATAAAGTTAATACGATGAAACAAAATAAATTAAAAAAATCTCGTAAAAATCACTTTATAGAATAAAACCTAAACCTAGCATAATCTAATTTATTAAATCAACCACGCGCAAAGGTTCACAAAAAATAATGTTTTGTTATTGAATCAGAATTTAATCTCCTTTCAGAAGCTATCGACATGAACTAATAATACTCCCTTCATTATTTTTTATCAACTTTCCATTTGAATTTGTATAACATAATAGGAAATTTTGTTGTTGAATTGAAAGTTTTGAGATGATATATTTGTAGAGTGCACTTTTGAGAAAAAAATATGCTTACACACATAGAATTTCAACAATAACAATTTTTGATGTGCGTGATTTCTTCCCAGTGGAGGCTCCATGTATTTTAAGAGGGGTCTTAACATTTATATATATATATATATATATATATATATATATATATATATATATATATATATATATATATATATCATTGTTGTAAAAATCCCGATTAGGTCTCGATTAATCTCCGATTAATCCATAGGCGCTACTCGACCGATTAGAGGGCGCCTAGCAATTAATCCTTGCATACATAATGAGTGAAATATTATAAAACGAAGAAATTTTAACATTTTGAAGAAGTTTATATTAATGGAAATTATTTGAGGCATGATTAGTGTTGTATTAATCATATTAACCTATTTTGTTATCATATTACTGGTATTTACGAACTTTGGTATGATATTAGTCATATTTATTTTTTTAAAATTCAGAAAATTAGCAATTAATGGTACCCGATTAATCCCCCAATTAATCTCCGGCTATCCGATTAATCCCTTGACCCCAGTCCATCGACTAGTTAACATCGAGCGTTTTTTGCAACCTTGATATATATATATATATATATATATATATATATATATATATATATATATATATATATATATATATATATATATATATATATATATATATATATAAAGGACCTCTCTTAGGAATAGTGAGGTTCGAACACGGATCAACAACCACAACCATTTTTGCGCTTCAAACTGAATGAACTACAAGCACCTTTGGTTATTTTTGGGATACGTATAGTATTTATCATTTTAAAACTATATATATAATATTAATCCCTATTTGGGGTCCCGAGATTTGGCGAGGCCCAGGGCGGTCACCCAGCTTGCCCATCCTCTAGGGTCGGCCCTGAAGTAACTATTACATTACAAAAACCAAGCTTTAGCGATGACTTGTAGTCGTCGTAGTAGAGAACCTACAATAACATATCTTAGCTTTTGATTGAAAAATATTCAAAAAGTTTCTACTTTCATCAAAGACATATCTTATAAGGTAAATATGAAATTTATCTCTCATGATTTTCTTACAGAAATTTTTTGGAGGATTAACAATGAAAACATGCAACACACTAACCTTTCGTCTCTACAAGATTAATTAAAAATAATCTACAAATATGCTTTAGTTTTTATTTAAAATAAAAATTAAGTTAAAATATTTTGTATGAGTGAATACCAAAACCTCATTAGTGTGTAATCATTGTAGCCCTATTTCTCCCAAGATGTTGTCATTTTAGGTTCTAATATATATGCCTTGGAATAGAGATCTTATTCTATCTAGCTTTATCAACGCAAAATTAGATAGCTAGCCTTAACATTTCCTCTCATATGTGATACATCTCAATGGAACTCGATCATGCCCTTCCTCACCCGTTCTCATATCAGTCCCAACATACTCTTCCATGCTGGCCTATCCTATTTGGCCCAACGAATCAACAAAAAAAAATATTAAAATTTATATCACCTCAGACCAATAAATTTCTTTAGAATCACAGTCAGAGTTGAACATTAAAATACGATATGAAAGTTATTTCTTTTCATTGATTAAAATGTATATTCAAGATATCTACACTCTAAGACTTAACTGTCATCCTCTCAAATCTAAAGAAAATTTAGTCTAACACGATGTGAAAAGTGTATATTGTATTAACAACTATTTGTTGCGTTATCAAGATTCATTTAAGTTGGCATTTTTTATCAAGAAAGCTTTGTTGTCCTAACAACTATTTGGTGTCTTATTGTATTTGATATTTTACATTCATATCATATATGTTTACCAGAGTAGAGAGGTCCAAGTATTTAATTAGATATATACCTTTAGAGTGGGGGTCTTGCTAACTGTAACACCTGATTCCAGATATTCGTGTTTGCAGTGCAGGCCATGTCATTAAGTAGCGGCGCGGTTAGTTGTTGTATGCGGCACAGTGGCTGCCACAGACCAAAACCCGTGGTCCCGGGTTATAAGTTATATTTAAGAAAAGAGGTTTTTATGGTTTTCTTTAGCCTTATTCTCCATATCTAGAGAATGTTTATAGCAAACCCTAGCCCCCTCTCTTGATATTCTAAGCCTTGCATCCTTATGTGTGTGCATTTTGAAGGGAAAAAAGGAGATGTGTAGTGTAAGGAAGTGTGATTCAAGGTAGATCTAGCTTTATGAGCATCTTATGGACCATTGTGAGTATTGAAGTTTAGAATTTGTTGTGCTCAAATGCTTAGATCTTGGTTTTTATGGTGTTTTGGACCTTTTTTTTTTTTTTTGAGATTCTTGTGGAGTTTGGCAAACTCCATGCACAAAGCTTGAATCTTGGGGTCTTCATCACCCATGAGAGTACAAGACTCAAGTTGTTGTCTTTAATTTTGGATCATGCAAGGATTTGGGTGCATTCTAAGCTTAATCTAGTTCTAGGGTTAGAGTTAGGTTGGTTTGATGCATGTAAATAGATAAAGTAGGAAACTATATCCTTTAAGTCCTTATTCAATGTGTTATGGAAGTTTAGAGCTTAGGTCGTAATGGATAAGGACCTTAACGAAAAATTGGTTCTATATGAGCGTTAAATTTTTAACCAATTTGAATTTTAGGTAAACTTGATAGGTTTGCGCTATAGATTGAGGTTTGACATCTGTTTGGTTTAGGCGATTCATATAACTGATTCTACGAGTGTTTGAGTGTTTGTTGAGATATTAGCTCTTCATTCAGGTGAGTGATCCCCTCCTTGATAGTACCAAATTTCACACGAGCCACATCTAAAATACCAAGAGTGATCTCAGACGAAAAGAAATCATGAATTCTCTCATCAATTGGCTCAATAGTTGAGCCTGAAACTGAACATGAAACAGAACCTCCTCTTCGAGTGCTCATCACCAAACTGAAAAGCAAACATACAAAGATTAACACATAACCAAAGAGTCTTCATTCTACAGGCATCTTAGAATCCTCACGACTTTTCTTGATTCGAGTACGGATCATGTGTTTTTAGAAGTACAAGCCCAATACTATCTTCCACACATATCCATAATTTCCTCAAGAATCATCCTAAATCCTATAAGTCACCTTCTAATACTCATACTCCTTATGCCCACTAAACAGCACACCATTCGCACTAAAGATTTTCCTAGGCTCTCTTAGGATCCCCACCCCACCCTACCATTTGCTACTGAAGAACTCCTACTAATGTTAACTAACTACTTCATGAATACAGTTACATGCAACAAAACTTAAATAATCTTTTAACTAAAGGACCCAACCCTAAAATGGTTAGACTCAAACGAGAACTACGCAATAAGGCTAAATCAATTACTCCTATATTATTTAACCTTCACAACATGTAGCTTATGATATTCACTTAATAGTTAACTCATATCAATATGAGCTCTACAAAGCACAAAGCAAGCAACATTCAAACAATAGACCTCTACATGCGACATAACATCAGAAGGTATCCTTCCTAATAGGCATCTCTCCTAATAGGTATCTAGCATGCAACGCTAAACATCACCTTATTCTAACTTTTAGCATGCAAAGTAGATAACACAACAACATGTATGGGTATTTTAGGAATTAATTACTTGAGCTCGGTTGATTGCAAGCATCGCACCCCTTTCTTTGTAAAAGTGTTTTTAGAAAATTTTATTTTCTTTCAAACAGATTACCAATTCCTCAGTTTGAGTTCAAACATAACCCATAGTGTGCTTGAATACCTCAAACCAAGGCTCTAATACCAACTTGTAACGTCCCAAAAATCAAAGTACAATTTTTATTTTTAAAACATCAATTTTGTACAACCATTTGTTTAAAACCAATCAGAGTAATATGTAGTTTTCAAACATCAGAGTAATATAATAACGATCGGTGTGAAAAAGTCATCAGGGGATGTTGTGCAATCAAGTTGGGCTCTTCCCTTTAGGAATGGAAGCACCTGAAAATGTTTAAACCACAAACTGTAAGCACAAAGCTTAGTGAGTTTCCCACAATACCAAATACCATATATATCAATGGGCCTACCCCCACACATTGGGTCCAACCCATTATAACGGTACTTGTATGACAATAGGACCAGCCCAACACCCAATATAAGAGTCACAAAGATAGCTAGCACCCTACACAGTATAGTGAGAAGACTCACCTGTCTACCGAAATCAGCTAAATCTCAACTCAATTCCCCACAATAGATGCTACAACACTCTTATCAAAGCATAAAAGGTCCAACCTTAGTCTACACCCTAAATCCAATATTCTTGACAAAAAGTCAACCTAGGCCAACAAGTCAATGGTCAAAGTCAAAGTCAAGATCCTATAATTTAAACATTAAACCTTACAATGTGACTATCCCTTGGTCATGTTGTGAGAACACACTTAGTCCGATTCCAACTTGTCTCGCACCAACTCATCCAACTCGGTCACGGACAACCCACTCAACAAGCATCACAATGCGAACCCTCCTTGGTCATGTCGTGAACACAACATGATAACATAATCATAGAAAATTTAATTGTCACGTCGTGACATCCTCTATATCACATCGTCACCATAGTATGAGGAAAAAACTTAATGGTTTGAATCCTTAACCCATTAATTCTTCAACTCCCACTTTCTAAAAAGCTTTAAGGAACTCCATATGTTCATAAAAGATACAACTTTATGGACATGCATGCTCCATGCATGTCCTCTACCATATATAGGTCACAAGCCAAGAAAATGACCTAAAACTCAAGTAAGGTTCATAATTCACAACTAACCCTCAGATCCATAAGATATAATGCTCTAGGGATTCAATAGGACCATAAAGTTACCAACTTTCTATTGGATTAGGCGTCTAAGCCCATAACTATAGTTGGAATATACTTAAATTGATAGTAGCACAGTCCTTTTGGGTTGCCCTCAAGACTAGCAACTAGACATGATGATTTTGGAGAAAGAGTTTGATTTATTATTTGATTAATAAATTGAAATAAATACTTTATTAATATATTATGAAAATAATATATTAATTATAAATAGTAATATTTAATTAATATTTAATCGGAAATTAATTGGAATTAGTTTTGGGATTAAAGGAATTAATTAAACATGTAGGGACTGAATTGCAATTGTTCAATAGTTGAGCAATAGGCAATCTAGAACCCTCCATAAAGTATGGACGATTTTCATAGGCCTTAGGGTTTATAGAATAGTCTTTAATGGATAAACATGAAAGAGGATAACTTCCCGATTTACGATTACCTTGGATTAAGGTGTATCTAGTGTTTCCTGATTGCACTATATAAATAGGCTAAGCCTTACAATTTTTGGCCACTTATTCCTTTGAAGAGCTAGCCAAAAATTTGATCATCTCACCTCCTTCTCGATCATCTTCCTTTGCTAGTGTTGGGTGTGAACCACTACAGGCGTGACATTTGTGACGCTTGCTCTCAAGGCTTCAACAACACAAGGATTTGCATTGCTATTACTATATAGCAATCAAGGTATGATTATTCTAACCCTAATTGTGTATTTTGAAAATATGCTAGTATGCTAGGGTTTTCTATTTTGTTCTTCAAGTTGTATGTTCAATTAGAGAAAACATAGATCAACAATTAGGGTTGCATGCACACATATGAATTATATGTTTTGCATAATACACATCAGTGGTATCAAAGTGTAGTTTTAGTTTTCAATGAAATTGATACAATTGTTGAACTTGAACAACAAGAAGGAAACAAAATCTTCACTATTCTACCAACATGACATGGTGTTCTTCTACCATGACGTGTTGACCTACGAAATCGTTCTAACACAGCATGGTGACTGTTTGCCACAGTGTGTTGGATAGTCAGATCCACAAAATACGGTTTTAAAGATATCTCATGAATTGATTAGTATAATTACCTTTAATAATGTTTTAATGGTATAAAACTGAATAATAAAAAAAAGTAATTTGATATCTTTTTCTTGAATTCATGATTGGTTTATTTTTAATTTAATTAATTGACTATTAATTTTGAAAATTTTAAAATATAACCTTAGTATGCCTCATTTACGAAGCCGATCTATAAGGGGAGTTTTAGGAAGCGGCCTATAAAATGATCGCCATTAGGTATCCACTCTTACCAACAACTCCCTTAATTGGTGGAGAGGCGTTAGCCGAACGAGTTTGATAGAACAACCTAATCCTCATTAATAAGTGTAATTAATTATAAAGTAACTATACATAATTTTATAAAAAAATCCCAATCTTAGTTACTTTAGGAAAAATGTGAACTTGTATGCTAATCCAAGAAATTACACATTGCACTTTATGAGTCATTAGTGGAGCGTGTGTGGTTAACCGGCACACTAATAGGGACGAATAAAGAGTGGAAATGGGTGTCTCATAAATTATCATTGATTAATGTAGTGTGCGTGGCTAACCTACACATTAAAATGAGATGATAAATGATATCGAGAGTGCCAAGTTAATTTGCATGGCTATTCACATCTTATTTGTGATCCTCGGTATCTGAGTTACAAATGGAAGAGCACAATCGGGATTAAACATGCCATTGAAAAGTTCAATGATTCTCAAAAAGATCTAGGAATTTCATTTAAAAACCAAATTCATTAAAATTTCATTTTTCGATGTTAAAATTGGTAAATCGTCATTTACCTTCCTTTATGTAATTTACAATTAGATACGACATCCCTTTTCTATGTTATAAATTATTTAGTTGGATCCTATCCTTTATATTTCATTTTGGGTGTTATATTGAGGATTATTCTTATCGAACTAAAGTGGTCCTTTTATTCTTTCAGATGTCTACTCCAACTGATGTTTCTGGTTCCTCCTTCTCCAACAACAACAGCAACAACAACTTCTCTCTATTAAACATCTGCTCAAAGGTGCAATTGGATGGAACGAAATACAACGATTGGAGTGCAACATCAAAATGGACCTTCACTTCGAAGAAAAGGAATACGTGATGGGTTTTAAGTAAAACATCAATCCTATGGTGTGCATGCAAACCCTAATGTTTTGGATCTAATTTGTCTAATGAGCATGCAATAATCATCCAAAGCTCATAAACCCTAGATGTGCCATACAATAATTGAATTGACATATGAATTAAGGTTTAGATCTTACCTTGATTGTTATGTTGCAATAACAATCACAAATCTCCTTGATCTTGATTCTTGAAAGCTTAGTGCCTCAAATGTTGCACCTCTAATGGAATCACAAACACCATGAGCAACAAGATGAATAAAGAGAAGTAGTAGAAAGCACAAAAATTTCCAAGAACCCTTAGGGATCACTTAGCCACGTTTTAGGGCCTTAGGGTTTTCTTATATAGTGAGGCTATTAGGGTTATTAAACAAGGAAACCCTAATTTGACTGCTTAAGCTCTAAGTAGCCCATAGACTCCCTCCTTAGAAGCCTTGGACGAATTCTTATGAGTTTCTCCATAGATTTCATCCACTCAAACTTCTATGGAGTCCATTAGCCCATTTATGTAACTATCTTATAATTATAATATCAGCCCCCTTTATTTAATCAATCTCTTTTAGTCACAAAACTAATTCTTAATGAATTCTTGACTAATATTAATTAAACAATATGATTTATCCTTTAATATATTATTCTTATAATATATTAATAAATCATAATTGATCCTTTTTCTCCTTAGTTCATCCTATCAATTGCTATGGTAAAGGCAACCTAAAAGGATCATGCTCATAATCGGGTCAAGTACATATCAAAGCAGTTATGGGCTTAGATACCTAATACAACAGTCACCTACTTGTATAAGTCTAATAACTATATTGAATATGACTTTAGAACCTGATCAGCAAGCGTAGCTTTCAAAAACCATTGTCAACTCTAATCTTATCAATAACGCATCCTTTAGATAAGGAATCATATATTCCTCCATTCTAGATATCGTATGATCTGAGACATGGATTTTAATCATACTGTCTGTTCATGTGTTGTTTCCCGATTTCCGATTTATGACGACTGATAACATACTACAATTGAACACATCAACTTAGTCCCAGGTTGGCCAAGCACTTAGGTTGTCATCACTAAATCATCGAGGGAACTACAGATATTGCTTTTATCCCACTTTGGGTAAAAGGAATGGATAAACTTCGACTCAAATGCTCGCTTGTAGATACTCACCAAATTACACACAACAATATGTTTTATAACACTAAGTTACTGGTGTGTTTACATATTATCAATGTGCAACCAACTTGCAGAATACAACTCACATGTCTCGGTTTCAAGAATATAAGATATTATCGTCTCACTAATCACCCGTGATAAAAATCCATGAAGTGATTCAAGTGAGCATGGGTTTAATCCAATACTCTAATCTTATAGCAGCACTCATGAACTCTGCAGCAAACTTGTACTATATCTAAACACTTCAGACAATCTACAGACGGATTCATGACAGTATTCTTTCATACCTACTTCCAAAGTATGATCGACTTTGGATGGTTTGAATAACCTAGTTATTCTGGAAGTCAAAACATGCAAAGTGAAACACGATAATAATCGGATCCAATATGGCCCCAAACTTTTGAGTATAAATAAAACTCCTTTTATTTAGTCACCATATTGATTACACATGATTCATTGTATAATGTTTTAGATAATCAACTTATTACTTAAACTATAACAACAGTTTTCCCATGCTCTAAGCATGCACACTCTGTTTTCCTATGGTCCATACTTTGTGAAATAGATCAATTGAAAACATTTCCAAAAATACTCATTTCACAACTCCTAATCCTTATCATTAGTGTAAGAATACCAAATTCTTCCCACTATTAGAATATGTAAGAATACCAAATTTTTCACACTCTGTTGTCCCATGCTCTAAGCTTACACACTCTGTTTTCCTATGGTCCATACTTTGTGAAATAGATCAATTGAAAACATTTCCAATGATACTCATTTCACAACTCCTAATCCTTATCATTAGTGTAAGAATACCAAATTCTTCCCAGTATTATAATATGTTTGATTCTAACATTTTATACAATGACCCTTTGTAATGTCACAGTACCAAAATCACAAAGACTTTGCCAATGAAATTACAAAGTGCTCTATTGGAGATTGTTACAAGACAATTCCATAGACATGAAGTCTCACATTCAAAGTACATTCCTTTGAACATCCTTCTTGCATAAAAGTTTCTAATCTAGACATAGATTCTCGATGTCCAACTCCCAATATGGAAACATTTCCATATTTTCCATACGACAACTCATTCTAAATAGACTCTTATCTATTCAAAATAATGTCAATATGGTCCATCCATTACTATACTTCCAGCTGTCCACAAGCGACCAATCCTTGGCAAACTATAGATTGTCCTTGACCGTTGTTTAATTAATTTAGTCAATTCTGATTCTAGTCCCTTTTCCCTTTTAATGCCCTATGCATTTGG
Source organism: Lactuca saligna (assembly GCF_052625555.1). NCBI lineage: Eukaryota > Viridiplantae > Streptophyta > Magnoliopsida > Asterales > Asteraceae > Lactuca > Lactuca saligna. The sequence goes on from NC_136419.1 coordinate 55,047,086, forward strand.
AAATTTTAGAACGTTTGAATATTACAGTATATGTAATCAATCCGATACCCAAAGTGTATGGAACATGATTCATAATGAAAAAAAAACGTGATACTTTACCAGTTTCTTACTATAATATTGCCATATATATAGAATTCCTTTATGTTGAATCTTTTCAACATAACATCCATATATGTCCTTTGACTAAATTCGATTAAAATTTCTCGATCCAAACTTTTAGATTCTGAAATGAAGTATAATATTCTCTCCCTTAATTATAGTAAAACAATTTTCAACCCCTGCAACTTTGCAAAGTGAAACCTTTTTTTTCTATAATTAATATTGCTAACGTGCAATACTTAAAGTAATAATCGTGCTCCCATTAACATGATGATTATATCCATACCAGCATAACAATTATGCTCCCACTAGCTTTGACACGTATTTAAAAAACAGTTGGACTTCTAGAAAGCAAGATTTATTGACTTCCAAAGTTCATATTTCTAATACGATATGCTTCGATAAGCCTTTATCTAAGCTTCTTAAACTCATACACCTTTCCTTAGATATCTCATATGTGTGTCTAAACAATTTCAGCACTTATAGCAATAAGTTTTAAATGTTTAAACTAATTGCCAAATCTAACATTTCGAACTATGAAGAGGGATGTCGTAATCATAATCGAATTTGAGAATGCAATTTACACAATCGCTACCTCCTTAAAATCTTCCTAGTGAAAGCGTTTCCTCACAATCGTTTTCATGAAGGAGAGAAACCTTATGACACTTAGATTTTATGGTGTATGTGTTCCTATCCATGTGAATTTGTCATAACCATCATCATAAGACAATGTTTGTGACGAATCCAAACTCATATGGACTGAACTTTTTCATTCTTAATTTCTTGCCATCAAGGTTCCCACCATTGCTTCCAAGTCATTTAGTAGCTCACCTACACTAGTTAATGTACTTTCATTAAACAAGGTGCTTGACTTTATGCAATCTATTGAGAACTCGAAGAATTCATATGCATAATCAACTTTACTGGAATGGCACAGAAACAAGAATATGTCAACACGATAGGTTACAAACCTCAAGTCATGTGCTAGTGTCTAATAGGTTTACGCTTGATTAGTTCTTGAACCTTTTCAAGATCATTTAGACTCCCACTGACCTCTTGACATATAAGATTCGCTTGTCAAGAAACATTTCTTGACAAACAAATATTCAAGAGTTAGTGAGGATTCTCATCAAGACAAACACTACACACAATTGGTCTTAATTGGTCTTTGTCTTATCCAAAACATCACAATTTACTAATTTCAAACGTGCAGGAGTAAGAAAAACATTTTTTACTCCACATTTGATGAGTGTGTTAAAAACTTATTAAGATGTGTCACTCAAGTCACAATCTTGGAGTATGACTCTAAGACTTGACTTTGGAACGAAGTATGACTCATCCTTTTTGATTTAACCATTTCAACAATTTCCTATTCCTCTTCTTAGCCATACTACTGCACTATGGTGTCCTTAGAGGATCAATTGTGATATGGTTTCATAATCAACAAGACGGTCATAAAACTTGATACTAACGTACTCTCCCATCTTTTTCAGATTGGAGAAACTTCTATCTTTCTGCCTATTTGATTCTTCTTATTCGTTCTTCCATTCATTGAAACTTTTCAATGATTCAGAATTATACTTAATCTTCTAACCATAACCACATTTACTAGACTTTTAGTAAATCATGATGAATAATATTATTGTTCTTTGTGGTGGACTTGACTAGTGCACAACATTGTGTACCAGTTCCTAGTCCTTTACTTAACTCTTTGTCAAGAAATTACTCTTAGTTTTCCAAATATGAAGGTTCTCATTCATCATACAATACAAGTTGTATGATTCCAAGTTTCTGTCTAATTGAAACTCGGGCGACAAGAATCTTTCCTTATTTGGTAAATTCTCGACAATACCACAAATAACATAACTAAGAATCATATCCATTTCAACATTGCTAAAAATAGAAATACACAAACATCAATTTTCATACATGCCATTGCAAGGAAATATATAAATAAGACAAAAAACCAAAATTTATTCTATTTATAAAAGGTGTGGAAAAACTTGTCCTTACAATGCAATTCAAATGAAAACTATGCTATTATGTGTTCCTAAGCAATTTATCATAACTCTAAAAGTAGTTGCTCCAAAAATCCGATCATCGAATCATGCGATCGAAATCCATATCTTCGCGATTAGACTCAGCTCGCTTCTTCCTTTAAGCTTCCTTTCTTTTCTTTGATCCTACAGTACACGCAATCTTACCACATCATGTTTTAAGAATCTACAAACAGGAACTTAATAGAGTTAGATAGTAGATTTTACCTAAAGCAGAGCCATACATCTTGACTCTCCCATCTCTTAGATCTCTGATGTAGTCAAGGCAGCTTCGTAACCAATGCCCCCGCTTTTGGCAGTAGAAACATATGGATTCTTTTGGAATGGTACACGGGACTATCTCAGACTCAGTCGTTCTCTTGTGTAGAGAAAAATTTTCAGGACTTCCAATGTGGCCATTGCCCATAGAAGGTTGGGATATTGATTTACCAGAAAAATTTGCTCGAGCAGTGCGCCAAATCATTTCTGATTCAACAGTAATAAGCAAATAAGTCAAATCAATGAGGATCACGTCGTGTTCCATCATATAGTACTATCTAATGAACTTACCATATGACTCAGGAAGTGAGTGAAGAACCAAGTCAGCAGCCAACTTCTTCGAGACATCGACACCCAACATTCCCAATCTATCAATATGCAACTTCATATCCAAGACATGAGCGCCTACTGACTTTCCATCTTCGTATCTTTTTGCCAATAAGGATTGAGTGACCTTGAACTTTTCAAGTCTTCAAACCCATGGGTCAGGGAGAATTATTGGAGGCTGTGGAGGAAGTGAAGCATGATTTCCATTTCCATAATCTAATCCTCGAACACCATCTTCAAGTGGAAAACTTTTTCCAACGGATTCAAGAAGACCATAGTTGTTAGACTCTGACATCTGCAAAATGGGAGAAAATTCAAGTTAGTTGATTGAGTCCTTAATAAAACACCCAAATGAGATATTAAGGCTAGGACCCAACACAATATTCTACAATTAGAAGAGGGATGCCGTAATCCAAATTGCATAAAATCTGACGGTAGGCAAATGACGATTTACCAATTTTCACCACGAAAAACGAAAAGGAAATTTAAGTTTTAAATGAATTTAAACTCCTAGATCTTTTGAGATTCATTGAAGTTTTCAATGTCATGTTTAAATCTAGATTATGACCTTTATTTGTGACTGGGATGCCGAGGATCACAAACAAGGTGTGGATAACCATGCAAATTAGCTTGCTACTCTCGAAGATGTCATCATCTAATCAATGTGCCGACTAACCACACATGCTCCAGTGATCTATGATAATCTACGAGCTACCCATTTCCATCCTTCACTGGTTCCATATTAGTGTGTCGGTTAACCACACACGCTCCACTAATGACCAATAAAAGTGCAATGTGTAATTCCATGGATTAGCACCAATTCCACATTTTTCCTAAAGTAACTAAGATTTGGGAATTTATAAAAGTGTTTAGTTACTTCGTATTTCATTATACTTATAATGGAAGGTTGCATCCAATCCTACCCGTTCGGCAAACGACCATCCACCAGTCAAGAGTGCGGTGGGTAACAGTGGATACTCATTCAATCGTCATTTTATAGGCAATTTCCTTAAACACCCCTTAGAGACCAGCTTCATGAGGCCTACTAACGGTAATATTGACTCTTTACTCATACACATATAATATTAAACTTTTAATTTAATTAACCACAAACCATATCATTATGGATTTATTAAATCTTTTAATTATACATTTAATTAACTTAATAAAACCATAAGGGTGTAATTTGAACTTTTCAAAAACTAGGGATTTGGAATTTAATATTTTAAAATTAAACTTTTAATCAAAATTTCAAACTCAAAAACTTGAGGACAAATTTTGAAACTTTTCTAAAATATTAGGGTTTAACTATTTAAATTTCAAAACTAAAACTTTTTAATTTCAAATTTAAACTATAAAACCTAAAGGGTGTAAATTGAAACTTTTCAAACTTACTAGGTCAAATATTTGACAAATAATAATCATATATTATCTATATTTAACCAAATCCACCAATTTTGATGAAGATAACCATTCAAAACTTAAAAAATCGATTTTTGGCAATAAAAAAGAGTTTTGGCAATTATCCTCAACAAAATCTGGGAAAAAATTGAATATCACGGCACCAGAGCCCTGGACTCATCGAGTCCAGAATGGAACTCGTCGAGTAGGACCTACTCGTCGAGTCCATTGATGGACTCGGCGAGTCTGCAATCAGAAATAAAAAATTTCGATTTTCAAAAAAGCAATGAACAATTAAGCATCAAAAACATCAAACAAACGGCCTAGGCTCGGATACCACTGATGGGTTTTAGGCAAAATATCAATCCTATGGTGTGCATACAAACCCTAAAGCTTTGGATCTAGTTTATCTAATGAACATGCAATAATCATCCAAAGCTCATAAACCCTAGATGTGGCATACAATAATTGAATTAACATATAAATTAGGGTTTAGATCATACCTTGATTGTTATGTTGCAATAACAATCACAAATCTCCTTGAACTTGACTTTTGAAAGCTTAGTGCCTCAAACGTTGCACCTCTAATGGAAATACAAACACCATGAGGAACAAGATGAACAAAGAGAAGTAGAAGAAAGCACAAAAACGTCCAAGAACCCTTAGGGATCACTTAGCCACGTTTTTGGGACCTTAGGGGTTTCTTATATAGTGAGGCTATTAGGGTTATCAAACAAGGAAACCCTAATTTGACTGCTTAAGCTCTAAGCAGCCCATAGACTCCCTCCTTAGAAACCTTGGACGAATTCTTATGGGTTTCTCCATAGATTTCGTCCACTCCAACTTCTATGGAGTCCATTAGCCCATTTATACAACTATCTTATAATTACAATATCAACCCCCTTTATTTAAAAAATCTCTTTTAGTCACAAAACTAATTCTTAATTAATTCTTGACTAATATTTATTAAACAATATGATTTCTCCTTTAATATATTATGCTTATAATATATTAATAAATCATAATTAATCATGTTTTTCCTTAGTTCATCCTTTCAATTACTATGGTGAAGGCAACCCAAAAGGACCATGCTCATAATCGGGTATAGTACATATCAAAACAGTTATGAGCTTAGATATTCTTTTAATGAGAAGAGTGGTTCTATTTCTGCTTATAAAAATGGTGTGTTTTATTTTGATGTCAGGGTATCATTGTTGGGTTTTATGTACTAGAACACTCCTATGGTGCACGTACAACCCTAATGCTTTGGATCTAAGCTTTCTCTAGTTATACATGCAACAAAAATTATCCAAAGCATGAAACCTATAACTAGCATACAACGTGGATACTTGAAACATAAAAAACTAGTTAGAAGAATACCTCTTAGCTGTAGCATGTAGAATTTGGCCTTCAAGAGCTTAGCACCCTAGGTGTGATGCCTCAAACAAGTCACAAACACCATGAACAAGTGGAGGATAATGATAGAAAGGTCATGAATCACTAAAACCGGATAGAGTTCAACTAGGACTCATTAGGCTAATTTTAGGTGCATTAGGGGTTACATTTATAGTGTAGAATTCCTAGAATTTCAACTTGTAAGCCTTAATCCAATCCATTGGTCCTTTAACCCAATAATCCATATGATAAGCCCTTTGGACTAAATCTTCATGGACTCCACAAAGATTTAGTGCACATAATCAACATGGATCATTAGCCCAAACTATAAGTAACACTAATTTACTTAATCAGTCCCTATTATTTTAATTAGTCTCTTTTGATCACTAAATTAATTCCAAATTAATTCTTGATCAATACTAATTAAATAATATGATTTCTCAACTAATATATTATACTTATAATATATTAATAAATCACAAATAACCTCTTTCTCAAAATCCATCCTATCAGATTGTTCTGGTGAAGGCAACCCAACATGGACCATGCTACTCTCGGGTCAAGTGCATACAAATTATAGTTATGGGCTTAGACACCTAATCCAACAATCATCAGATGAGGTTTAGAGAGGAAGATGTGGAGAAGACCGCATTTTGTACTTGTTATGGTCATTACGAGTTCGTGGTGATGTCGTTTGGGTTGACCAATGCACCTACGACCTTTATGGATTTGATGAAGCGGGTCTGCATGCTGATGCCCGATCGATAAGTTATCATTTTCATTGATGATATCTTGGTATATTCCAAGACTAGGGAGAAGCATGAGGAGCACCTTCGAGAGCTTTTAGGGATTTTAAGGAGAGAACGGATGTATGCCTAGTCCTAAAAGTGTAAGTTTTGGTTACGAGAGGTCCAATTCTTAGGGCACCTTGTTAACCAGGAAAAGATTATGGTCGATCCAACCAAGATCGAGGCAGTTATCCAGTGGGAGGTCCCAAAGTCTCTTTCAGAGAATAGGAGTTTCTTGGGTTTAGCTGGGTATTATCGGAGATTTATACAGGATTTCTCCAAGATTGTTGTATCCCTCACTCGTCTAAAGAGGAAGGGCATGGCTTTTCGTTGGGGGCCTGACCAGCAGACGGTGTTTGAGATACTGCGAAAGAGCTTGTGTGAGGCCACAATTTTGACCCTTCTGGAGGGTGTCGAGGATTTCATTGTATTTTGTTATCCATCCATCATAGGTTTGGGGACAGTTCTTATACAAAGGGGGCAAGTGATTGTGTATGCTTCTCGGCAGCTGAAGTCGCATCAGGCACGATATCCTACTCTTGATCTGGAGTTGGCAGCGGTAGTGATTGCTCCAAAGATTTGGCGGCACTATTTTAATGGGGTCTGGTGTACTATCTACACGGATCACTAGAGTTTGCGATATCTTATGGACCAACGAACCCGAACATGAGGCAGCACCACAAGGTTTCATGTAAATGGTGCTATCGTTTCGTGTTTTCATTTGACACGACACGGCATGAAAAGGTTTTATGTAACATGAACATGAAATGACATGATGTCGTGTGTTTTTTGTTGGATTAATGTCTAAGTCCATAACTATAATTGGTAAGACTTGACCCGACCCGACATGGTCCATTTGGGTTGCATGGCATCATGCACTTGGATAGACTAAAATAAGAGAAATAACACTTAAGGTTTGTTAATATATTATAAGTTCTAATATATTAATAAGGTTATTTAATTAGTATTGATCAAGAATTAATTTGGAATTAATTAAGTGATCAAAAGAAGACTAATTAAATATATGGGTTGATTGTGTAAATCATTCATTCTTATATATGTGGGCTTGTGATCCAAGATTCCTTATGTTGGACTAAGTCCATGGGGTGACCCATGGATACTCCATGGAGATTAAAATCCATGGACCATAAGGAATGGGTAAAGTCATGGGTTACATGGTGTAACCCTAATAGCCACCATATAAAAGAAACCCATGGCTTAAGAAATCGTGACTAATGTGTATGTATGAGGGCTAGACGATTTCATGAAGTGTTCTAATTTCTCTCTAAGTTATTCCAAGTGCTTATGGTGTTGTGTGAACCATTTGAGGTGTCACACTTGGGGCACTAGGCACTCAAGCTTCATGAAGACAAGCACTATCAAAGAGGTATGTATTCTATCTTGTTATATCCATTATTTTGTATGCTAGATTAGGATAATACCTTGGATGTTCATATTTGCATGTATAATAGAGAAAACATAGATCCAAGGTATTTAGGGTTGCATGTACACCTAGGAGTGTTAGAATGCGCATAACCCAACAGTGGTATCAGAGCCTAGGCTTGTTTTCTTGTTATACTTGCAATAGAAGCTGAAAAATCGAAATTGATGCTGTCAGCCCAGCAGACTCGCCGAGTCCATGAAGGGACTCGACGAGTCCAAGGCAAAATGCATCCAACTCGCCGAGTTGTGTTCATGCACTCGATGAGTTGGACCCCAGACAGCATATCTTCGAGGTTTTTGGCTAGAAATGGACTAGGAACATTACCCTAAGTTGTTTTTGAACTTATAAACTTTTTTTAATGTGGTAATGTTCATGCTAATCCATTTTCAAAGATAATTGTCAATAGATTCATGTTTTGTATTAGTTTAAAGGTTAGACTAATTACATGAAAAAGTTTGATTTGAATTATCTTGTTCTTATGAGTTGCTTAGATTAATAGAAAAGTTGAGTGAAAAGTTGTTTTCAATCCAAATTAATCTAAGAGTTGATTCTAAAATGTGTTTTTGTAACTTGTCCTCAAGTTATATGAAAAGTCACATTTAAGTTTCATAAAAACTCATAAAGTTGGCAAAGGTTACAAAAATGAAGAGTCTAGTTCTAATTAATTGGAGTTATGACTCCATAATTTGTCCTCAAGTTATGGAGGACCAAGAGTCTCTTCATTAAATAAAATATATATATATATATATAGGATATAGATCCGGTAAGAAATTTTTTTTGGTAAGAAGATAAGAAGTTTTTTTTCTACATATTTTTTTGACGAACAAAATAAATGAATCACTAGATGATTCATTTCTAAGATGATTCACAAGAAAAAATTCTCAAAAAAACATCTTTATGATTCATTTTTAAGTAAATTAAGAAAAAATTCATTTTTATGATAATTTTAGTGAATAACAACAAAATCATTGTATAAATGAATCATAAAAATGTTTTTTTGAGAATTTTTTCTTGTGAATCATCTTAGAAATGAATCATCTAGTGATTTATTAATTTTGTTCGTTAAAAAAATATGTAGAAAAAAAACTTCTTACCTTCCTACCAAAAATTTCCTTCTTATTTAATCTTGACTCTATATATATATATATATATATATATATATATATATATATATATATATATATATATATATATATATATATATATATATATATATATATATATATATATATATATATAATGTAACCTTAATTAATTTCATAAGTTATAAAATAAAGAAAAAGTTAATTCTTTATTAGTTTAAAGTCTTCCATAATTTGTCCTCAAGTTATGGAACTTGAAGAGTTTTTGGATTAAAACTACTTTAAACATATAAGTTATGGAATTAATTAGTTTTGAATAGTTTCAAAACTTGCCCTCAAGTTTTGGAATTTGTAAAGTTTTCTCTTATGAATACTTTAATTCCAAGTTAGCCCTTAGAATTTTAAAAGTTAAAATTCAACCCTTATACTTTATAATATTATAAGTTAATAATATATACATGTATAAGAGTAAAGTCGGTCTTACCGCTAGTACGCCTCATTCACGAAGCCGGTCTATAAGGTGGGTATAAGGTTGTTGCCTATAAAATGGCAACTTAATGGGTGTCCACTCTCACCCACCGCTTGCTTGACTGGTGGAGGGTCGTTAGCCGAACGGGTTTGACAGGACTATAATTCTCCCTTCATTAAAAGTATTAATGATAAATACTAAGTAACTAAACTCTAAATAATACCCAATCTTAGTTACTTAGGAAAATGTGAATAAGGTGCTAATCCATGAAATTACACTTTGCACTTTGTTTAAGTCGGTTAGTGGAGCGTGTGTGGTTAACCGGCACACTAACTCGTATTTAACAAGGTAGGCAAAGGGTAACTTAATGTTTATCATAGTATCGATGGAGCGTATGTGGTTAACCGGCACATCGATTGAGGGATAAACACTTAAGGGTACCAAGTAATTTGCATGGTTACTTCACACCTTGTTTTGTGATCCTCGGCATCCCAGTCACAAAACCTGAAGGGCACACTCGAGATTGAAACATGCCATTGAACAGTTCAATGAATCTCAAAAGATCTAGGAGTTTCAAAACCAATTAAAACCTAATAATACATTTCGTTTATCTTGGTGGAAATTGGTGAATCGTCATTCACCTACCTTCAAATTGTTTTATAGCTTGGATTACGGCATACCTCTTCTAAGTTATAAAATAGTTTGTTGGGTCCTAGCCTTAATATTTCATATTGGGTGTCATATTAAGGACTTTAAGATCAACTATCTTGAATATCTCCCAAAACATGTCTGGTTTAGACATTTATGATCTTCCCAAATCTCTTGAAACAAGCTTTCCTAAATGAAGATGATATCCCATGGATATCATACTTCTTTCACCTCCTCCAATTATTCTCCCTACCCCACAAGTTCTTAAAAAGTTTAAGGTCACTCGAGCCCTATTGGCAAGGCAAGGTCTATGTGTGATCACATCTTGGAGATGTAGTCACATACTGACAAGCCGAGAGAGTTGGGTGTCAAAGTCTTGAGAAAGTTGGTGGTTCAATCACTTTCTAAGTCACATAGTGAGTTCTTTTGGGACACCTATGAAATAGACTATGACAAGACCCTTAATGATCTTATCTATTGTTAAGATCAACTTCCTAAAACTTTATGGACATTGACAATGGTGACACTAGAAATACAGGAAAAGCATTCTCTTCCCAATGGAAAGGGATCGGCCATAGTCAACTCGGTTGAACAAATGGTAAAGAGAAAAACTCTAAGTCCGTGATAGTATCGTGTACCATTATCAAAGGGTCCATATGTTTATATTGCCAAAGGAAGGGGCATTATTTGCGAAGCTGCCAAATTTACCTAAGGGTGTTAAAGTCAATAAGGTTGACTCTACTTCAGGTAAAGTCCACTACTCTAACTCTGTTAAGTTTCTATTCTGAGATTCTTGATGCATGATGTGACTGGGTCACATGGTAATGTTTTAAGAATCAAAGAAAAGTAAAGGAACTTAAAGAAAGAATATGTTGAATCTGATCGCATAGATGGATTTCTATCGCGAAGTTTGAAAAAACGGATTCTTGAGCTAATTCTTAGGAGTTATGAGATATTGCTAAGGAATAGATAACAACAAGTTTTTCATATGGGTTGTAAGGATAAGTTTTTCCGCATAGTTTTAAAATAAAAGAAAAATTTTTATTTTTATTTTAAAATATCCTTACAATGGCATTTGAGGAAAAATTGTTGCTTATATGATTCCATTAATAGCAAGAGTGGAAATATGAAATTGATTCTTTCATTTGTGGTAATGTCTAAATTTATCAAATAAAGGAAACATTCTCATCACCCAAGTCTCAATTGGACCGGGACTTGGAATCATGCAAGTTGTATAGCATGATGAATGAGAACTTTTCAAGTATTGGAAAAATTAAGACTAATTATTTGTTCACATGGATGTGTGAGTCAAGTAATGGACTAAGGGATCGAGTACACATTCTTGTGCACTGATTAAGTCCACCACAAAAAGATGTAAGGCTATTCGTCATAGTTTACTAAAGCTCAGTAAATATGATTATACTTACAAGCTTAAGTGTAACTCTGAGACATTGGAAAAGGTTCCAATGCATGGCAGAGCGGATAAGAAGAATCAAATTAGGCAGAAGGATAAAAGTCTCTCAAATCTGAAAAGATGGGAGAGTACTTTAGTATCAGCTTTGTGATCATCTCAATGATTAAGAAACCATATCAAAATTAGTTCTCTAAGGAAGTCTTAGTGCATTCTTATGACTAAGAAGAAGGGATCTTGAATTGTTGAAATGGTTAAATCAAGAAGATGAGTCATACTTCGTTCCAATACAAGTCTTAGAGTCATACTCCAAGATCATAACTTGAGTGACATGTCTCAAAGAAGGTTTAAAACACTTGACAAATGTAAGAGTAAAAGTTTTCTACTCTTGTACATTTGAAATTGGTAAGTTGTGATGTTTTGGATAAAACAAAGACCAACTTCGGCCAATTGTGTGAAGTGTTTGTCTTGATTAGAATCCACACTATCTCTTGGATGTTTGACAAGGGAGTCTTATAGGTCAAGAGGACAGTGGGAGTCTTAAAGGTCTTGAAAGTCTCAAGAACTAATCAAGAATGAAACCTGAAGTTCTTCACTAGCACACGACTTGAGGTTTATAACCTATCGTGTTGACATATTCTGTGCCCATTCTAGTTAAAGTTGGCTTTGCATATGAGTTCTTAGAGTTCTCAATGTGTTGCACAACAACTTGGAAGCAATGGTAGGCCCTTGAGCTACCAGGTGGCAAGAAATTAAGATTGAGTTCAGTCCATATGAGTTTGGATTTGTCATTATCCTTGTCTTGTGACTATGGTTTTGAAAAATCACATGGATAAGAACACATACACCATTAAATCTAAGTGTTATAAAGTTTCTCTCCGATTCATGAAAATAATGGTGAGGAAACACTTTCACTAAGTAGAATTTAGCTAGATAGCAAATGTGATATTTTGCATTCTCAAAGTCGTTAGTGGAGCGTGTGTGGTTTACCGGCACACTAACCTGGACTTGTGAGAAGTAGCAAAAAGGTCTAACCATTATGATTACGGCATCCCTCTTCATAATTGTTTAGACACACAAGTGTGCTATCTAAGGGAAGGTGTATGTTTTTTGATAAAGTCTTATCAAAACAATCTAGTATCAGAAATCTGAACTTTGGTAAGAAAGTCAATAAAGTATTGATTTCTAGAAGTCGAGCTTTCTGAGTATATGTCAAAGCTAGTGGGAGCATAAGTGTTATGCTAATAATCATCATGTTAGTGGGAGCATGATAATTACGATAAGTATTGCAAGCTAGCAATGTTAATTATAGAAAACAAAATGTTTCAATTGGGAAAAGTTGTTTTGCTATAATTAAGGGAGAGGAAATTATACTTCATCTCAAATCTATAAGCTTAGATCATGAGGTTTTAATAATTTAGTCAAGGATATATATGAATTTCATGTTGGAATGGCTCGACATAAGGAAATTCTGTATATGGGTCCATTATTTCCGTTCTTAAATTCGATTATGATTACGGCATCCCTTTTCATAATCTGAATTATGAGAACTTGGCAAATTGAAATGGAAATGTTATAGCAGAAGACTGGTTTAGTCTTTATGTGAGACATCATGAATCGTGTCCCATATGCTTCGGATATAGGATCGATTACATGTGCTATATTCATCCTTTCTAAAAATTTCCAAATGCCAGGGGCATTAAGAAGGGAAAAGGTTTAGAACTGGATATGACTAAAAGGATTAAACAATTGTCGAGGAAAATCTATGGTTTACCAAAGATTGGTTGCTCAAGGACAGTTGGAAGTATAGTAATAATTCTGGAAGGACCATTTTGACATAATCTGTAAGGAGGCAACGCTTTTTCAGAAGTGATAGTCAAAATGGAATCTGGAAATGTTTCAAAGTTAGAATTTTCAGTCTGTGTAAGATTAAGGAAATTTAATGCAAGAAGGATGTTTCCAAGGAGTTGATCTCCTTTGGAATACTCTGTAATGATTGTTGCCAAGTCTTTGTGAATTTGTGCATAATCGTTACAAGAGGATCAATGCATATAAGTTTAGAATCTAACAGATTTCAGTAAATGACATGAATTTGGAATTCTTGCATTTGCAGTAAGGATTTGGGAGTGTGAAAAGAGAATCATTGAAGTTATGTTCAATTGATCTAGTTCACAAAATAAAGATCATAGACAAACATATTATGCATACTTGGTGTATGGCATGACTAGTGTTTAGAAAACATAGTGTACATGCTTGGAGCATGGGATAACTATTGTTTTAAATTCAAGAATAAAAGTTGATAGCTGAAACAATATACAATGAATAATGTGTAATCATGTGGTGATAAATAAAAAGTGTTTTATTTATATTCATAAGTTCTGAGACCATATTGGATTCAATTATTATTGTGTTTCACTTTGCATGTTTTGACTTCCCGAATAAACTAGGTTATTCTTCCGGAATGACTAAGTTATTCAAACCATCCACAGTCGGTCATATGTTGGAAGTAGATATGAATTAAGACTGTCATGGGTTGGCTTGTAGAGGTCTAAGTTGTTGGACAAAGGGCTACAACACTCATGAGTGCTCATAAGTTCTGAGTATTGGATTCAACCCGCGCTCATTGGAATCACTTCATGGATCTTATCACGAGTGATCATGAGACTATAATATCTTATATTCTTCAAACCTAGAGATATGAGTTGTTACTATGAGTTGGTTGTACATTGATTGCACGAAACGCATTGGTAACTCGATGTTATAAAACGTGTCTTTGTGTATGATTCAAAAAGTAGTAGAACAAGCCATATGAGTCGAAGTTTATCCATTCCTTTTACCTTCGGGATAAAAGCGATATCTGTGGGCCCCTCGATGATTTGATGATGACAAATGGAAGTGCTCGGCCGGGCCAGGACTGATTTGATTTGTTCAATTAGTCAGTCGTCATAAATCGGAAATCGGGAAACAACAAATGGACAGAGAGAATGATTATAATCCATGTCTCAGTCTATATGATATCTAGAATGGAGGAATATATGATCCCTTATCTAATGGACAAGTCATTGACAAGATCAGAGTTCATCTACAAGGTCAGAGTTCGACAGAAGCTTTTGAGAGCTATGATTGCCAGTTGGTTCCTGAAGTCATACGCAATAATAGTTTTAGACTTATCCAAGTGGGAGACTATTGGATTAATTTCTAAGTCCATAACTATAATTGGTAAGACTTGACCCGACCCGGCATGGTCCATTTGGGTTGCATGGCATCATGCACTTGGATAGACTAAAATGAGAGAAATAACACTTAAGGTTTGTTAATATATTATAAGTTATAATATATTAATAAGGTTATTTAATTAGTATTGATCAAGAATTAATTTGGAATTAATTAAGTGATCAAAAGAAGACTAATTAAATATATGGGTTGATTGTGTAAATCATTCATTCTTATATATGTGGGCTTGTGATCCAAGATTCCTTATGTTGGACTAAGTCCATGGGGTGACCCATGGATACTCCATGGAGATTAAAATCCATGGACCATAAGGAATGGGTAAAGTCATGGGTTACATGGTGTAACCCTAATATCCACCATATAAAAGAAACCCATGGCTTAAGAAATCGTGACTAATGTGTATGTATGAGGGCTAGACGATTTCATGAAGTGTTCTAATTTCTCTCTAAGTTATTCCAAGTGCTTATGGTGTTGTGTGAACCATTTGAGGTGTCACACTTGGGGCACTAGGCACTCAAGCTTCATGAAGACAAGCACTATCAAAGAGGTATGTATTCTATCTTGTTATATCCATTATTTTGTATGCTAGATTAGGATAATACCTTGGATGTTCATATTTGCATGTATAATAGAGAAAACATAGATCAAAGGTATTTAGGGTTGCATGTACACCTAGGAGTGTTAGAATGCTTATAACCCAACATTTTTAACTAACATGAAAATGAACGAATTAAAAAATGACAAACACGACACGACACGAAAAATATAACATATACTGAAAACTAGTTTATTTAATGAATACTTTATTAAATATGACACGACAAACACGAAAAACACAATAAAGAATTGCCAAATCGTGTCAATTTCGTGTCAAATTTTAAACATGAACACGACACGACATCATGTTTTTTACAGTTAACACGAACACGAATTCAAATTTCAGTTTCATCCCAATGTCATTTCATGTCGTGTATTTTTTTTTTGTCATGTCATAAATTGCCACCCCTATAGGATCTTCTACTGGGGGTATGTGTTTGAGGACATCCATTGATTCTACACTTTAAGATTTGATCAAGGGGGATCAGGAAAAAGGATTCAAGAAGGAGAACTAGAAACAGGAGAGCATCAAGAGTGAGATTGACAGATTTTTCACCGATAGTCAGGGATTGTTGACCCAATCTAGTCGGGTTCGGGTTTCGGTTTCTTGTGGGGTCAAATGGACAATGTTGGAGGAGGCGTATAATTCTTGCTTTCCGATACACACTGTAGCTACCAAGATGTATCGGCATCTGAGACTAAGTTAATGGTGGTCGTGTATGAAGAGCGAGATAGCTTGGTATGCTGTGAGGTGCTTGACCTGCAAGATGGTCAAGGTTAAGCACCAGAGCCCGCATGGCAAGCTGTATCCTTTGGAGTTTCCCATGTGGAAGTGGAAACAAATCACTATTGATTTTATCACCAAGCTACCGAGGACTACCAAGTGTTTTGATGCTATCTGGGTCATCGTGGATCGATTGACCAAGAGTGCCCACTTTTTGTCCATTCGGGAGAGCTCTTTGGCCAAGAAATTGGTCGATGTGTATTTTTGTGAGAATGTTGCTCGTCATGGAGTTCTGGTTTCCATTGTATCAGATCAAGATTTTCGGGTACCTTCATGATTCTGGCAGAAGTTCCATGAGGAACTAGGTACGAGGTTGCATTTCAGCACCACTTATCATCCACAGACTGATATCCTGAGTGAGCAGACCATATAGGCACGTAAGGATATGTTGCGGGTTTGTGTCATAGAATTTGGTGGAAGTTTGGATTCCTACCTACCTCTAGCAGAGTATTCTTATAATAACAGTTATCACTCCAGCATTGGTGCATCGCCTTTCGAGCTTTTGTATGGTCAGAGATGGCGTGCCATAGTTTGTGGGGGGGGGGGGGAGGGAGGGAGGTCACATGATCATAGGAAGGACTGAGGTAGTCTCCTAGACCACAAAGCTCATCCAGCAGATCAGGCAGAGATTATGGACAATTCAGATTTGGCATAAGAGCTACGCTGGCCGACGACGTTCAGATTTGGAGTTTCAGGTTAGTGATATGGTGCTACTGAAATTATCTCCCCGGAAGGGTGTGATAAGCTTCAGGAATATGGGGAATTTCGATCCCCCAGTATATTGGATAGTTCCATGTGATCACCATGGTAGGCAGGGTGGCCTACCGATTGGATTTATCGAATGAGATCAGTCAGATCCACAACACTTTCCATGTTTTGTACTTACAGAAGTGCATGTTGGAGGCAGTGGTACTTTTGGATGATATTTAAGTTGATAAGCGCCTGAATTATATTGAGAGGCCGATAGCAGTAGTGGAGAGAAAGATGAAGGTTCTATGCAATAAGGATATACCTTTGGTAAAGGTTAAGTAGCAACATCGGAAAGGCTATGAGTGGGCCTGGGAGCCAGAGAGAAGATGCAAAAGCATTATCCTGAGTTATTTGTAGTAGTTGACTTCGAGGACGAAGTCTAGTTCAAGTGGGATAGAATTATAACATCCCAAAAATGAAGTATTTCCAAAATTAACTCTCAAGTGTGAAGATTTATGATTTTTGCCCTTGTGTATGAGAAAGTTTGCAAAATGGACCATAGTGGCATTTTCATAAATTAAGGACAAAGCTTATTATGCTAAGCGTGCGTTGTGTATGTTCGGCATACATACATGGGCCTTAGTGTTGGATTAGTGTCTAAGTCCATAACTATTTTGGTATGTACTTGACCCGATGGTGCATGGTCCTTTTGGGTTGCCTTCACCAAAGCAACTTGATAGGATGAATTATGGAGAGTAAGGATTAAATATGATTTATTAATATATTATGGGAATAATATATTAAAGGAGAAATCATATTGTTTAATTAATATTAGTCAATAATTAATTGGTAATTAGTTTTGTGACTAAAAGAGATTAATTAAACTTAAGGGACTGGAATTGTAATTATAGGATAATTGCAATTTGGGCCATGGATTGCCTTGTATTAAGGGATGGACGAATTCTAATGGGAAACCCATAAGGAAATCGTCCATGGGCTTGATAAAAGGAGTCTATGGGTTGCTTAGGGCTTAAGCATCCAAATTAGGGTTTCCTTGTTAGATAACCCTAATAGCCCAACTATATAAAGACCCCTTAAGGCTCAAAAACGTGGCTAATGTTCTTGCTAGGGTTTCTACACGTTTTTGGTAGCCTCCATCCTCTCTCCTTTTCATCCTCTTGCTTATGGTGTTTGTGAACCATTAGAGGAGTGACACTTGTGACTCTAAGCCTTCCAAAGTCAATACAAGGAGATTTGGGATTGTTATTGCTACATAACAATCAAGGTATGATCTTAAACCTAATTACATGTTAATATGATTACTTGCATGCTAGAATTAGGGTTTATAGTCTTGGATTCAAAGCATGTACAATAGCGAAACCTAGATCCAAGCATTAGGGTTTGTATGAGAACATAGGATGTCTTATGACCAAAATTCATCAGTGGTATCAGAGCCTAGATTGGTTTCAATTGTATTGATGCATTGAATAACTAGAAAATTCGATTTTTTGGATTCTGGAGGCTGGACTCGCCGAGTCCATGCAGACTCGACGAGTCCATGCCTGACTCGACGAGTCAACTCGTCAGATAATGCTTATCTCGGGATTTCTTGCTGTTTTTGCATATGGATAGTTACCTTATCATGTTAGATCAATATAAATCCGATTTTATGATATATATGACTATATTCTTGATCTAATTAAAGATAATTATCAATTAACAAGATAATTGTTTCCTTATAAGATAATTGATTAATTATTTTGAGTAAATTGATAAAGTGTTTTGCAAGAAATCATTAAATAAATCAAATATGGATAATTATGTGATTAAATGTTAATTTAAAATTATTTGTTATTTGATCCTTGTTGTTATGAAAGGTTTCATATTTTCCCCTTTAGGTTTTATAGTTTAAATTTGAACCCAAAAGTTTTGGGGTTTTGAAATTTAAATAGTTAAAACCCTAATGTTTTGAAAAAGGTTTCAAATTTTGCCCTCAAGTTTTGGAATTTAAAAGTTGATTAAAAGTTTAATTAGAAATGTTAAATTCTAAAACCCTTGTAATGTTTTGAAAAGTTCAAATCACACCCTTATGGTTTTATTAATTAATTAAGGAGTATAATTAAAAGAGGTTTAATAAATCCATAAAGGTTTAGGTTAACCATTTAATTGAATTAAAAGTGTAATTGTTAAAGTCAACCACATAGTATTTTAAAAGTATAAAATGCACCCTATACTATATATAATATTAAAAGTCTAACATTATATATATGTATGAGTAAAAGTCAGTCTTACCGTTAGTAGGCCTCATTCACGAAGCTGGTCTATAAGGGGTGTTTAAGGAAATTGCCTATAAAATGGCGATTGAATGGGTATCCACTCTTACCCACCGCACTCTTGACTAGTGGAGGGTCGTTAGCCGAACGGGTAGGATAGGACGAAACCTTCCATTATAAGTATAATGAAATACAAAGTAAATAAATGTTTTTCTAATTCCTAATCTTAGTTACTTAGGCAAAAGTGAATTGATGCAATTCCATGAAATTACACTTTGTGCCCTTGTGAAGACGTTAGTGGAGCGTGTGTGGTTTATCGACACACTAAATGGTTCTAAGCAAAGGTAGCAAAGGGTGTCTCAATGTTTGTCATAGTTCGGTGGAGCGTGTGTGGTTTACCGGCACATCGAATAGGTGATTGTAACATGTGAGGGCACCATGTAGTTTGCATGGTTATTCACACCCGCTTTGTGATCCTCGGCATCCTAGTCACAAACAAAAGGGGCATATCGAGATTTAAACATGCCATTGAAATGTTCAATGAATCTCAAAGGATCTAGGAGTTTTCATAGATTTAAAACTTAAACTTCTTTTTCGTTTTTCATGGTGGAAACTAGTGAATCGTCATTCACTTACCTTCAAATGTTCTGCAATTTGGGTTACGGCATCCCTCTCCCGAGTTGTAGGATATTGTGTTGGGTCCTAGCCTTGGAATTTCATTTGGGTGATTTACCAAGGACTCAATCAATCAACTAACTTGAATTCGTTTTTCTCCCAATGTCAAAGTTCGACAACTATGGTCTTCTCAAATCCCGTGGAACAAGCATTCCACATGAAGATGATATTCCACGATTCGATCGAGGAACAAGAAATCATGCTTCACTTCCTCCTCCTCCTCCAATTATTCTCCCTAACCCACAAGATTGTAAAATTGAAAGGTTCAATATCACTCAAGCCCTTTTGGCAAGTAAACATAAAGAGGGCAAGTAGGTGTGTGCACACGTCTTAGGGATGAAGTCACACATTGATAGATTAAGAATCATGGGATCCGTTGTCGGTGAAGCGATGGCTGTTGATTGGGTTCTTCAGTCACTTCCCAACTCATATAGTAAGTTCGTAAGAGAGTACTATATGATGAACTACGACGTGACCCTTATAGATCTCACCTATATGCTTATTGCTGCTGAATCAACAATGGTTTGGCGCAATAGAAAAGCAAAGTTGATTGGTGAATCTGCCTTCAAGACCTCTATGGATATAGACAATGGCAATGAAAGACATACAATGATCGAAAAGTTTGATCATAAGAGAAAGGCGATGTCTGAGGTAGTTCCATGTTTTGTTCCAAAGGAGTCAGTTTGCTTTTATTGCCAAGAGAAGGGGAATTGGAGACGAAGTTGCCCTATTTACCTAAGAGATCTAAGAGATGGGAGAGTCAAAAGTATGACTACGCTTTAGGTAAGAATCCACTATCTAACTCCATTAAGTTCCTATTCATTGATTCTTAATACATGATGTGATAAGATTGCATTTGAATGTTTTGAAGGATCGGTGAAAAGAAAGGAAGCTTGATAAGAGAGCAAGATGAATCTAATCACAAGAGATGGATCTCGATCTCATGGACTTGAAGATTGGATTTTGAGCTTAGATAGTTATGATAGAGTTGTTAGAAATTTTCTTTTTACATAGTTTTCAATAGATTTTGCATTGTAAGGACAAATGTTTTTCCGCTGCTTTTATAAATAAAATAAATTTTGTTTGACTTATTTATTTATTTGTTTACTTTCTTGCAATGAAATCGTTATGTGAAAATTGATGTTTGCATATTTCTACAACGAATGGATATGATTCTTAGTTATGTTATTTATGGAAATGTCGAGAATTTACCAAATTGGGAGAGTTTCTCATCGCCCAAGTTTCAATTGGACAGAAACTTGGAATCATGCAACGTGGATGCACGATGAATGAGAAATTACGTATTTGGAAATTAAACTAACTCATTGACAAAGTGTCAAGTGAAGGACTAGGAGATCGAGTACACAAAGTTGTGTGTTGATCAAGTTCACCATAAGAGTAACAAAGATATTCGTCATGATTTACTAAAGGCTTAGTAAATATGATTACACTTACAAGATTAAGTGTAATTCTGAATTGATTAAAGAGTTTAGATCAATAGTAGAACGAATAAGAAGAATCAAATAGGCAGAAAGATAAAAGTTTCTCCATTCTAAGAAGAAGGGAGAGTAGCTTTTATGCTTTATAATGTGTCTTAATGATTAAGAACCATATCTTAATTGATCCTCTAAGTGAATCTTAGTACAATTGTATGTCTAAGAAGAGGAATCAAAGATTGAAGAAATGGTCAAATCAAGAAGTCAATCATACTTCGTTTCAATAACAAGTCTTAAAGTTAAGATTGTGACATGTGAGTGAAAAGTATTAAAGGTTTATAACATTCATCAAATGTGGAAAGTTGTGATGTCTTGGATAAGACAAAAGACCAACTAGGATCAATTTGTGAAGTGTTTTGATAAAAAACTACACTAACTCTTGAATATTTGTTTGTCAAGAAATGTTTATTGACAAAAGAATCTTATATGTCAAGGAGTCAGTGGGAGTCTTAATGGTCTTGAAAGGTTTCAAGAACAAATCAAATAAACCTTATTGATCATCACTAGCACACGAGTTGAGGTTTACAACCTATCGTGAAGACATTATTTTGTTTCTGTGCCAATCCAATCGAGTTAATTATGCATGTGAGTCCTATGAGTTCTCATTTGAATGCATAAAAGGCAAGGACCTTGATCAATGAAAGGTACGTTGATAGGAAAAAGGTGAGATGCTTAACTACTTGGAAGACGTAGTGGGCAGCTGTGCTACCATAAGGCAAGAAATCAAGATTAAGAAAGTTCGGTCCATATGAGTCTGAATTTGTTGTAAAGTTTGTTTTAACAAATTCACATGGATAGGAACAAATACACCATTTAAATCTAAGTGTCATAAGATTTCCTCATTCATGAAAATGATTGTGAGGAAAAGCTTTCACTAAGAAAGATTTTAAAAGATAGTGATTGTAAAATTGCATTCTCGAATTCGATCATGGTTACGGCATCCCTTTCCATAATTTGAATTGTGAGGTTTGGCAATTAGTCTTAATTGTTTAGACACACATATGAAATATCGAAGGCAAAGGTGTATAAGTTCAAGAAGTCTTGATAAAAGATTATCAAAGCACTAAGTATTAGAAACATGAACTTAAGAAATTCAATAAGTATTGTTTTTCTGAAAGTTAAGATGTTTATGAATACATGTCGAAGCTAGTGGGAGCATAAGTGTTATGTTTTATAATAATCATCATGATAGTGGGAGCATAAATGTTATGATTGTATGATTATTAAGGCACGTATTGCATAGTTGGCAATATTAATTATAGAAAACAAGAGTCATACTTTGCAAATCTAAAGGATTAGGTTGAAAGGTTGTTTTGCTATAATTAAGGGAGAGAATATTATGCTTCATTTCAAAATCTAAAGGATTAGGTTGAGAAATGTTAATAAACTTAGTCAAGGGTACATAGTGTGTTCTTAAAGTTTCGATTATGATTACGGCATTCCTCTTCACAATTCGAATTTTGAGAACATAGCAAATAAAACATTATGCGTCGTGTCCCATACGCTTCGAGTATAGGATCGATTGCAAATGATTTAATGTTTGACCATTCTAAAATTTTCCAAATGTCTAGCGCATTTAGAGGGAAAAGGGACTAGAATCGGTTTTGACTAAAATAATTAAACAACTATCAAAGGACAATCCAAAGTTCGACGAGGATTGGTCGCTTGTGAGTAGTTGGAAGTATAGTATTGGAAATTATGGAAATGTTTCCATATTGGATGGACAATATCGACATAATTACGAATAGATAAGATTCTAATAAGAATGAGTTGTCATATGGAAATTATGGAAGCGTGTCCATATTGGTGTCTAATTAATTGGTAATTAGTTTTGTGACTAAAAGAGATTAATTAAACTATTTTGGTATGTACTTGACCCGATGGTGCATGGTCCTTTTGGGTTGCCTTCACCAAAGCAACTTGATAGGATGAATTATGGAGAGTAAGGATTAAATATGATTTATTAATATATTATGGGAATAATATATTAAAGGAGAAATCATATTGTTTAATTAATATTAGTCAATAATTAATTGGTAATTAGTTTTGTGACTAAAAGAGATTAATTAAACTTAAGGGACTGGAATTGTAATTATAGGATAATTGCAATTTGGGCCATGGATTGCCTTGTATTAAGGGATGGACGAATTCTAATGGGAAACCCATAAGGAAATCGTCCATGGGCTTGATAAAAGGAGTCTATGGGTTGCTTAGGGCTTAAGCATCCAAATTAGGGTTTCCTTGTTAGATAACCCTAATAGCCCAACTATATAAAGACCCCTTAAGGCTCAAAAACGTGGCTAATGTTCTTGCTAGGGTTTCTACACGTTTTTGGTAGCCTCCATCCTCTCTCCTCTTCATCCTCTTGCTTATGGTGTTTGTGAACCATTAGAGGAGTGACACTTGTGACTCTAAGCCTTCCAAAGTCAATACAAGGAGATTTGGGATTGTTATTGCTACATAACAATCAAGGTATGATCTTAAACCTAATTACATGTTAATATGATTACTTGCATGCTAGAATTAGGGTTTATAGTCTTGGATTCAAAGCATGTACAATAGAGAAACCTAGATCCAAGCATTAGGGTTTGTATGAGAACATAGGATGTCTTATGACCAAAATTCATCAGTGGTATCAGAGCCTAGATTGGTTTCAATTGTATTGATGCATTGAATAACTAGAAAATTCGATTTTTTGGATTCTGGAGGCTGGACTCGCCGAGTCCATGCCTGACTCGACGAGTCAACTCGTCAGATAATGCTTATCTCGGGATTTCTTTCTGTTTTTGCATATGGATAGTTACCTTATCATGTTAGATCAATATAAATCTGATTTTATGATATATATGACTATATTCTTGATCTAATTAAAGATAATTATCAATTAACAAGATAATTGTTTCCTTATAAGATAATTGATTAATTATTTTGAGTAAATTGATAAAGTGTTTTGCAAGAAATCATTAAATAAATCAAATATGGATAACTTGTTGATGATTTGTTTAAGAATTTGTTAGCCTTGAAGTTGTAATCATTTTGTTCCCATTAGGTTAGCATTTTGAGTATGGGTTACTCTAAGTCATTTGAGCTGTCCTTTTAGACATTTTAGAGTGTTTTTGTGCATAAAAGTATAATCTTGAGTGTGGTATGTAACCCATGCACATGTTAAATGGTCTTATTGCGTTAACAATATAGGGTTTTAGACATTAAGCATTTTATATCCATGCAAAGTCATAAAGTTGGAAACTTTATGACTTAGGACACCATTCTGGGATTGCATCTGATTTTTAGATAGAAGGGCATAATAGAATAAGCTCTTAGTGGGGTTTTGGGACTCGGTAGCGTACGTTAGGCGTACATGGAGGTACGTTGAATGTACATGGTTAACGCCCCGCTTTTGGTCAACATCAGAGTAAGTTAGGCGTACTCTCTTTATACAGAAGGCATACTCTGTTGGGAAGGAATATTGACTTTTGGACCTTTACAGTTGACTTCGAGCAGGGTTGACCAAGTTTGACTTAAGGGTACTTTGGGTATTTTAAGATATAGTTAATCCTTGGTCTCTATCTGTTGAACAGGTGACCTGTAACGCTAGTATACAAAGTAGTATGCTGTTTAGCTATTCGATAGATTGTGAGGTGAGTTTTCCTCACCATACCCATGGGTCGAAGGCACCAATGTCGGCCTACTAGATTACTTATTCTGGTTAGGAGAGTATTATTCTAGATTATGGCTAATTAGTAGATATGTATGATTATCTGCATTTGTTGGTTCTGTGTTTATGTTTATCTATTTCATGTGTCGACATATTGTGTTGGGGTTGTGTTTGTATTACATTGTACGATATCCAACAAACTAGGGAGCAATCTAGACATCAGATGTGGTCCCCAAGGGTAAGCCAAACCTATGATGTGGGTTCATGAGAAATCCATACATAAGTTGTTGGCCTCGAGGGCAAGCAAGACTTACGATGTGGGCTCAGGAGCAATCAAGATATGAGCTTAGGGCCCGATAGGCATGTCAGACTCTTATTGTGAGCTCAAGAGCAATTTAGTCTTTTTAAGTTGTAGACCTCGTATATGTTGTTATATGTAATGTGTGTGTTGGTATTTTAGGGGAAGTCGCTAAGCCTTGGCTTACAATTTTAATTTATGGTTTCAGTTACTTCATAGGATCATGGGAAGGCAAAGGTGTGATCATGCACAACTTCCTGTTTTATGTCATTGGGTCTTACGAAAACTCTGGTTTTGAAATAATGCTTTTGAAACAATGACTCTTTTTGTAAAAAATGTTGATTGATGGTTGATTTGAAAATTTTTATGATTTTTTGGATTGTTACACTTACGCTTTGAGGCAGTTGAAGCCTCATGAGGCGAACTACCATATGGATGATCTGGAGATAGGAGGCATGGTTTTTGCCCTCAAGATTTTGAGACACTGTCTGTATGGAGTCTAGTGTACTATCTTCACTGACCACAACAGTTTGAGGTACTTGATGGATCAGTCGAATCAAAATATGCGGCAGCGGAGATGGCTGGATGTGGTAAAGGATTTTGATTGTGAGATCCTGTACCACCCCAGGAAAGCCAATGTGGTGGTCGAGGCTTTGAGTCGCAAGGTCGCCAATTCTTCTATCATGGATATCTGCTTGAGGATGGTTGTCACTTCGCTTTTGTTGGATTTGATCAAGAAGGTTCAGGTAGAGGGGCTGAAAAAACAGAAGTAGAAGGCCGAGCAAATTAGGAGACAGATTCCTTATTTTTCAGAAACAGTCAGCGGTTGTTGACCAAGTGTGGTAGAGTTTGTGTTCTGACAACATGTAGGGTGAGGCAGACAGTTATGGAGGAGGTGCATAAGTCAAAGTTTTCTATCTATCTAAGGTCCATGAAGATGTATAGTGATCTAATGGTGATCTATTGGTGGCTCTGTATGAAATGGAAAATAGCTTCGCTTGTTGAGCGGTTCCTAAATTGCAGGAAACTTAAGGCCAAGCATCAGAGACCCCACGGAAGATGCATCCCTTACCCATTCCCATGTGGAAGTGGGAAGAGATTACCATGGACTTCATCATAAAGCTATCAAGGACGACACGTGGAGTTTATTAAGTCTAGCTCATTATTGACAGATTAACCAAGAGTGCGTATTTCATGCCGATTGTCGAGATAATATCTACTGAGAATTTAGCAGACATCTATGTTCGGGAGGTGGTAGTTCGGCATGGAGTGCCAGTTTTGGTGGTTTCAGATCAGGTTTTTCATTTTACCTCCAGGTTTTGGAGGAAGTTTCATGAGGAATTAGGTGCTCAATTGCATTTTAGTTCAACATACCACCCCCATACTGACACCCAAAGGGAGCGGACGATTCAAACACTTGAAAATATGCTTAGTGCCTATATACTAGATTGTGGAGGAAGTTGGGATACTTACCTTCCACTAGTTGAGTTCTTCTGTAACAATAGTTATCATTCCAGTATTGACTGACTGTCGTTTGAGAAGTTATATGGAAGAAGATGTAGGACCCCGGTTTGTTGCGGGGAGATCGGGCATCGAGTCATGGGGAGTACTGAGGTAGTAGTCAAGACCACTGAATTGATTCAATAGATGCGAGAAAGGTTGTGAGTCATGCAAAGCTGGAAGAAGCATTACACATATCAGGGACGTTCGAACCTCGAGTTTCAGGTAGGAGATTTGGTGATTTTGAAGATGTCACCATGGAAATGTGTCATCTAATTTCGGAAGAAGGGCAAGCTAGGCCCCATATTCATTGTTCCGTTTAGGATTTAAACATAGGTGTGCAAGGTTGCATACCAGTTGGATTTTCTAGATGAGCTCAGTCAGATCCATAACACCTTCCATGTGTCTCAGCTTCGGAAATGTGTGGTCGATGAATCCGTATTTGTTCCTCTATATGACATTCAGGTTGATGATCACCAGAATTTAGTGCACTGACCGGTGGGGATCTTGGATAGGAAGACAAAGGCTCTGCACAACAAGGAAGTATCTCTAGTAAGGTTCAGTGGCAGCATCATAAAGGTTTTGAATGGACGTGGGAGCCTGAGGTAGAGATACGAGAGCACTAACCTAATTTATTCACGGCAGTAGACTTCGAGGGTGAAGTCTAGTTCAAGTTGGGGAGAGTTGTAACATATAATTTTTCATGTATTCTCCTTTGACCACTGGATTATGATTTGGTTTCCAGAATGGTCCCCAATGGCATTTCCATAGTTTTGGCCTTATATGCATATGTTGGTCGTACTCTTAGTACATTGAGCGTACATAACCACAATGCAAACCCTAATTTTTAGGGTTTCGTCTCTATTTAAACATATTTATAGCTGCATGCACCCTCTTATCTTCAACCTCGTTCCTCATTTCAAAAACCAAAAGTGTGTGACTGCCTTGTGAATTGAAGAGCCTTTGGAGTTATTTTTGAGCTTTTAGAGAAGAAGTGAGAACCTTGAGGTTATGTCGTTTCACTTCAGGCCTTGGATCCATCATCTACTTCCATTTGTGCATTTTTTTGGAGGTATAAAGCTCCAACCTTGATGAGAAGTTCATTTTGATCTAGTTTTAGCTTAAGTTGGCACCTTTTTTCCCAATATTGATCTTTGTGGGTATGGAATACTCCAATACATTTTAGTTGTCCTTTCAAGTTTTTTAGGGTGTGTTATGTCATAAAAAATGTGATCTTTTAAATTAGTTTCTTACCATGAATGCTCTAGTTTATCTTAATGGGTCAAGAAGATAGGGTTTTTGTTATTAAGGTCTTAATAGCCATGCAAAATCATAAAGTTGGAAACTTCATGGCTAAGATCACCTTTTAGGGTCTAGATCTGGATTTTTTGATGTAAGTACGTAAGGATTAAGCACTAAAAGGATAAAGTTGAATGTTGCTGCATACGATGGGCGTACCAAGGGGTATGCTGCACGTATATGGTCAGCTCCCCGATTCTGGTCAACCGTGTTTTACACCCCGCGTTCAAATTGTGTATGCCGACATACTTACTGAGTCAATTCAGTTGAATCAGTTGACTTTGAACTGGATTTTTTCTAGGGTTTGAAATACGGATATTTTAGGTATTTTGATCTATATGTTGAGATTGTGTCACTGAATTCATTAAGGTGACTGGTAGAGTTGATATCGGAGTGGCATGCTCTTCAGTTTGCTTATCTGTATGTGAGGTGAGTTTTCTCACTGTGTCCATGGGTCGAAGGCACCAATGTCGACCCAAAACTTTGTTATGTAAAATTTGATTTGTCTCTATGATACTTATATGAAAGACCAGGATCTGGTCATTGGCAATTATATGAAAAACCAGGATCTGGCCCCTGGAACTTGTATGTAAGTCTGGGATTTGGCCCTTGGCACTGCAAGGAAAGACCATAGGGGTAGCCTATGGCACTTGTATGTAAGACCGAGATTTATCCCTCGGTATTAAAAGAAAAGAATATGGGGGTAGCCCATGTAATTTGTATGTTTTGGTATGTAGTACTTCCGATTCGAAAGGGAAGAGCTCGACGTGATGGCATATCATCCTTCCCTCATGATTTCCGCATTCGGAATAATTGTACTCTGATGTATTGAATATTGTAACTAGGTGTTTGATTTTGAACAATTTGTGTATGATTTGATAAACTTCCAAATGAAAATTTGTATCACTTCTTTTGGGACGTTACAAGTTGGTATCAAAGCCTTGGTTTGAGGGATTCAGGCACACTCTCGGTTGTGACTAAACTAAAACTGAGGAATTGGTAATATTTTGAAAGAAAATAAGTTGCTAAAAAGTTTTTTTAAAAGAAAATATTTTCTTAAATGATTTTATAAAGAAAAAAGGGGTGTGATGCATTCAATCAGCCGAGCTCAAGTAAGTGGTTCCCAAATTACACATACCTATGTATTATGAATAGTATGCTTGATATGAGAATTTCATGTTATATTAAGGTTAAGGATACCTTCAGGAATCATGTGATTAATTGTCTAATTTGTGTGATGCCTTATAGCCGGGGAACCTGATGTTATGTATTACATGTAATCAATATCGACTCAGTTAATTACTAAGTGTATGCTTCAAAACTTGTATACGATTAGGATTGTATAGCCCTAGAATGCTCGATTTGGCCTTATTTCTTGTTTCTTGTTTGGTTGTGGAATTAGGGTAGAATCATCATTTAACAATCTATGTGATCTTATTTTATGTATAACTTGCATGCATAAGGCATCCAGCGGTGTTGATTGAGGTTCTTGGATTGCGAGTCGTGAGAGTTGAGATTTCCTAAGAGAGTCTAAGATATGTATGTTGTTGAGCATGGGCCTACTCTTGAGGAAGTTATAGGTAGGTGTGAAAGGTAGTATTAGGACCATACTATTGGAAGCACAGGATTTTACCTGAGATGATAACATGCCTAGGAACTGTAAAGTGGCCTTTGTAGTGAAAATTCCCTCGATTCATATGTTAATTGTTTATATGTTGTGTTTCAGTTTGAGGATGGTAATGATTACTCGATGAGGTTCTGGCTTTGGTTCTGGTTCAGGTTCTGGCTCATGAATAGAACCGAATGATGAAGGACCACACAAGTTTATTTCGTGGTATCTTGGATGCTAGTATTGCGATGTTCGGTAAGATCACGGAGGGGATTATGGAGCTGATGGATGAGAGGATCAAGTATTTTCAAGTTGAGATATTTACGGTTCAAATAGGAGCTTAAGCTCCCTCATTTCGGGAGTTGAAGGCTTGTAGAGCTCATGATTTCTTTGGGTCTAAGGACCCCATCGCTAGCCGACGTTGGATCGTTGACATGGAGAATGCTTAGTGGACGTGATTTTGCCCTGAGGGGGAAAAGGTGGGGCTTGCATCCTACACACAAGAATGGTGGGAGGTGGTTAGCCGAGCTGTAGGGTTAGTGGCAGTGGTTGTCATGACATGGTAGGATTTGTTCAAAGATTCCAAGGGGAGTTCGCAGTAGCTATTGGGGTGCAGCAGTTGGCGAGGGAGTTCCAGGACCTTTGCTGGACTACTAAGACTATGGATGACATTACAGCCAAATTCAAGGAGAGGGCTTTGTTGATCCCGCAGTATGTTACAGATGAGGAGATGAGGAAGACGAGATACCATGACATATTGAGAGTGGATATCAGGGAATTCATGACCTTTTCAGGGTGAAACACCCTGAATGATATGATCGAGATGGCCCGGAAGTGTGAGATTGAGTTGGATCTTCGCATGAAGTAGAATCTAGAGCAGGTACAGACAGTCGTGGGTTAGGCTAAATGGCCCAAGACTTTTGATGTGTGCACCAGAGGCCAGAAGGGTTGGGGCCATTATGGCAAGTGCGGCAAGCCGCACAGTAGGGCATGTCGAGCGGTGGGTTTCGGTTTTTATAATTATGGCCAGTTGCACCACATGAATAGGGATTCCCCAGGAGTGATCTGATTTGCATTCATTGCAATCAGACCAGCCATAAAAAGTTCATTTGCCTGAGATTGTTAGGGGGAGAAATGGTGGTGCCTGAGCCAGCCACTTTGAGGATTACGAATGGCCTCTAGGGCAAGGAAGAGCCTCCTGTGGTTAAGAGCAGGGTATTTCAGCTGACCATCGATGAGGCCCATGAAAAACTGAATATGGTTACTGGTATGTGACTTATCACTTTCTTTTATTACTTCCTTTATTTATGCTTATGACTATTCTGATCTTGTATAGGGACCTTTTTAGTCAATGGTGTGACTGCTCATGTCTTGTTTGACTTGGGTGCAACCTGATCTTTTATATCTCTTGCACTTATCAAGAAGTTTTGTGATGCTCCCTTGACTTTTGATTTTCCACTAGAGGTTGAGATTACGTATGGTCGTACCATGAGTGCTTCAAGGGTTCATCATGGGTGTGTCCTAAATCTATTTAGTAAGATATACTCTATTGAGCTGGTGTTGATTCCTTTGAGAGTATCAAAGGTTATTTTCGAGAGGGATTGGTTGGGGCCCAATAGGATCATGAATTACTATGAGTGGCAGTTAGTGAGGGTTCGAACCCCAAGTAGGGGAGAACTAGTTATTTCTAACGAGGGAGCCTTACATGGATCGACTCTCTATTCAGCTGCGAGATCCATGAGATATCTTCATCAGGGTTGTTTTGGGTTCCTAGCAGACACTCCATTGAGGGTTCGACGGAGTTAAGTTAGGTTCCCATTTTTTGGGATTTACCCGAAGTGTTTCCTTAAGATTTATCAGAAGTGCCTCCCAAGAGGCAGGTTGAGTTTTTGATTGATTTGGTTCCTGGTGCAACTCCGATAGCCAAGGCACCGTATCGCCTGGCACCACCATAGATGCAGGAGTTATCTACGAAGCTTTAGGAGTTAGTAGACAAGAGTTTTATTCATCCGGGAAGCTCTCCGTGGGGAGCACCAATTCTGTTTGTAAAGAAGGACGGTTCACATAGAATGTGCATTGACTATTGTTAGTTGAATAAGCTAATGGTGAAGAACCGTTGCCCACTTCTAAGGATTGACGATTTGTTTCATCAGCTTCAGGGTGTATCTGGGTTTTCCAAGATTGATTTGTGATCAGGGTACCATCAGATGAAGGTCAGTGATGATAATGTACAGAGATAGCCTTCAGGACTCATTATGATCATTATGAGTTCGTGGTGATGCCATTTGGGCTCACCAATGCACCAGCTATGTTCATGGATCTCATGCACTGAGTCTTCAGGCCAATGCTGGATCCATATGTGATAGTATTCATTGATAATATGTTGATCTACTCTAAGACAAAGGAGTAGCATGAGGAACATTTGCGGGAGGTGTTGGAGACCTGTAGGAGGGACAGTCTTTATGCTAAATTCTTCAAATGTGTATTCTAGTTGCGTGAGGTGCAGTTCCTGTTGGGATTTAGTTCAAAAATAGTTTCATAAACAAGAAAAATATGGCAATAGAAGACTTTAATTTTTGAAATAACATAAACATTTTGTACCTACCAAGGATCTTCTTGCAAGTTTTAGAAAGATTAAAACACCAACCAAAGAAGAGGTGAAGAAATAACAACCTTTGTAGTTCTTTGGGTCCTCTTGGGAGGCTTGGAAGTTCATGAAGAATGTGGAACTTTTGAGACACCAACAATGAAACAACTTCATGTAGAATTCCAGTTCTTTGTATAAAACTCTTAAGCTTTGAACCAAAACCAAGTATTGTTCAAAGAGAGGAAAATGCAAGCATTAAATCTTCAAAGTTCAAGAGTAGAGAAGATATGGAGAGGGAGGGAGAAACTCTCGGCCATAGCAAGAGAGAATGGGGCAATAAACTTCAAGAGTGGAAGCCTCATATTTATAGTGCCTAACAGTGAAGTTATTAACCATTGGTTCCTTCAACTTTAGACAAACTTGTCTCCATGTCATAAGTATGTCCCCCATGCCTTTAAAAATTGATTAAATAAGTCATACACTTCTTCTTTTTATGCATATCTCCAAAAGTACATAAAGAAGAAGACAGGAAGTCAAACTTTTATAAATTTGTTTCTAAAATATAAACCTTGTATTTTAGGAAAAAAACAAAAGGATTCAACTAGTCCAAAAGTTTGTACATGACTTATAAATCATACCATATGATGTATATTAAGGTACTTGCTAATGGAATTTATTATCTCCATGAAATAAATAATTTACAATTTAATTATAAGAGTTTTATTGAATATTTATTAAAAATCAATTTCTAATAAATAATCAATTGTATCAAGTTGTTGTTAGTGTGACCCATTAGTATCGTATGTTATTTAGTAATATCACTTTAATATGACTCTTAAGCATCCTAGGCCTTTCAGCTATTGGGTAATATCATCAATCGGAAGGGTATCTTGGTCGACCCAGCAATGATCGAGGTCGTGATGTGATGGGAGGTTTCGAGGACCCCATCAGAGATCTGGAGTTTCCTAGGTCTTGCAGGGTATTATTGGATATTTATCTAGGATTTTTCCAAGATTACAGTGCCTTTGATCCACTTGATAAAGAAGAATGTGACTTTTCAGTGGGATCCTGATCAACAGTTGGCTTTCGAGTCTTTAAGGCGGAGATTGTGTGAAGCCTCGATTCTCTTACTTCCTGAGGGTTTAGATGATTTCGTGGTTTATTGTGATGCCTCTATTTCAGGATTGGGAGTTGTTCTTATGCAGAGGGGTCACGTGATTGCTTATGCTTCAAGGCAGCTGAAGCCGCATGACGCGAACTACCCTACGCATCATCTGGAGTTGGGGGATATGGTTTTTTCCCTCAAGATATGGAGACACTATCAGTATGGGGTTCGGTGTACTATCTTCACTGACCACAAGAGTTTTAGGTACTTGATGGACCAGCAAAATCTAAATATGCGGCAGTGGAGATAGCTGGATGTGGTAAAGGATTTTTATTGCGAGATCTTGTGCCATCCAAGGAAGGCCAATGTGGTGGCCAATGCTTTGAGCCGCAAGGTCGTGAGTTCTTCTATCAGGGATATCTACTTGAGGATGGTTGTCACTTTGCATTTTTTGGATTTGATCAAGCAGACTCAGGTGGAAGGGTTGAAAACTTAGAATTGGAAGGTCGTACGGATTAGGGGACAAATTCACTTATTTGTTAGAGACAGTCGAGGGTTGTTGATCAGTGTGGT
The DNA here is from genome assembly GCF_052625555.1 of Lactuca saligna. Taxonomy (NCBI): domain Eukaryota; kingdom Viridiplantae; phylum Streptophyta; class Magnoliopsida; order Asterales; family Asteraceae; genus Lactuca; species Lactuca saligna. The sequence continues at coordinate 55,080,840 of NC_136419.1, forward strand.
AGAGTCTAGGTTCCAAAAATAGGTGAGGTGAGGCAGATAGTTCTAGAGGAGGTGCATAAGTCAATGTTCTCAATCCATTTGGGAGCCATAAAGATGTATAGGGATAAGAGGTTGATCTATTAGTGGCCTATATGAAAAGGGAAATAGCTTGGTTTGTTGAGCGGTGCCTAAATTATAGGAAAGTCAAGGCAGCATTAGAGACCCCACGACAAGATGCATCCCATACCCATTACCATGTGGAAGTGGGAAGATATCTAGCTCATTTTTGATAGATTGACCAATAGTGTGCATTTCATATCGATTGTCGAGAGCGTTCCAGCTGAGAAGTTTACTGACATCTACGTTCGGGAGGTGATAGTTCCACACGAAGTGCCAATTTCGGTGGTTTCAGATCGAGATATTCGTTTCACCCCAGGTTTTGGAGGAAGTTTCATGAGGAATTGGGTACTCAGCTACATTTTAGTATAACATACCACCCCCATACTGACGGCCAAAGGGATCAGAGGATTTAGACACTCGAAGATATGCTCAGGGCCTGTGTATTAGATTTTGGAGGGAGTTGGAATACTTACCTTCCACTGGTCGAGTTCTCCTACAACTATACTTATCATGCCAGTATTGATCGACCGCCATTTGAGATGTTATATGGAAGAAGATCAATGACCCCGGTATGATGGGGGTAGGTCGAGCATTAGGTCATGGGGAGTACTAATGTGGTAGTCAAGACCATTGAATTGATTCAGCAGGTGTGTGACACGTTCGAACCTCAACTTTCAGGTAGGAGATTTGGTGCTTCTGAAGGTGTCACCTCGGAAATGTGTCATCCGATTTTGGCAGCGGGGCAAACTAGGCCCCAGGTTCATTGGTCCTTTTAGGATCTCAGCTCGGGTATGCAAGATTGCATACTGGCTAGATTTGTCTGATGAGTTCACCTAGATCCATAACACCCTCCATGTGTCTCAATTTCAAAAGTGTGTAGTTGATGAGTCTACAGTTGTTCCTATAGATGATATTCAGGTTGATAATCACTTGAATTATATAGAGAGACCGGTGGTGATCTTAGATCAGAGTACAAAGGCTCTATACAACAAAGAAGTGTCTCTGGTCAAGGTCCAATGACAGCATCATAAAGGTTTTGAATGAACATGGGAGCTTGAGTCAGAGATGCAACAACACTACCCTGATTTATTCGAGGCAAAATATTTTGAGGGTGCAGTATAGTTCAAGTGGGGGAGAGTTGTAACATCTAATTTTTTAGGTATTCTATTTTGACCTTTGGATTATGATTTGATTGCAAGATTGGTCCGCAATGGCATTTGTATAATTTTAGCCTTGTGTGCATACACTGGGTGTACTCTTAGTATGTTGGGCGTATGTGGCCACGGTGAAAACCCTAATTTTTATGGTTTGGAACCTATTTAAGCATCTTTATCGCTGCATCCACCCTCTTATCTTCAACCTCCTTCCTCTTTTCGAAACCCTAAAGTGTATGAGTGCCTTGTGAAGCTTAAAGAGCCTTTTGGTGTCATTTTGGTGCTTTTAGAGAAGAAGGAAGAACCTTGAGGTTGTGATGTTTCAATTCAAGGCCTTGGATCCAACATCTACTTCCCTTTGTGCATCTTTTGGATATATAAAGCTCCAACCTTGGTGAGTATTTCATTTGGATCTGGTTTTAGTTTAAAGTTGGCACCTTTTTGTCCCAATCTTGATCTTTGTGAGTATGGAATACTCCAAGAAATTTGAGTATTCCTTTCAGATGTCTTAGGGTGTGTTATGTCATAAAAATGTGATCTTGGACATTGGTTTCTTCCCATGCATGGTCTAGGTTGTCTTAATGGGTCAGTAAATTAGGGTTTTTGTTATTAAGGCCTTAATAGCCATGCAAAACCATAAAGTTGGAACATTTATGGTTATGATCACCTTTTAGGGTATAGATCTGGATTTTGGACATAAGTGCTTAAGGATTAAGCACTTAATGAATAAAGTTGAGTGTAACCGTGTATGCTGGGCGTACCAAGGGGTACGCTGCACGTACGTGGTCAGCTCCCCGATTCTAGTTAACCATGTTGTACGCGCTATGTTCATATTGTGCACGCCCAATGTATTACCGAGTAAACTCGGTTGACTCAGTTGACTTTGACCTGGATTTTGACTAGAGTTTGACCTAGGGGTGTTTTATGTATTTTGATCTGCATGCTGAGATTGTGTCACTGAATTCATTAAGGTGACTAGTACAGTTGATCTCGGAGTAGCGTGCTATTCAGTTTGCTTATCTGTCTATGATGTGTGTTTTCTCACTATATCTTTGGGTCGAAGGCACCAATGTTGAAGTATTACTTTGTTATGTAAAATGCTAGTTGTGTCTTTGATACTTGCAGGAAAGACCAGGATCTGGCCCCAGGAAATTGTATGAAAGACAAGGAGCTGGCCCCTGGCTCTTGTATGTAAGATCGGGATTTGGCCCTCGACATTACATGGGAACACCATGGGAGTAGCCCATGAAACTTGTATGTAAGGCTGAGATTTAGCCCTCAGAATTGCAAGAAAAGACCATGGGGTAGCCCATGGTGTGATGGAACTACATCCTCCCCTCATGATTTCTACATTCTGAATAATTATACTCTGATGTTTTGAATATTATAACCGGGTGTTTGATTTTGTACAATTTTTGTACGATTTGATAAACTTCAAATGAAATTTTTTATCACAGTTTTTGGAAGTTACAATGTCATTAAATAGTTTTAATGAATCTTACAAGATATAGGAGATTCATAGTGATTTAAATTGGTAAAGTGCATGACCTAACCCTCTACATGTCGCAAAGCCAAATATGGATCCTAACCTTAGTAAATAATATATTATGGTTGATAAATCTATTTAAAGGACAAATAAAAAAAACAAGAATGGAATTAATAAAATTGAATGGTGTCTACAAGATTATCCAAAAAAAATCTATTGCAATAAAACCTCTCAAAAGGATTAGCTGGAATGACAACCAAAATTCGTAGATTAAGAATAGTTCTCACTTACGAATAGAAAGATCATGATTTAAATAAAGCTCTTCGTGAGGTTTCTCTAACCACTACATTACTAAACTATTCAGAACAGTTATTTTATTAAAATATTGAAGAAAAATGGAATTTTATTTGGTTAGGATTTAACTATGGTTATTAACTAGCTAACATTTACATATAATTTGTTCACTCTGATTTTGATATGAACAACCATGAAATGCCCATTAAAGAGTTGAATGAATGTTGAGACCTTTTGGTACTAACATATCCAATCATAGAAACTCCAACTTCAAATGCTCCCATATTCACTATCATGAATAAAAGTGTCTAAAAGAAAGAAAACCAGGTCACATATAGTTTGTGGTGATATAGCTAATCGAGCCCCAAACGACAAGGACAATAACAAGGCTTATTCATATACTTTTTCTGATAAACTATTGTTTCAAAAATTAAGAAAAAAGACTAATGAATCATAAATGTCCAATATGTATGATAGGTAAGACTAAAACATGGAAGATATTATTTGATCATGGATTACGAGCCCATTCTATTATCCATAGGACCAAATAATAACTCGTTTTGGTGAATGTTTAGTCAATAATAAGATATAATAATTCATAATACCATTGGAACAATACTTATAATCCTTAAGTATTTTAATGAAGGATAAATTATTAACTTTCACAAGCATGCACAGTGACTATAAAGTAGTAAAGATGACTGAATCAAGGAGAAGAAAAGTTGATCATGAATATCGGGATCTTGTTAATATTCATAGGATCAAAAAACATCCCATTCTCCCAAATGTTTATTTTATGGTTTTACAATTCAAAATTGTTTGTAGAAGATTACATAAGAGTGTGATGACTTATTTAGAATGTTTTAACATGTTTAAAAGAAAGTCACAAATCTGTGAAACTTGTGCAGTAACAAAAGGTTGATTCAAGTATTTGAGTGAAATATAACTTTATGGAATCATATTCTTGAAAATAAGAATTACATTGCCCAAAGATCCAATTGGATAGGATTTTTGGTATTCATGTGGGCACAAGTCTTATGATAAATGTAAGTCCTATTTGTTATGACAAATGATAAAAGCACTATGTGATAGTGTGAGTGTATTTCGGAATATTTTTGACTAATAGTACACTCATGTTATCCACAATACGTACTAATTCGAGTACATCTAAAATTTTGGATAAAATGTATCTGTAGATTCATTATCTTAAACATGTGAGCATGAAATGCATTACCAAATATCCGGTTGGATTGGATCTTGGATACCATTTTATTGTTAGTCTTATGGTAAATGCAAATCAATTTTATCAAGATAGATGACTCATCACTTGGTGATGAAAATATTTTTTGGAATTAGTTCGCACTAATGGACCATTCAGATAAACCACAATACATAGAAAAACTGACGTTGTGTGAATATGTTTATCTGAATAAACATTGAGACCTGAACCTTCCAGGCATTCATAGTTTTCATAAAATCAAGTTTGAGAATCTACCATGCAAAAGGATAAGATATTCCGATCCAATAAGATTGGTGAGCATCTTAGTCAAAACCATATCGATCATCTAAGGAATTATAGAAAAGTTCTTCATAAGCTCTCTCTACCCAAAACAGTGTTCTGGTGAGTGTCCGAGAAGAGAAACAAACCATTGTTTGATTTATTGCTTGATGAGTCAATTTATACTTAACAAAACAGTTTATGGAGTGTACCATGAATAGTGTTTCAAGAGTCCTTGGTCTTACACCAATTTACAAAGGTTTTAAAACACTCTTTAATGTGAAGTAAGGTTTCATACCTCGTTAGGTATATTTAGAAGTCTAGAATTATGAGGCTTACATTATTTGGTCAAGTACTCAAAAATTTAGGCCTTAGATTTGTTGAAACATGAAAAGTGAACCTCTAGCAATCACTCAATTTCCGATGTCAGTTGAGTCCAAGATAAGTCTCAGATGTGTAGAAGTTCCGAGATAAAGGGCAATTCCGAGATCATAAGCATGTTTAAGCGTTTAATGGGTTTTGTCTTATTAGTGATGTAACATTTCATAGAACATTTCTTTATGTATCTTTTAGATATCAGTTTGTCAAACACTGAGTATTTCATAGGACATTTCTTTATGTATCTTTTGGATTGCCCTCAAGAGGTGAAATAGATAGAATAGATTTAGGAGATTAAGATAAATAGTTTATTCATTTATCATAGCTTGATAAATTAATTGGAAACTGGTCGAAATTAATTTGGAAGTAATTAGAATTAATCAATAATTGATTAAAGGTGCAGGGAATGAATGTTAATTGTTCAAAAGTTGAAAAAGATGATCATTCTAGAAACCCTAAAGGGTATGGTCCATTTTTGAGGATCCTGGAGGCTTCCAGAATAAATTAAGGTAACAGATAATGAAATGATTTGAATCTGGATTAAATCTAAATTATTTAATTGATTCAAATATGTTTTGTCTGCAAGTTACCTCAATTATAAATATACCCTTAGAGCCTTAAGAATTTTGTTACTAACCTTTTTAAGAGTAACATTTCGTTCTCATGCTCCTTTTTCCTCTACCTTTTTTCTCTTAAATAGTCTAGGGCTAATTTTGGTGCTAGCCCTTCCAAGTGATTGCAAGGAGTTTGAAATATACAAGTGGTTAGGGGAAAATATGATTCTGTCCTAAAGGTTAGTAATCCCTTCCCTTTTGATAGTTCATATTCATGTACAATTCCTACATTTTTTTTTTCATAAAAGGGTTAGGTAATAAATTATTTCCAGAACATCATCATGCCATAGTGCAAAAATGTATTAATCCTCATTACAGCAAAAGTGTAAATTAAATAAAATTATAGTGATGAACATGCACATGTCACAAAGTCAAGCTGGCGCCTTCCCCTGATTAGAGGAACTACCTGATAAACATTAAATCAACAATTTCAAGTATAAAGCTTAGTGAATTTCTCAAAATACCATATACTACAATACTCATACAATGCATACCAATAAGGCTCTCAATTCCAATTCTAATCCACCATACAAATAAGGCTCTCGGCTCCAGTATCGATCTTCCCTGTCATTGGCTCTCGGCTCTAGTGTCGATCTACCATCAACCTCGGGTATCTAGGTTCTTAGCGCTAGTGTTGATCTACTTTCACCCTGTTTATCTAGGCTCTAAGCTCCAATGTTTATCCACCATCAACCCCTTCACATAATATGTTGACATATCATACATTCAAACAATCAGCATGAAAAAGACTATACTAGCCCACTTACCTAATCAACAGATTCCAATACATCTACATCCTATTATACAAATGATGTATACTATAACATATTTTATATTGACATAACTCACAAAAAAATGGTGAAACACAGCTACATGCTCAAACACATAAGAATTAGTCTCATGGACCACCCAGATATTTAAGCCAAACCCCTGTTTACAACTCATTCCTCAAAGTTTGATCAAAATAAAAACTTAGCCAACAGTCAACGGTCAACATAGTCAAAGTCAATTATCAACGATCAAGGTGACACGACCTACTCCTTGGTCGCATGGAAAACACTAAATGAGAAAATAGTCATAACTGGCCTTTGCAACTCGTGTCGCAGGAACCCAATGGTCATCTTGCACTTAATGGTAAATCAATCAACTTTTCCTTTAGGTCTTAATCCTTTAATACCAACGTTCAAAACTTTTAGAATGCTACAAAATATAGCCTTAATGGATAAATTCTCTTACTCTATCTATTTCCATGCGTCAAGCCAACCCAACACTAACCCTAAATTTATGTTCATCTCAAATACCCCCTAGGTCATGCATCGCATAAAACTTGTAACATCCTAAAAATCATGACAAAATTTTTTATTTTCAAAACCATTCCAAAATCCATAAATTACACAAAATATAGTTTCAAAACCAAAACCATGAATCATGGTATCCCAAAATCATAAATTAGACAAAAAACCAGGATGATATGCACAATCAAGTCTTTGCCTTGTCCATGTCCCCTGAAGTACCTGAAAACCATAGAGTGAATCTATAATCCAAAGCTTAGTGAGTTCCTCCAAATACCACATATAACTAATCATATAATAACATGCGTATATGAGCCTTCATCTTGATTGGACTGCCTCATAAATCCTACAGACTACCTAGACCGCTCTATGGGCCTACAGTCTGATTGAACCGCCTCACAAGGCCTATAGCCTATCTAGATTGCCCTGGGTATCTTGGCCTTCAACACAAAGCAAGATTGCCTCAACCCAACCATAATATGTTAACATATAAAACAAATAAACATAAACATATAGCCAACAAGTATAGGTGATCATATAGATCTACCAGTCTAATAGTTCACTACACTATAGCAACGTCCTATATGCTAGGATACATAACACAACTTAGTGGGCTAACATTGGAGTTGTCGGCCCACGAGAACAATTAGGAAAACTCACCTCACAGTCTAAAAGATAGCTGAACTGATCACTGCTCCAACGCTGAATCTACAGATCACCTATACCTCAAACATAGACCAAGCCTCAATCCATTACTCAAAATACCCCAAATGACCTAAAGTCAAACTTGGTCAAAGTCAACGGTCAATGGTCAAAAGTCAACCTCTAACTGGTCGCCACATCATGGCCATCCTTGGCCATGCCGTGGTAGTGAAACGACAAAACACATAAGTCCTAACCCTGTCGCCATGTCGTGGCAACGTAAGTCCACGCTATAGGCACTTGGTTCCTAACAACTTAATGGGTTAAGTCATTTTCTTCGATTCTAAGAGCTCCAAGGCTCAGATCTAGTCCATTATATAGTCTAAATGCATAAAGATCCCAACTTTATACATTTAGACTCTCCAAGAGATAAAGATATCAACTCCTAGGTCCAAAAGGGGGCAAAAAACAACTTGGCTTAATTAATAAGCACTTGATCTTGAGGACCTCTTATCCAACATTTCTAAAAAGGTTTCTTGCACCATAACTAACATAAAAATCCACACTTTTCATACATGCATGTCTAATGCATGTCTTAAACTCCTATTAGGTCAAAATGAGGGTTAATGGCCAAAAATCCATGCATGACACCAAAACTTATTTCTAATCTAGATCCAAAACACCAAATACTCCAAATAGCCTGGAGATTCATAAAGTTGCAAACTTTATGAGTCTCACCACTCAAACCCTTTAAGACATGAAGAAAAGGGAAAAAATCAAAAGATCTAACAACTTAGCAAAGAAAAGATTAGATTATGGACACTCACCAAGGTCCAGAAGATGTGCTAGCTGATGAAGAGGATTCTTGCAAAGTAAACTAACACACCAAGGGATTCATTCTCCTTCAAAGATCACCAAAACACCAAAAATGAGTTCACAATAGCAATAGGGGCTAGTGTTAGGGTTTCTGAGCTTGAGATGGTGATGGAGGTTGAATGATCACGAAATCATAGCCTTAATGTTCTTTAAATAAGGCCCAAAGCCCAAAGATTAGAATTTCTCTCTAAAAACACCTGCTACGTCGTGGCGCCTATGGCCATGCTGTGGCGGGTCATTTAATCATCACGATCCAAAATAATACTACCACAGCATCGTGAAGCTCCACCACATCGTGGCCACCCCAAAATAAAAGTTAATATTTAAAGAATGACGTATACCTGGAATGGGTGTTACAAAAGGAATGAGAAAAAGTTAAGTTTCTACACTCTCATGGGTTCAAAAGACCGCAAGATTCAAGCTTTGGACCTGGAGTTTGCCAAACTCCCCCATAGTCTCATGAAATGGTCCATAAAATGCTTACAATACTAGATATAAACATGTTAACACATAAGGCTCCAAGCTTGAAGACTTTAAAAGGTCACAGAGATGCTCAAATGGATGGATCTTTCTTGAATGAAGTTTCCGTGCACTCCAAGGCTCACTCTTCTCCTTCAAAATACGAAAACGAGGACACAAAGCTCAAATATGCAAGATATGGAGGCTATGGTTTGTAATAAGTGTTCTATAAAGGTAGATATTTAGAATGGAGCAAACCATAAACTTCTTGTTCCTTAAGAAGGGCTCAAGGCTCGAGATCTACGAGTTTAGGCCCTAGCGGCAACCTACATAAGGTTGTGTCGCTACCTATTGACATGGCATCGGCTGAGACAACTAAGTAGTCGCGTTGTGACCTTACCAAAACCCCAAATCAATCTTAACTTAAGGAAAATTAAGAGATAATCTACATACCAAAAATGGGAATGGAATTAATATTAGAGTACTTAGGGTTGGGTTTGATTGCATGTCATGCATTGTATAACTAGTCTTCATTGTTTAGTATCGAAGTTTTCTTGATAATATGTTTTCTGGAGATAGGGTTTTAAAGAGTTATAAATTCAATGATTAAATACAAAGAGATTTTAAGGAGTTTTAAATTCAATGATACCCAAAAATTGACACACTCTTTGGTTGATGTAGGCAATGTTTGGGAGGAGGTGAGGTTCGGCATTGTCGGCACCACATCTCATAGCCTAATAGCTTAAAACTCCTAATCATCTAATATTTATTGTTTAGTTTCATCAAACATCATTCTATTTTAGATTTAAATAACTGTTAAAATTACATGCTCCAAGATATTACGAAGAAATCTACTACATGGATTGTGAATATGTTAAAGCGGATGAGGTTAATATCTTTTCCCCTTTGTCTCTATCTAAATCTCAAATAATATTGAAGATGACATTTTTGTTGGATGACCTTTCCCATAATGTACTAGATGTGTAAAGTTTTGAACTCTTTTGTTTTTGTGTTTCCCACATTTGGCCCACTACCCATGACAAATTCACTCTTGGGTCCCTGCCAATTATTTAATTGCACATACTACTTTAGGACGACAGTTGGCAACCTCTGATTGAATGATTATTGAAACTAGTCTGACTCTGTCATCTTAGATCTTTCTGTTTCTGTACAATATTAAAAATATGTATTTTTTATATTAGGCAACGAAAGTATCAACATGTGAAGTCTCAAAAAAAAAAGTGCAAATATAACAATGAATAAAATAATTAAAGAGTGTATTTCCACGGACGTGTATGTAATTTACTACTGGTAATCTTTGTTAAATTAATTTATATTTTTGGTTTATAATTCATATTTTATACCAAGATTAGAGGTTTTGATGTATTTTTATTATTTGTATATAAGAAATATGCAATGCAATTTTAATATTTTGAGTTAGTTTACGATTTAATTTTAATTTTTTTTTATTTTTATAATTCATATTTTATATGAAGATTAGAGATTTTGATGTATTTTCATTATTTATATAAATGAAATATTCGATACAATTTTAATATATTGAGTTAGTTTACGGTTTAATTTTAATTTTTATTTTTTGAACATAAAACTCATAATTATATTATATTGTGTTCAAATTAACAAAACAATTCTTATTTTTTCAACAAAAAATGACAGATTATAATATAAAACTAGATAATCGAGATTTTTTTGTTTAAAAAATAATTGTTGGATTAAACCATAAACCGACTCAAAATATTGTAACTTTATCATAGATTTCTCCTTTATATATATGATAATCCCTTAAGGGCTTTCCACATAATTTATCTAATAACAGTTGCGTTCTAGTTATGTCCATGTGATACATGTTCTATCATTGTATGAGTTTGTTGATACTTTTGTGAATGCTTATTCTTTTGGTTATTTCTTGAGTTTAAATACAGTCTAAGCATTCGAGATCCTACCTCTTGGACTGTAGAATTATCATTTTGGTATATATTTTTAAGTTTTAAGTAATTTAACAAACGATTAGCGAGTCCACACAAAGAGTAATATTGCAAAAAAAAAAAAAAGAAAAAAAGAACAAGAGCACCGTAATTATGAGGTTCACATGATTAGAATGATTTGCTACTTCCACGTACGAACATGAGAGAGAGAGAGAGAGAGAGACTATTGATACTGTTAAAATACAATTGCTTAGCTTGGTTACACAAATTTGAGAAATCTATATAGAGGAGCACAATGATATAAACTCTCCCAATAAGGTTAAGCCTGGGAACTTTAACGAATTTGACCCATGACTCATATTAGATTGCTCTATCGCCTAGAAAGGCAAATAATGAATGAACCTCTACAACCCAACATAAGGTTAATACCTTGTAAAAATATTAAGGGACTTGAAAAGAGCGAGCTACATTATGGTTAAGGATGAGCATATACACTCTTGGATTTTGAAATTTTTATATAGATTACTATGTTATAATCCGAAGAAACCACGATCAGTATATTTAAAAAAAATTATAAATAAAAAAAATAATAAATATAAAAAAAAACAAGATATTGTCGATTGTAAGTAATTATGAATTATATTGTTAAGCAAAATAAACATGATAATGTTATTAGGATACGATTTTGTATGTTCAAAATTTGAATTGAATTTGATTTGTTATAAAAAAAAATCATATAAAAGAGACATTCTAAAAAACTGACATATGTTTTATGTTTCATCTATTAGAAGTCTTAGATGTTAAAATTTTAGATGGACATTTGTGTAATTCTTTGATGGACATGTTGTTTACCTAAATAAAAAGAAACATAAAAGAAAAAAGTTGGAGGCCTATGGGTTATAAAAAGCAAAAATCATAATAGGTTTTATACAGTTGATGTATTATTTTACAAATTGACCCATGTACTTGTAAGAAAATGAAACAGAAATATAAGCTAAACGATAAAAACGTCTAAATAGTAAATACTATATATCTTATCTTGACGTACGATAACATTTAACTACGTGCTATTACAATTTTTTATCCCTTAAACTAGAAGCATTTAATTTAATTTGGTAAATGTACTCATTATTTGTTTTAAAACACTTAGATAGTTGTTTACCAAAGGATTTATAGTCTAACGCTATAAATGTTATTCTCCCTCTTTAAGGTTAAGGGCTCGAGTCTTGTCAGGAACATATATAAATTTAGGAGTAGTTTAGAATTAGATCTTTGAACTTTGGCATTAAAATTTATTAGTATTTTTTAAATTATGTTTGATCTTTGACGTTAAAATTAATACAATACTTGTATTAGATTGTATTATTAACAACAAAATATCAAATTTTTTGGACCTATTTGTTTTGTCACTTAAAACATTTATTAGTATTTTTAAAATTATGTTTTATCTTCGGCATTAAAATTAATACTATACTTAAATTAGATTGTATTATTAACAACTGTATATCAAAAAAATTTTGACCTATTTGTTTTGTTACTTAATTTAATTTCGATATCCCTGACTTTGAATCCTAAATTCAAATATATATATATATATATATATATATATATATATATATATATATATATATATATATATATATATATGTATGGTTAGGTTCATTTGAGACCACCTATATTTTGTGAGACCGTAAGACGCATTTTTTTATTTATTTTTATTTATTTTTTATTTATTTTTAGTTAATTCATGTTTCGAAAATAATATTTAAAAAAAGAATTTTTTGATTTTTCCATTTATTTTGTATTTTAAAATTATTTTTAGAATATGTACAGTTTAATATTCTATTTAGAATATTTTACGTATTTTTCAAAAAAATAGAATTTTTTTTATTTTTTTATTTTTTTTAGTTAACTCAAGTTCCGAAAATAATATTTAAAAAAAAATTTAGATTTTTCCATTTATTTTGCATTTTAAAATTATTTTTTAGAATATGTCAATGTAATATTCTATTTAGAATATTTCACGTATTTTTCAAAAAAAAAAACAGAATTTTTTTTATTTTTTTTATATTTTTTTTAGTTAATTCAAGTTCCGAAAATAATATTTAAAAAAAGAATTTTTGGATTTTTCCATTTATTTTGCATTTTAAAATTATTTTTAGATTTGGTCTCACGGTCTCACAAAATTAGAATGGTCTCAAATGAACCTGAACTTTTATATATATATATATATATATATATATATATATATATATATATATATATATATATATATATATATATATATATATATATATATATATATATATATATATATATACACACACACAGTAATCTCTTAATGAGCTTTCCACAGACCACATAATTTGTCAAATAACAATCTTTGATTACGATTTGAAGACAAATTAAAAATTTGTTGGTTTATGCTAGCAAATTATCAGAAAATAAAAATGAAATTATAGTACAAAAAAATGACTTTATGTAAATCATTTAATATTTGAATGAAAGCTGTTGGATGCAACTAGAAAAAAGAGTGGATGAGTCGTTATTGTGCTGTGGGACGAAGAAAACGGCCTATTTGGTTTTATCCTGGTCCACTTAAGCTTTGCCAAGTCACGACGACAATTGTAACAATGTCTTTTTCCTATGAAGTGCATGGTTTTTAGGATGCCACGTCCATCATTCTTGAATTTTTTTAAAACCAAATAAAAAATAAAAAAGTAATCTAAAAGTATTTTTTGTAATTTATTAAACAACCACAAAATGTATTTTAGAAATAAAATGAAGGGTGTGTCTTTTCCACAATCATGAATCACAAAAATATACTAATATTTGAAATGAAATATTAGAATGTCGTAATTGAAAACAAAAAACAGAAATAAAACACCATACTAAATAAAAACATATTGTTATTTTTTATTAAACCCAATAATGAGTACACATAGATATATATATCTTAGTAATGTTTTTTAAGGATTGTAGATTAACCATGGTGTTTAATAAAACAAATATCTTACTATGATATTTTATTGTATAAAACATTTTATTATTTAAAAATGTAGAACAATATTTAAACATTATTCAAGGGATAAATATGACTAGGTGATACATATCCATGCTGTTTGCAGAGAACAAAATCTTAGCTAAAAAATGGGAGACTTTTGGCAGATTGGTTGTGGAGGTCATGGGCTTGATTGTGACTCTCTCAAGCTGTTAAACAGTGAAGCTTGACAAAATATGTTGACCAATTAAACTTTATATAAAATTACCTTTGATTTAATTGATTAAAATTTTTATCGTTTTAAGCTTTTAATTAAAATAGTTAAGTAATTGTTTTTATCTTTATTCATACACAACATTTTTTATCCATACACAATAATTTATGTATTGAAATATTATATTGTATAACTCTATAAAACATAAATTATTTGTATGAAAAAAAATTGTTTTGTACGTATCATTTTCTTTTTATAAATTTTATTTCACAAAAAATGTTACAATCACTCATTATTTCTTTTTTATCAAACACTCTTTTAATTCATTTAAAAGTAAGATTCAAACTAATATGATTAAATATAAGTATTTATATGTAGCCGTGTGACAAAGGATAGTATAAATAAGCTCAAAGAGTTTAATATAAAAGAATATGATTTTATATGTAACTTCAATCAGGGCCGACCTTCAGGGTGTGCAGCTGCATACGATCCTGAAAAACATACGCCCCGAAATTTTGTGAAATTATTTTATTTGATATTTGATAACTTTTATATTTCATATTATTCAATCTTAGAGGTAAAAACTGTTTGGTTTAGCCGGTTGAATACTATATAGTATATACCATCGTTGTCAAAATCGTGATCCTGATCGTAGGATCGTACGATCCTAGGTATGAAAAACGATCCGGATCGTAAAAGGATCGTATTTTGGGTAGGATCGCAGGTAGGATCGTAGGATCGAGATCTGATCCGATCCTACCTTCCTTTATTTTTTTTTTATTATTTTTTTTTGCAAATGAATTTTTTTTACCACTTTATGTCTTTTACCCTTTACAAATCTATCATTTATCATTTTTTATTGTGATTTATCACTAATATTTTGAAGTTTTTATAATTTTTGAACTAAAAATTAAATGTTTGAAATATTTTTAATGATTAAATATTATAAATTAAAATTATATTATATTTTGTGGGATTTTAGAATCTCGATCCCGATCTTGCAAACCAAAAAACGATCTTAGATAAGATCCCGATCTTGACAATATTACTATATACTCCACTCACCTTTCCTGTTCTTATCACGGATGATGTAGGTTCGATTCCTCCGGAAAACAGTTGCTTAATTTAAATAGATTTTTAGTCACCTTACACTTTCAGCCCTTCATTTATCTTTCATATTTTACAATCTCTCACACCATCCAATTTCTTTACAAAATCAGTTTTTAGAAATAAATATTTATCCCCTCAATTTTAGAAAAATGGCATTTGTCTTTTTTTTTTTTTTTTTTTTTTTAACTAATTTAACGTTACTGTTTAGACAATTTACCACCTTTTATATATATATATATATATATATATATATATATATATATATATATATATATATATATAATAATAATAATAATAATAATAATAATAATAATAATAATAAAAGAATAGTTTACTTTCCTTTTGATATGTGTCATCTTATTAAGACTTCTAATTAATGCATATTTTATTCTTATTTTGACATGTGTTATCATATATATCTCCTAATTAATACATAACATTTATATACCTATTAATTCTCCATTTCAAATTTTAAAATTTAAATTTTTCACTCTAATTATGTTAAATTAATAACATTAGAATAAAAACTAAAATAAACTTAATACACATTATAAAGTGATATAATTTCAAACATTTATTTAAATCAATGATTAAAATTTATATAACTAAAAAAATACTCTTAATTAATAATTTATTTAATATAATTGATTAATACTTTTTAGTTTTTATTTTAAAAGTTAAATTAATTGTATACTGTGGTTCCCACGGGTTATAAACTAATATATATATATATATATATATATATATATATATATATATATATATATATATATATATATATATATATATATATATATATTTGTTATGATTTGCACATGGCTTTCAAAATCAATGAACCGACTTCAATTTAAATTGATAAATAAAATATATTATGTTTGACACCTTAATGTTTTATATTTATATACGAATAAAATTGAATATACTTTTCGATTTACTTTTACTTTTACTTTTACTTTTACCTTTTAGTAAAAATTAAAAATAAAAATAAAAATAATATTAAATTGAAAGTATATTCATAAGTAATATTGTTTATTACTTTTCAAAAACTATCCTTTTGAGTACACTCAAACATTGGACATGCATGCAAATCAAAGTCATCAATAAAATGTATCTTCGTGTCTATTTGGATCCAAGGTTGTTAAAACCACGATTTGTATCGTAAGATCATACGGTCTTACGACTCTAGATATGAAAAATGAAGTTAGATCGTATTTAGGGTAAGATCGTAGAATTGGGATCTGATCCGATCTCACCCTCTCATTGATTATATATATATATATATATATATATATATATATATATATATATATATATATATATATATATATATACAAAAAAAATAATTATTATAAATTAATAAATTTACCACTTTACCACTTTACGATTTTTTACTCTTTACGTGTTTAGCATTTACCTTTTTTTGTTGTGACTAATGTTTAGAAGTTTTTATATGTTTTGAAGGAAAACTGAATATTAAAGATATTTTACATGTTTTAAACTTATAACTTTAAATTATGTTTTTTTATGGGAACTTAGAATTCTGATTTCGATCTTCTAAACCTAAAAACGAACTAATATAGGATTACAATCTTGACAACATTGTTTGGATCTATTGTTTTTCCAAAACAATTGTTGTTTGGGTAAAAAAGATAATCGTAGATGACATGATCGTCGGAAACTGATTAAATCAATAATCTTCGGGTAATTTTGAATTCGATAAAAATGTTCAATTGTAAAGTTGTTCAAAAAAACATTTACTAACTAAATGTATACATGAGTTAAAGTTCATTAACTTCACAAGTTATTAACCCTTATTAATAATATCATATTAATATCATTTCCACATTGAGTATTTATTTTCAACTTGTCAAAAATAAATGTTTTTATTGTAAAATATATAAAGATTAGATGATAGATTTTTTTAACCGATAAATATATTAAAAACTAACACCCGCCCAACAAGAAACTAGACGGGATAGAGAAAGGAAACAAAGTACAAAAGTTTTTAAAAAAGACAAGTTACAAATTACATTCAAATGAATGGACAATCAGACCATTCATTCCAGTTATATTTGCACTTCGTCTTTTGATGTTTAATCCATGTAAGGACCTGTGATTTTATGTTATCATCCACATTGGTCGGATTAATATGATTTTCTTTGAAGGTCCGGTCACACCTTGCCTTCCAAATCCACCATAATGTTCAATAACAGATGGTAATCAATGTATTTCTCTTCCTTTGACAAACAGACCCATCCTTAACGAAATCAATTATATCAAGGACTGATGTAAACTGAGGTGGCGTTGGAATATCACACCATCTAAGGATACAATCACACACTATTGAAGCAAAAGGGCATCTAATGAGGACATGAGTCGCATCCTCCTCTTCAGAGTTATAATAGGTACAAGAAGAAGATCCTTGAATTGATTCTCTTTTTCTCAACTCCCGAAGGGTTGGAATTCTCCCCTGATATGCACACCATATGAAGCATAGAACTTTTATAGTCACCTCTCCAATCCAGTCAATATTGCTTAATGAGACCGCGAATGTTGGTTTGTCGATCATTCTCCTAAGTATATCGACATGGTAAATGTCATCCAATGATATGCCACACTTCCATCTATCCATCGTCATCGAAGGTTGAAAGTTTCTTATCAGAGAGGATAAAGCATGTAACTCGTGTACCTGTCAGCCGAAGATGGGGTTGATTTGCAGTTCCAAGTGTGATGACCAATTTGGATTCTATCAGCAACTTTACACGATTTCTATCTCTCCAAATGATATAACTCCAGGAAGGCTAGTTTTATGGGGTTGTGGCCCTATCCACTGATCAAGCCAAAATAGAGTATTATCCCTTTTACCTGTCTGTTTCACCATTATTTCATCCATATCAATACTCAATTCTTTGAGATCTTCTTTGATTCCAGCTACATTGTTCCACGTCCCTGTAATGACGGTTTTTGAGATTATATTCGATGGTGTATTTTCGTAAGTTATGTAACTATTACTTGGAAGCACTTTTATGATGTTAACCCTCTTACATGTTATCAAACATTTAATAATAGTACTTCTATTTTTCTACAAAGTTGTTACCTATTGAGTTTAAAATTAATTGACAAAACGATGATGTATAAAATTCCGTGACATTTAGTGATCTAATTATGTATTAACCTCCTTTGACTCGATTGAAATAAAATGAATTTGATTTTTCAAGAGTTATGTTGGGTTATGTTATATAAAATGCAATGATAATGAAAAACGCCTTGAAGAATCTTCAAGGGAAAAAAAAAAAAGATCCATCTCCAGGGAGTCCAGTTCCCTAACAAAGCCCAAACATCAAAGAAATTATCCAACTTCTGTAATAAGCTTTCGTCGTGTTCGTCTGTTTTAGGGTTTCCTGGTATCGTTTTGGGTAGATTTCGCTTCTTTCATTCAAATCCTTCAAGGTAAATACTTTTCGTAGCTGTTATATGTTAAATTTCCTTCAACTTTATAACCAAACTTGTGAATTAATGCCCTTAAAACGCTGTTCTCCTCATCCGCACCGAAAACAATTGAAATTGAGTTGTTTGACTTTGTTTTTGTTGTATATGACGCAAATTGCTCTTTTGATGTTTGTCTTGATCAAATTGTTGGTGTTTGTTCCTGATTAACACTTAAATTTGTTTAATTTTGGGTTATTGCTTTATGTTCGCACTCAGGAACAGTGCTATTGATACATTTCTATGCTGATTCCAGCTAACGAATCAGTAATTGATTAGCTTAAAGCGAGAATGTCAAAACATGAAAGAAATCGGATAAACCGAGTGCATCATCTGTCCCCAGATCATAACTGGTTACTAATCGAAACTATAAATAACAAGTTCTTGCGTCTTCTTCACTTTCCTCTTTCTCAATCATAATCATTAGTTTGTTCTCCATTGTAGCCTTCGTTCCTATCTTCAGAAAATCTGCTTTGGTGAAAAAAAAAAGCCCAAATTGTCTCTCGTGTATCCTAATTTCTGAATCCCTACGAATTTGAGTTCAAATATTCAAAGATATCCTTTCATCTTTTTTCAGGTATAACAAAATGTCTGGAAGGAATCGAATGCCACGGGGCCCACGTGAGGGCCCAATACACCGGGCCCACGGCCCCCTCCCTCCTCACCCTGCTGCTCTTGAAGAAGAACTTGAACTCCAACATCGAGACATTCAAAGAATCATGGCTGAAAATGGACATGTAGTAGAAGAAAATGTGAGTCTTCAAAGGGAATTAACTGCTGTGAAAGATGAGATGCATAGATTAGGTCAAATCATCCCCAAATTACATGCTGAAAAAGATGCAAGAGCCAGGGATTTAATTGACAGAGGAATGAAACTCGAGGCTGAGCTTCGTGACACTGAGCCTTTAATGGCAGATGTAGGACAATTAAGAAGTGAATTCCAGAAATTGACTTCATTAAGGCAAGAATTGTCTAGTCAAATTCAAGGTTTGACCAAAGATACAAGTAGATTGAAGGCTGAAAATGAACAGGTGGTTGGACTTAAGACTGATATTGATGGTATGCATAAAGACCTTGTGGATATGAGGTATGAATTTGTACTTTGATGTATTCAAAATTGTTTTTTTATTTTGAGATTTATTTAAATATGTATTGTGTATAGGAGAGATTATGAAATGATGAAGAAAACAAATGAAGAACATGTGATTCAAAAGGAAGCAATGGAAAAGAATCTTATTTCAATGGCTCGTGAAATTGAGAAGCTTAGAGGAGAGCAAATGAGGGCACGTGGACTTGGTACATTTTCTTTCTCTCACACACACACACATTATTGTTTGTCTTGTGAATGTGGGAATGTCTAAAACACCCTTGGTTAAGTTTAATGTGATTAACTAGAAATTTTATATGAATGAAGGTGGTGGAGGATATGAAATGTTAAATGGAAACCCTAATATGAGGTATCATTCAGGTGGTGGATATGGTGGTGGTGGTGGTTGGGGATCTTATGACCACCGAGGACCACCGCGTTATTGATAACAACATCCTGGGTACTACCTCATTGACATTTCTTGCCAGCTGGACATAAAGGGTATGTATGGATTGATGCCAAATTTACATTTTATCTTATGTGTAAATATAAAATGTAATTTCATCTTTATGCATGTTTATGGATAATTGCTTGTGTTTATTTTAGAGTAAATTCTATATTTCGTCTTTCTGCTATGTCAAAAGTTACCAATGATATAAGAATGAAAAATACACAATATATAATATGCAATGAATGATTTGCACCAATAACTAACCCGAGGTTATAAAATCTCTAAGAGAGAAGCATGACTCTAGGTGAGACATGTATGAATTGTAAGTCTATCAATCATGTGGAGGGATGTTTAATGTATGAATTGTGCACTACTAATGAGATCTTTATGTTCCATGTATGACTTGATACCATTGTTTCACCAAGTAATGACATGGCTAACTAATAGCATCTAGTTGCTCGACAACCACATGCACCATGCCTATCGGTGTCCATCCACACTAAAATCAACTCTTAAACGCCTTTGCAAAACTCTTTATATTCATTTAAAGACACCAAAAGTCGTACAATAATAATCAGGATGCGATTCGATATAGAACATATGATGCATAAGTAGTAGAAAGTAAGAAGTATACATTTTTAGGGGAAGTTTGTTTAGAAAGCATTATGTACACACCTTGAAAAATACCCCAAAATCCTTCTATTAACTTGCAAGGGCTTTTGGTGACTTATGGCATTAAAACATACACTTTCAATGGCATAAATATCTAATAAAATGTATAAATCACCAAAACACTCAATATATACGCTAATGATCACGATTTAGTAGAAGAAGATCAACACTAGGGGTTATAGAGACAAATTTCTTACTACTAAATTGTGTGATTTCACTCGCCAATCGCACAACAATTGAGTTGCCCAAGGTTTCCGAAGCAAACTCCAAGAAAGAATTGGTCATTCTTCCTTTTGAACCATATAATTCACAAAACTCTCCTTCTATCCTCTCTCCTCAATAGATCACAACAAAAGAACGCTAGATAGTTTCTATTCAACATTTATACTTTTCTCCTACCAAGGAAATAATTACATTACCAATGCCTTATTCCCATAAGAATAGGCAAAGAGAGGTAAGAAGTAAGCAGATTGTGTTGGTAGTTTTAGTGTTATCAATATATTTTAGTGTAGTTATTATTAATATTAAGATAGACTAATTTATATTTATTCATAGAGTCTGGAGGTACGAGGTGCATACTCGGAGTGATAAATGTGAACTCAGAATATGGGGGTCCAAGAACAGCACCCCTAGTGGGGTCTAAGAGACAGTGTTACATCATGATGTCATATGATAGTTATGTCTTATGACTAACCCGTTTTTGGCACCAAAATATATGTAACCTCCATTTACCAACTTATAACCGATTTCTTACATCTGTATAAAGATGATGATTGTTTTAAAATCGGGTTGATCATTCATACACTCGAAAATCATACTTCCGATTCTCTCTATCTCATCAAGAACACAAAACAACTAGGTATTATTATGTGTTTCAAATTTCGAAGTGACTTGACTTTTAAAATGATTTTCTCGGATTATCTCAAATCAAATTTCGTGATACTCCAAACATATTAAGTTGAAATCACATATTTTGAAAATGATTGCAATCAAGATCCTAAAAACTATCCAAATAAATATTGATATTTTAAAGACCGCTAGATCTAAGAGGCTGCTAATGAAAATTCCACCCGGAATGAATAAAAAAACTAGGGCGTGTGACGATAGGAAAAGATAAATACAAACATTACAACTGAAAAGTACATAGAATTAAACATAATGCCTTAAGTATGTAAATAATGAATGAATACACATATAACATAAGAATATTCTAGCACTAAATTAGGAAACAAATGCTATCGAAACAAGCCGAAAGTTAATGAGAGACAAGAGTAAGATGGTAAAGATTGCACATGATCCATAAATGGTGGAAACTAATTAAGCTAGTTCCTAGATAACTAGATCTCAATTTTGATTTTGTATATTTCAAATTTATGTTCGATTTTAATGATTAAGTTTGATAAATTATGTTTGTTGTGGATCGAAGACGAAGGAGATGAAGAAATCGACACAATACGGAAAAAGTGGTCATTACGCTTTAGGAACCATCAATTCAACAAATCAAACTGTGGGAGTAAATCCATATTTTATTTTACATATCATGATAAACATTGAACGTTAAATACCATATAAAATGCTGAAGAACAATAAAATAAAAGGACTAATTAATAATGATCTCTTGAACTCCAACACTTAGGAGTTAATTAGTTATGGGACATGAATCGGGTACCTATCGATACAATCGAACCAAGGCCCATCCATTGAATTTGTTATGTTCCTGTTACACATCCAAACAGCACTATTGCATTTAAATCCACTCCCTAAAGCTATTTGCCAAATCCTATCTCCTTCCTTCATCATCCCTTTAGCTTCCAAGTAACTAAGCTCATACCACAAAGAAGACGACGACGTATTCCCAAACCTATGCAATGTCATCCTTGATGGCTCCATGTCTTGCCACGTCAGCCCTAATTCTGTCTGCATGTTGTTTATCACACCCCGACCACCCGCATGCACACAAAAATGCTTGAACACCCGCTTGAAATTAGGCACGTAAGGTTTTGTGTCCTTACGCTTAGACACAACTTTCTTGATTACATTCTTAAGAAAAAAAAACACTTCTGTTAAAGGAAGGACTTGAAGGGCAAATGCATGGATATTTGCTTTCAAAGCTTGACGAGCTATGTTGGGCAAGTCTTTGGAAAGCGAAATACCTATTTTACCCTCTGAATCCTCCATTTCATGGATACACTTATACGCTTTATCAAATGAGCCTATGTGGGTTCGAACCACGTGAAGTAAACGATACTTTGATTGCTTGCGAAAACATTTTTTGTTGGACAACAAAACACTCGCACCACCCATGCGGAAGAGGCAGTTTGGTAGAAGCATGGAACGATCTTTTCCGGTGTAGTAAAACAGTGTTATAATCTCGGTGGTGATAATAACAGCGTTTGAATTCTTATGAATTTTAAGAAGATCACGAGCTAGATTAACAGATATCAATCCAGCACTACACCCCATGCCAGAAAGATTAAACGTTTTTACATCTTCTCTCATGTTATATCTTCTCATGATCATGCTTGTTAAAGAAGGAACAGGCGCAAAAACACTAGTGTTTACGACAAGAAAGTCGACCTCCTGTGGGTTTAACTCCATTTTTTTAAAAAGCGAATCAAGGGATGAGTAAATGACGATTTCGGCCTCGTTTCTTGAAGCTTCAATGGAGGGAGTTGGAGGGAGACTGTGCATCGCTGGGGGTAAATACGTCTCGTCGCCTAAACCTGATCGAGCCAAGACTTTCATTTGGAAGTCGACACTTTCGGGGTGGGAACTTAGGTTGATACGGGAGTGCCTTAAGAAGGCGTCGGAGGGTGATTGTAAACTTTTTGGGGGGTTGCAACAAGCGTAATCCACCAAGTAAATTGAAGGGTGTTTGGAGATAAAAGATAGAATGAAGAACGTGATGATGACGATGATGATGGAGAGTGAAAGAATGAGAATGGGTTTCATGGCATCATCGGCATAAAGAGTTTTGAAGAATGAAAGAAAGATGTCCAGCGTCATGATTTGTGATTCGAGTGTGGGACGATTGTAAAACTGCTGATGGAAGCTTGGATTTAAAGAAGAGGATGAAGATTATGGAATACATAAGGTGGTTGAGTATATACCAAATGTGCCAATAATTACAAAATAGAAGTATCTTTTATAGTGATCCGAGCCCATTTTAACTCATTATGTTATTATATATTCATACAAATACCAACATGTTTTGAAAAAATATTGTTACATTTTTAGTCCTGGATCTTTCCTTTTTGTTCCATAATCTACCCAAAATCTATTTCTTTTATTGTTTGATTAATATTTTAAGACACAACTACAAAAATAGTCTCCGTGGTTAGTTGAAAGTTATATTTTTGTTTAAAAAGTGATCTATATTGTTACATATTTTTTAATGAGAATTTTATAGAAAGTTTGGTCCAATATAATGAGATTTTACAATTACTTTTTCATTTTCTTAATTTATTTTTATTGTAAAAATAAGGAAAAAAAGGAAAAAGGAAATATACACCCAACCCATCCTCTCTCTCTCTCTCTCTCTCTCTCTCTATATATATATATATATATATATATATATATATATATATATATATATATATATATATATATATATATATATATATATATATATATATACCACTTTTATTATCATTTTTTGTTTAGAACAATGAGTTAATGATACGTTCTCTTCCTAGGTTACTGAGAATTATTAGTATAAGTGTTTTAATCACGATTTGTTCTCCTGTTATAGTATATTGTATGATCCTCCCTGTTTCTCTTCATAGTATGTTCCTCCTTGTTTCTCTTTATAGTATGTTCCTCCCTGACCTAGTTATAGTATGTACTGAACCCCTAAACTATACATATTATAGTCTACTAGTATGTTTACTTGAACTGATACTGATTTGAATAAAAGACTCATTTATCTACTGAGTTATGATTGTACTTTAAAAATGGTGTTTTAACTTTAAAAGAGTTTTTGAAATAGTTTTAATCACCTTATAAAGCGTAAGAAACCCTTTGAATATGATAGTTATCACAAATAACATTTACACAATTATCATTGTGTTCAACTTGTATTCCCCCCTTAAAAGCATTTAAAACATTTAAAAGATTGATTATAGAGGTATGAACTCACTTCGTAAGAGTGAATCGGACAACGTTTCGTTTCTAGGTTTCTTGACGTAATCGTGGGATTTCTGGTGAAGAAACGAGCTTCACACGGGCAGCACTTCGATTGGAAAGACGCAAGTTTCTCGGGAACTTCGGGACTTCAGGCTTCCGTCAGGGCTTGGACACGTAACCAGGGCATCGGGGTAGTCTCGGGATGCTTAACACAGAGTAAAAGTAGAAAGGGAAGTATAGTTGAGCAACCTAAACCCGAGACCTTCAGTTTCTATTTATAGGGAGTGATTTTGGAGCTCACGTCGTGAGCATGGAGTGACTCACGGCGTGAGGTCGATCCTATCCACCTGCTGACTCGACTTCTGACAGTCCAACGCTGGAAATCCTATCCATCCCTGGCTCATGTCGTGAGTCCACTGATAGTGTGGGGATTCCTGTCCCGAACTTCAGAAATTCATATCTCTCGCATACGAGCTCCGATTTTGACGTTATTTATATCTATGCGTATGTGAGATTATGCTCTACAAATTTCGTTTAAACTCCGTCCGCTAAATTTGACTTTATTTTTAATATTCTATTTTTAACAAGCCGGAACTAGAAAAGTCCCTTAAAAATTCATAACTTCTTCATCCGATGTCCGTTTTCGTCTGTCTTTTTACCATTGTACTACTATTGTCGAGATCTTCAATTCTCGTTTAGGTTGCGTTGACTAAAAGTCGCTTGATCTCTATTTTGAGTTTTTAGATGTCTACTACTATATCCGAAACTTAGAAAAATAATACTTTCTCATACGAAGTTAGATTTGAATGTTCTTTTTATGTATGTTTACAGTTTAATGATATCTACGACCTTCATTTAGATACCTAAGGCTAAAAGGTATTCTATTGGAATTTCGCGTTTTATGCTTAACAATGCTTTAACGGCTTAAAATTTTCGTGTTGTCACATCATCCCCCTGTTAGATAGAATTTCGTCCTGAAATTTGATTTCCTAAATGTACTCTTAGGGTTTCGCTCTTCTGAATGGCAGAATATCCACTCGTAGACTTGGGCAACTTTGCCCTAATGCTCATGATAGGATTCATACCTGATCCATCTATCATGACCTCGTGTATACAAGTCGTATACACTTAATAGTGATAGGTGGGTTGTATTCGTCCGTAGCCTCTGTGCTCGAAATTGATCTGTTGGACGAGTGATAGTTCGGAAAGATCTGCTGAGTATACGGTGGCAAGGTTTCGGAGGGCAAAGTAGTCCTCGCATGAGTACTTCGAGATCTAGAAAACAAGAGACAATACTGAGGTCTAGTTCGGGTTGTCGTTACGAATAACAAGGGTTTCATGAATTTTTCGGTTAAGGCGATGGGATTTCAAAATATATGAACTTAGCATGGTGAGGACCACACCAATCCATGACGAATGATGACAACAGACTCCTTACCGAAACAAAGGTTAGGTCGATTTGAAAGAAGTGTTTGTTATATGATGGTGTATCCCGAGTGTGCTCGACAATGTATTATATGTATACGTTCTAGTGCTTTCTGTTTTCTTCTTGATATTACCATTGCCACAAATCGTACCGCGATGAGCGAGTACTAACAGTACAAGTGTTTTGATAACTAGTGTCGATACTCTATATTATGATCCTCCTCGGTACCTCTATGATCGCCTAACATATACAAGTTATATATAATTCAGATGAATAAGACGGTCGACTAAGTGACTCTACCCTATTTCCACAACCAAAAAAGGAACATGAATTGAGGCGGAATCACTCACTCTAAGTCTGCAAAATCTTAGCTATGCAGAACCCTGATGTACATACTAATCCATCACAGCTCACCTATACGGATCTTTAGTTCTCTTATGAATCTTGGGATTTGTTTAGATGAGTGAGTTATTATAATTACTTTTAAATGTTCCCCAAGTTTTAATCTTATATAAATATAAATTAATTTTTAAAGTAATTCTTATTTCGAAGACATACCACTGGTCGTTGGGGACTCTAGGGTAGCTTCTCCTATAGTGATCATCAGAATTCGTCCATCCACGCCTGAGTTCCTCGTTATCGGGCAGTACCTCTTGTAATGTCCTGTCTCCCCATAGCCATAACAGGCCTGGTTTACTTCTACCCCAGAGACTTGGGAGATCGGTTGTGCGGTGCCCTACAGAACCGTGCAGTGTGCCCCTTCCTGTGGCAATTCAGGCATTGTATTTCCCGACATACTCCAGTGTGGTGGTAGTTGCACCCATCACACTTCGGGAGAGTTCCAGCATATCGACTGGCAGATGCTAGAGTAGCAAGTATTGTGGCGGCGTATATAGTACCCATTTGTTGCTCCTGCAGTGTTTCCTATGTGATTCATTCTTTTCTCTTTTTCCCCGAATTTCGTTTATAGTCCCTTCCTTTTGATGGCTTGGGAAAAGGGACCACGACGCCATGGCAGATTCCATGGTCAATGAGTCGTTGTGCCAGGCGTTTGGCGCTATCGAATGTAGTTGGGTTAGAAGACATTACATCTCCTTGAATCGGGGTAGATAACCCCCAGTATTACCTTTTAATCAAATGAAACCCCTAAATCTTTTAAGATTCATTGAACTATTCAATGACATGTTTAATCTCGATTATGCTCCCACTTTATGACTGGGATGTCGAGGATCACAAACGAGATGTGAATAACCATGCAAATTAGTTTGGTACTCTCGATGTCATTTATCACATAATCAATGTGCCAGGTAACCACACACACACTCCATTGATTAATGATAGTTTACAAGACACCCATTACCAACAATATTGTTCCTATATTAGTGTGTCGGTTAATCACACACGCTCCACTAACGACTAATAAAGTGTAATGTTTAATTTCATGGGTTAGCATCAAATTCACATTTTTCTTAAAGTAATTAAGAATGAGATTTTAGAAAAGGTTTAGTTACTTTATGTCATTATACTTTTAATGAGAGTTTAGTGTCCGATCCCACCCATTCGGCTAACGACCCTCCACTAGTCAAGCGTGCGATGGGTAAGAATGGATACCCAATGACAGTCATTTTACAGGCTGCTTCCTTAAACACCCTTTATAGACCAACATCGTGAATAAGGCCTACTAACGGTAAGACTGACTTTTTCTTATACACACACACATACACACACACACACACACATATATATATATATATAGATTAAAATTTTAATTATATAATAGTATAAAGGTGTATTTTAAACTTTTAAAATACTAGGGGTTAATATTTTAATAAATTAAACTTTTAATTTGATTAAATTCAAACCCTTTATGGATTTATTAATTATCTTTTAATTAAACACTCAATTAAATTATTAATAACATCCATAAGGATGTAGTTTAAACCTTTTAAAATACTAAGGTTCTTAAATTTAAGATTTCAAAATTAAACCATTTAATTAAATTTTAAAATTGTAAAACCATAGGGTGTATTTTTAAAATTATTCCAAAATCCTAGATCAAATTTTAAATAATTAAATTAATAAATTAATTTTATCTTTATCTTAAAATTTGACCAAATCAACTATCTTGATAAAGATATACCATTACTGTAACACCGTAAATTTCAAAACAAAATTTTCAATTTTCTTATAAAACATAATTTGATTAATATTCATCAAACAACCATATTAATTATCCAATATAGGTCAATACAAAATCCCAAGATCACAATGTAAAAACTCCGAGTGTGTGTGTACGGATCAAGCCGGCGCCTTCCCGCGGTCGTTACTAGTACCTGAAACAATAACATCAAACACTGTAAGCACAAAGCTTAGTGAGTTCCCCAAAATACCACATATAACACATATTAGCCACTCGAGGCTATAACTCTGTGGGTCCGTGCACCCAAACTCTGTGAACCCTCAGGTTCTAGCTCTGATAAACATGCACCACATAAATCACATAGAAATAATGCAGTACAACACGTAACATACATAGCATACAAATACTCTATCACATAACTTTGGTTACCTACTCAAGGTAAAGTATAGTGAGAAGACTCACCTCGCGTATCTCGGTATCTCACAAATCCTGGAAATCCCTCGTGCTCGATCCTCCGAGCTCTAATCCTCCTATAACATTATATGTTTCTAATTAACACTTTATATCTCTACAGTTGACTATCCCTAAGAAGTCAACACAGGTCAACTCTGGTCAACAGTCAACGGTCAACTTTGACCGGACTCGGCGAGTGCTACGGCGACTCGGCGAGTCTAGACGTTTTCACCAACCCTCTGAAATTCCCTTACTACACGTCGAGTATTCCCCCCTTACTCGACGAGTTTCACCTGAAAGAATCGATGGGCCACCCCGACTCAACTCGCCGAGTCTCAAGAACAACTCGGCGAGTCCCAGTTTGACTCAGTCCACTCGTCATTCCTCTCCAACTCACCCTGACTCACTGAGTCTACCCATGACTCGATTGGACCACTCACTGAGCAATCCCAAGGCAATCTTCAAACTACTCGCCGAGTCTGATGAACAGACTCGGCGAGTCCATGCCATGCAACCACTCCAACTTGCTTCTAAGGTCAGATCTGCTTCCACAATCTATAGATCTAGCCTCCCTAGACTGATTCATCATGTAAAGCTTCTATCTTGATGCCCATAACACACCCCATGGCTCATAAATCGAGTTTTGACCTAAGGCATGAGGATTCCAATCCAAAGCCTCCATTGATTCCCAAAAAGCTTGGGTAAAGGGACACTCTGGACCTCTAAGGGTCCAGATCTATGGTTCAAACCTCATAAGGGACCAAGAGGACACTAGATCTTGCCATAAAAGGGTTCAACAAACCCTAAATCTAGATAAACAACAACAAGGAAGAAGATAACCCAAATTATTACCACAATAGTGATGCTCTGGACTCCAAACCCTCAGAAGTGGCTCCACTTGCTTTCCCTTGGCTAGTTCTTCTCCTTCCTTGCAACAATGACACTTCCAAGATCAATAATGGCCTCCTACTTAGCTCCAAATGCTCACACTCGATTAGGGTTTCACTCAAGGGACTGGTGAGCACAAATGAGGGTCATTAGGCCCTTTAAATAGGTCTCAAACCCGAGAAATTAGGGTTTCATTACACAGCGCTGACTCGCCGAGTCCATATCCTGGACACGCCGAGTCCAGGCGCAATCTCGCGACTAGATCCGCGTCCCTACTCGGCGAGTCTGAGCTCCAACTCGTCGAGTCCCCTCTCAAATCACCAAAATACAAATATACAAGATACCTGAAAAATCCGGCTGTTACAACTCTCCCCCACTAGGACTAGACTTCGCCCTCGAAGTCTCGCTCTAAAAACAGCTCCGGATGCTGCTCCTGCATCATACACTCTGGCTCCCAGGTCATCTCTCATCCCCTCCGGTGTTGCCACTGAACCAACACCAGAGGTACCTCCTTATTTCTCAGAACCTTGATCTTCTGATCCCGGATGGCCACTGGTCTCTCGGCATAATTCAGGCTTGCATCCACCTGAATATCCTCTAACGGAACCACTGCCGATTCATCGGCTATACACTTCCTCAACTGCGACACATGAAAAGTGTCGTGAATTTGTCCCAACTCTGCTGGCAACTCCAACCGATAGGCTACCCGGCCTACCCTCGCAATCACACGAAATGGACCTATAAACCGGGGCCCCAACTTGCCCCTCTTCCTGAACCGAATCACTCCTTTCCAAGGAGAAACCTTCAGGAGAACGAAGTCGCCGACCTGAAATTCAAGCTCGGACCGGCGCCTGTCCGCATAACTCTTTTGTCGGCTCTGGGCGGTCAATAACCTCTGTCTGACCCACTGTATCTACTCTGTCGTCTGAATCACGATCTCTGTATTGCCCATCACTCTCTGCCCAACCTCACCCCAACAAATGGGAGTCCGACACCTCCTACCATACAACAGCTCAAAGGGCGGCATACCGATGCTCGAATGATGGCTGTTATTGTAGGAAAACTCCGCCAAGGGTAAATACGTATCCCAGCTACCCCCAAAATCCAATACACATGCTCGAAGCATGTCCTCCAACGTCTGAATCGTCTGCTCACTCTGGTCGTCTGTCTGGGGATGATATGCAGTACTAAAATGCAGTTTAGTACCCAACTCCTCATGAAATTTCTTCCAGAATCGAGAAGTGAAACGCACATCACGGTCCGAAACAATCGAGATCGGCACTCCATGCCGAGATACCACTTCTCTCACATAAACCTCCGCCAACTTCTCCGCTGAAGAACTCTCACTGATGGCGAGAAAGTGAGCGCTCTTCGTCAACCTATCCACAATCACCCAAATTGCATCAACTCCTCTGGCAGTCCTCGGCAATTTGGTGATGAAATCCATAGTGATCTGTTCCCACTTCCACTCGGGAACCTCCAATGGCTGTAACTTGCCATGCGGTCTCTGGTGCTCGGCCTTAACCCTTCGACAGGTCAAACACCTCTCGACAAACCATGCGACGTCCCTCTTCATACAAGGCCACCAATACTCTTTCCTCAAATCCAAATACATTTTTGTAACCCCGGGATGGATCGAAAATTTCGATCTATGAGCTTCCTCCATCAAAGTAGTACGCGTACCGCCCACAAACGGTACCCAAATCCGGCCCTGAAAAGTCATAAGCCCTCGACTATCCGAAACGAACTCTGAAACCAAACCAACGACCCGTTCTCTCTTCTGCATCTCCGGATGCACAGCCTCGGCCTGTGCCCCACGAATGGCGTCCAGAACTGGAGTTATCACGGTCAATCTCAAACATACATTTCGCAGTACGCGTCAGCTACCACATTAGCCTTGCCCGGGTGGTACAGGATCTCACAATCATAATCCTTGACCACATCTAACCACCTCCTCTGCCGCATATTTAGGTTAGGCTGATCCATCAAGTACTTCAAGCTCTTATGGTCCGTGTATATCGTACAACGAACCCCATACAAGTAGTGTCGCCAAATCTTGAGGGCGAACACCACTGCCCCCAACTCTAGATCATGTGTGGGATATCTCGTCTCATGAGGCTTCAACTGCCTCGATGCATATGCTATCACATGTCCCTTCTGCATCAGCACCGCTCCCAGCCCTAAAATCGATGCATCACAGAATACCACAAAATCTTCCATCCCTTCCGGAAGAGCTAATACCGGAGCTTCGCACAACCTTTGGCGAAGCGTCTCAAAGGAGGTCTGCTGCTCGGGACCCCATAAAAATGTAACACCCTTCCGGGTCAATCTGGTGAGTGGCACTGCGATCTTGGAGAAATCCTTGATAAACCTCCGATAGTACCCTTGCTTGTTATGTAGTAATAACAAGAACTCCTTGTAGATCCTTGACTCTTGAAAGCTTAGTGCCTCAAATGTTGCACCTGTAATGACTTACAAACACCACTAGCAAGAGGATGAGATGTGGGAGGAGGGAATGCCTTTAGAAAATCGGTTCTTCTAGGGTTAGAAGTCTTAGACCGAAAACGCAAAGGGTTACATCACTTTTATACATGAGGTGGCTTAGTCCCAAAGCTAAGGTTTTCAAGTAGAAACCCTAATTCCCTGCTTTAGGCCTAAGCAGCCCATGGACTCCTCTTTAGAGAGCCTTAGACGAAAATCTTATAGGGTCGCCCTATAATTTTTGTCCACCCCTATCCAAGGAGTCCAAGAGTCCAGTTTCACAACTATCATTGATTTGCAAAACAACCCGTGTTCCTTTAATCAGTTTATTTAATCCCAAAATTAATTCTAAATTAATTTATGATTAAATACTAATTAAATAATAATTAAATAACATGATTTTTAATTAATATATTATTTTCGTAATACATTAATAAATCAATTTATTATTCCAAATGATAAATTCAACCTCCCTCTCCATAAGTCATCATGTCAAGTAACTAGAATGAATGCAACCCAAAAGGACCATGCTACTATCAAATCAAGTACATACCAATTATAGTT
This sequence comes from Lactuca saligna, assembly GCF_052625555.1. Taxonomy (NCBI): domain Eukaryota; kingdom Viridiplantae; phylum Streptophyta; class Magnoliopsida; order Asterales; family Asteraceae; genus Lactuca; species Lactuca saligna. Next base: position 55,113,676 of record NC_136419.1, read on the forward strand.
ATGAGCTTAGACACCTAATCCAACAGGATATTATGAGACTTTGATTTTAAATAATGTTTTTGGAAATAATGGTTATGTAAACATTTTTTAGTAAATACGTTGTTTTTTAAAAGTTTAAGTTTGTTGCGATTTTTGAGATGTTAGATATGGAAGATGTTTCAAAATCATTCTTGATTCATAACTAGTGTGAGTTTCACTTCACTGATATAATATAGCGTTAATATTTGGAAAAATGTTAAATGAAGTCATAAAAACTTCATCTACACAACTAAAAGCCATACATATATATATATATATATATATATATATATATATATATATATATATATATATATATATATATATATATATATATATATATATATATATATATATATATAATCATTATTTTATGTGAGAGTTCAAACTACAAGAATGCATCCAAAATTTTCAACTAAGTCAAAGAGATTGATAATTTGGTTTTCCTTTGATTTCATAAATGAAACATATTCAACTTTAAGATTTGTTCTTCCCTTTGATTTCATAAATGAAACATATTCAACTTTAAGATTTGTTCTTCAAATATGACAAGCCTGAAATATCTATGTTATTCTCGATGTTGATTCAATATGGAGGATGAGAAAATAAACATATATTTTTCTTAAACACATGTCTAACAAGTTGTTCGCTATTATAAAAACATCATTTACTCTCGTGATAGGAGTCTGATGGTTGATGTACGAAATTCTATACAATATGTCATTTTTCTCAAATACCACCACGTCTCATATATTGTCAATGTTTTGCAATTGACCTCCCATGTACATCATGAACGGGTTAACGTTAAGAGGATGGTGTGATTTAACATTTCTTTTTCAAAAATATCATTCTCATACTTCTCTAACTTTAAATACATAAATCCCTTTATTTCCTCATGTTGCATTTAAATTTAAGCGTCTTTATTTAAATAACATTGGATTACCAAATAAAATTATAAAATTGCTTACTTGAATATAAAATAATATTATATAATACTATATTATAAATAAAACATTTTTTTTTACTATATGCATTTTAAAACCTCCATAACCTTTTAATTTCCAATTTAATATAATTAATATTTTAATTTAAAGTATGTTATAACATGCAAAATATTATTTTATTAGTGGTAGACTTTTAAAATAATTATTATAATGCATTTATTTGTTGTTAAATAATAGGTTAAATCTAAGATATAAAATAAACTTAAAGATATATATATTCAAATACTATTTCTCAAAATAGTTAATATATATATATATATATATATATATATATATATATATATATATATATATATATATATATAATTTACCTATGTAGTTTTATTATCGGATATTAGCTTAATTAGTTCTTCACAATTAATCACCAAATCCTGATTTTAAATATACCAAATTGTAAAACTGATTCCTACAACTTGATGTTGTAATATTTATAGCACTTCTAAACTCCCCTTAATAACCATGTGGAGATATTGCCGTATCTTTATCAGAACAAGAAAATTATCAACCCAACAATTTGTCCATGAAAACGAGATAGATGTTGACGTAAGGGCAATCAACTGTTAGAATTTTGAAACCTTTGAGCTCACAAGCATCACTATTATTCTAATGGTATCATTTAGATTATGATCGATGTCCAATGGTTATAAGCGGATCTGATGCACCCTTAGAATCTTAAAGATAGTGTAGATGTAACCGAATTGTATTTTTTTGGTCACATTACTTTTCAGATTTGCAACCGAAATGGTTACAAGTTGGTCTAAGGTCCTTGTCAAGATTTCAATAAAAATCATATATGATCACGACTCTATCTAGGTGAGGTTAGATAGAAATAGAGGGCTAAGAAATATGTAATTATTAGTCATCGAACTGCAAAATTATGTAGCTCTTGTAACGATTTTCGTTTCACAAACACTAAATCATGTGTTGTAGTCTCATTCTTGAATCATGTGTATGTAGTTTCAGCCTCGTAATATCAAATTACACGCATATATACGGAAAAAATTCTACTGCATGCAGCTGAATTTTTTTAAAAGGAAACAGAAACTACCGGATACATACATAGCCTAGGTTCTCCCCAGCCTATAACACAATTTATAAAACGAAAATTTTAATGAAGTATATACCCAAACGCAACAAACTTAAATAATTGATTGAATATGGAACTATGGAGCAATGCTTTTTGGGTGGGATAGCGTAAATTTCCACGTCCAAAAAAGTCCTTAAAATTGATTTGATGTATCAACGAACACATATTCCTTACTGTCTTTTTGCGCAGGGTTATTTCGGTACTTTTTTTAGTAAATTATAGTTTCAGTCCCTAAGGTATGCGTATTTTTCAGTTTTGATCCTCATTTTGAAAAACTAATAACAAACATTTTTGTCTTTATGGTTTCAAAATCCTTTTTATTCCCTTTGATATTTTTAGGTTATCTATATCAGTATAATGTCTCTCACATTTCAAACATGTGATATTAGTTTTTATAATTACTTCTACACTAATACAACACATTTCACTTCTCTTTAAAAAAATGATATCACTTTTACATCAACATATATTTGTTAACACATATCCTAAATATTAAACATCATTAGTTATATAATAATATATGTGAATTTAATTATATTTATAATTAAACTTATATTTTTAAATAAAAAATAAAAAATTTATATTAAAGGTTAAATTTAGTCTTAAATATTCAAATATTAAAATATTTCAACAACATGATCACAAAAAGAATATTACAATATTAATTATTATTTTCTTCATCACTGAATTGGTTATAAATTTCATCAACCAAATATGCTTTTAGTTTATGATTCATGAATCTATTATGTATTTTTGCATGACTCTTGAAGAATGAAGATACATGCCATATGTGGGAAATTAATAGAAAATGATTCGTCAACTTTGTCGGAACGAATAAAAAGATTGTATGAATTACAATTTGATATTATGTTATTAGCTGGAAAATAATGTTATTTTTATGTATTTTATGAACTACCTTTAAATAGTTGTATTTCTTTTACAATAATACATATTTTAAGATAAAATTGCAAATTTGGTCCCTATAGTTTCGTAAAAACTATGGATATAGTCCAAAAAATTTCTAACTTTTATGGAATGTCTAAAATTAAAAATTTCTCGTGGTTTTAATCCTGAAAATGTTAAAAGGCAAATTTCCCCTTTCATTTCATTTTTTCATCTTTTAATATTTAATTTATTACTTTAATAATTAATAAATAAAGAATACCCACCGTCACACCCAAACGACGGTGTGTATATATATATATATATATATATATATATATATATATATATATATATCACATGCACACACATACTGGTACCCACCTTTATATCCTTCATTCTCCATCTTCACCTTCGTCTACATGTCCTCCCTCGTCTTACTGAGAGATGTAAATGAACTGAGTCGAGCCGAAATTCATACTAATCGAGCTATGCTCATTTAAAATTACTGAAGCTCGAGCTCGAGCTCATTAAGAGTATGGAGGCTTGAGCTCGAGCTTGTGAAACATGTATGAAGCACGAAATCGGCTCATTAAGGCTCATTAGGGCTCGTTTTTCCATACATCTCGTTAAAGATTGAGTTCAACTCGTTATTTTTTTATATTTTATTAATACATAAGTAATAAATAATAATATATAAAGTAAAATTATATTATACTCAAGATTAGGCTCGTTTGTTAAATGAGCCTTATTCTAGGCTCATGCTCGTTAAGGCACAACTCATTTCAAACTTTTAACGATATGATCCTGGGTAGATCGCGAGTAGCTCGCCTCGTTTACATCCTTAATATCACCTCTATCTTCACCATTGACCTCTATCCTCTTCGTCCTCCAACTCCATCCATCACCTATGTCATCTAATAACCAATATGTAATACTCTGTTTCAGGATGTTTCTTAATTCAGGGTTTGTGAACCATAATTCAATTATGTAAAAGCTTTTGGCTTTGAGGAAGTAAACTTTAGACCTTATTCAAGGTTGATAATAATGGTTATGAGATCTTAGCCTTTGTTTTTTATGCTAGAACCAAAGGGTAAAAAGGGAAAAGTTATATGTTGGGCTTCTTGCAAGGATTGTGGTTTTTAGTTGGACTTGTGTTAAGCTAAAAATATCTAGATAGAGTTGTGGGGCTCTTCAATGCCTTTCTGTGCATATAAAGAACATCGAAAGCGGAGTTGAAACGAAGAAGCTATGGATGTTTGAAGTTGAATGGGAAGTTGGTGTTTTGCCATACGCAGGGCATAATAGACCTACATAGGGTGTAAAAAATATAAGCAGCGCGTAGATACTAAATTTTTAGACGCGGGATAAATGACATACGCATGGCGTAGGTTATGGTATGCATGACGTAATTGCGACAGATCAAACCCCTAATTCTTTGGTTTTGAGCCCTATTTAAGGGCTCTAACTTTTGGGAAACCCTCTCATGACTAGCCTCCATCACCTAAGATCATTCCTTGAGAAACCCTAGCCTCCTTGTAACGCCCTGTTCCGAATCGTTTTCTATATGGGGGTGGTAACCCAAAGACCGAGTATCATCATGCTTAGAGCCTTTGAGGAAAATGGATTCAGATCCATTTGGGCGTGGATAATGTAATTTCGATGATGCGGGAGTTCGATGTGTGTTTTGGCGGCAAGGGGTATTTCGGTAAAGTTTTATTTCGGCCTTTTATGAATTTTGGATTTTTGTTCGGAAAGTTTTAAGGCAAGGATGAGTTGATACAAGTGTAGAGTTTATTGTTACCTTTCCTCTGTTCTCAACAATATGATTGGCCCTAGCAACACTCCTGGAAATAAACCTTTTCATTCGACTTTTGTTAACAATATGAAAAACTTCATACCCTTAATCCTTGACCAAACAGTAGGACACTATGTGTCATGGGTCGAGTTTTTTCAAATCCAAGCTTGTGCATACAATGCAGTCGACCATGTCAATCCAAAAACCCCACGTCCCGCTGGAATTGATGAAGCTACATGGAACCAATTGGATGCCATTGTCAGACAGTGGATTTATGCTACAATTTCACCAGAAATCGCATAGATCATCCTGAATCCTAACGCTACATCCCAAGATATATGGACCCGTTTGTTTGAAATATTTCAAGATAACAGAGCAACTTGTGTTGAATACATGGAGGAACAATTTACTAGCACACATCTTGATGCCTTTTCCAATATCATTGAATATTGTGCTTGTTTGAAAAAACCTTGATGATCAATTAGCTAATGTTGGTAATCCCATTTCTGAACAGAATATGCTAGTTTAACTCGTATCCGGTCTTACAAAGAACGATTATGACATGATTGCCACCATCATTCAACAATATGATCCTCTTCCAAGCTTAAGTAAAGCCCTAATCTCATATGATTTTAGAGGAAACTCACAGAGCTAAACAAAAAACCACCTTCCCACAATCTCTTGTTACACAAACTTCCAAATCTCAAATTTCTACTCATTCTCCCACCAAAAACAACACTAATGGTCGCAATAATTTCCGTACTGATTATAGTGGAGACCACGACACTTTTTGTAGCAGTTTTAGAGGAAAAGCTTATTGTGGACGTGGTCATGGCTACTGAGGAAGAGGACGTGGTCGATCTAACTATACATAGCTAAAACCATGGCAATAAGAAACCTTAATCTAGCAAGTCAGTTAACATCACCACCATGCCCACACCTGACGATATAGTAACCACTCAGCCAACCAAGCCTACTTTCTTCAACCAATTATGCGCTTCAATATAATTACCAGGAGTAAGTGCTATAGCATGTTTCCAATACTCAGCGGCTTAGTCGAACTAAGCCTCCGCAATTTCAGAATCCCCAAGCCGAATGGCCTTTTCTCCCGGTCGGAATAAGTGGGTTAATTCCTTCCCTTAGAACCATACTTGAGAGTTTCCTACCTCATATGGCTCGGCATTCAACTCTTTTTGTACCCCATTTGAATCTACAATATCTAAATGAATAAGATTTCTCGTAGATCTATTCCATTTTTCGGGTTAACAAAAAGAAGTTAATAAAATGGGTTTCAAACTTAAAACTTCAGTTTGGATTAAAAATCTGGTTTATTTTAGTTTTATCTTTTCTCCCACCTTCAGAAAAATAAAACATAGACATTTCGCCTATCATTATAATTTTCTGAAAGGTAACTATCTCAGTTTCATATCATATAGAAATTTATATAGAATTTTTTAAAAAGACTTTTGAAAGGAAAGACTTACTATCTTTGGGATATGATCCTACACTGCTGCTTAGTGGATCGACTCTATTACA